>NC_072472.1:22855157-23169264 GCF_027596085.1 Anoplopoma fimbria | reverse complement strand
ACTCATGCACTGTAATCCTGTCATTGCTACATGTCAGGCACAACAGCATGCGCTGTACATTTATTTTTGGAGATCTGTGAACAAATGGAAGACAAAGGAGTCGGGAGTATTTGATGGCTGCATTACGGTATCTTGTGTGGAATAATGGCCATCAAACGTCTCATGGGAATAACACCCGAGTGGGAAGAGAAGCTATGTCTGTGTGTGTGCGGAAATCCCTCCTTTCAGTCAGTTTAAACTTGTTCTAATGTTTGTTTTAGGCAGATGACTGCAACAGAGTAAGATGAGATCACTACCACTATCACGTCGTATAAGCATATAAGTGAAACTTTTGGAAGAAATAAAAGTTACATAGAAATAAAACCCTGAATTCATGCAAAAAACATACTCTTGTTCAATTCAGTAAGCTACACTCAAGGGTATCTGGCTACAGCCTTACTCCGGGCCTTTCTCAATAACAAGTACGCCAAGTACCGACTTGTGTACTTGGGAGTTTGGACTTGGCAAATTGGATTTAGGAGTCCAGACTTCCAAGGACGGGGGGACGCAGTACAGTCATTCTGCAATTGGAACAGCAGCTTACTTGATGATCTCACCACCTCAGCTGGTCTTGGTAATGAGTTTACTGCGATTCTTCACTGTAAAGTAATTATACAATCAAACCAAATATGACAATGCTGCCTTTTTTCGGTTTCATAAAAAAAAGATATATATATTTATATGCTTCATACCATGGTCTGGTATGAAGCATATGCTGACTCATGTTCTAGCTAACGTTAGCAAACTTGAGATAGCTATAGCTGTATGGCTAACACTGAGTCATGACTCTTTTGTACTTTTGCTACTGTTACACTATGTTTTAGCATTAACCGTTGTACTGTAATTGTCATTCGTGGCCACAGCAAGGATGCAGGAGAACAGCTAACCTGGCCCGTCCTAAAGTTGTGGTTTTACTGGAGGGTCGGGACTGTTTCTCTGCAGGACACTGACTTTCTGTAGTCTTGTTGTGACCTTGATGTTGCCAGTTGCCGCTTTTCACTTTGGGTTTTGTTTGGATTAAACAAACAAGATTTGTTTTACCTTATGGACGAAGCCAGGCGAGCGGTTTGCCTTTGATAAGCTAAGCTATCCATTATAGCTGTAGCATCATATTCAACTCACTGATATCAAAGTGGTATCGATCTTCCCATCTACCTCTCGGTAAGAAAGCAAATAAGCAATACAGTGTTAAGGATATTAGCTGACTTAGTGTTGCATGTATCACTAAACACCCTGTGTCTCCTGACATGAATGCCCCACATGTAGGTATCGTCACGGGACAAGAGGAGGGCAAAAGTCGGATATCAGCTTTGGCAAGAGTTCAACTCTGCGGTTTAAAGTAAACACAAAGACGTAAAGCACTTTATTCATTAGCGTGTTGAGACCTCATACTACGACTATAACTCTTTAATGCTGGATTATAGTCACAATACGGGTATCGGGGGGACGGCGTTACAAGCGTGGGGGGAGACGAAACGGCTCTGGTGTCCTGTCTGAGAGCTCAGACCAGACCCTAGTGGATCCGCTCACCTTGACCCAGCCTGGTCCCCGGACTTGGCTGGTCAACATTGTGCTGTGATCTGGCTCAGCTGTTTAAACCATCTCCCTGAAAGGAGACTATCTGCCTGGATGAATTCCCAACCACCGCTCCAATTCTTTCGGCAGTAAAACCTTGCTCCTCTCTATCACTCTCAGTGTTTTCTTTTTCTTAAAACGCGAGCCTCGACCTTTCCCAGCCATTCAGCACCAACTCAGACTTTTATTGGGCTGACTTATTCTCCCTGCGTGCTCCAATTGCACGGCCTAATGAAATGTGTCCAGCTGATTTCACTGCAGCAATATCAATGTTGGGATTGGAGTGCTGTTGAGTGCAGAATTCTGGGTAAAAACTAATATCACAGGTTTTATTGTGGACATTGTGAAATTAAAACCATTTGCTCAGGACTGATGTCATCGTGCTCATACGAGGATTTCGGGGTAAATTCGTGCTCGAAGACATTGTGGCTTTCTATGATTACCTATAGTTAGTGTGACTGACGTAATTGATACCAGACAAACAGACGACACGGGGAATACTCACCAAACACACAGTGGGCCCCCCCTGCAGCTAAAGCAATGGGAAACAATATGAACAGGCATATCAGAAAACAAAGGGAAAGGTTAGAGTTTAGCTTTTGTACAGTAACCATTGTACTGTGTGGTGTACATGTTTTGAAGTAGATATATTTTTATGGATAACATCATGTTTTGTCCTCTCTTATTTCTAGAAATGATTCCCTTTCTCTTGCCTTTGAGGTATAGCCGTGCATTGGTTCCCGGTCCTGATCTCGTGACTCAAACACTGGCTGAGCGTCCATCTTCACAAACAATAACGGCGTCCCGCTGAGCTGCTACCAAACCACTGCATGGCTTCTGATGAGATGAAAACTGAGAAGCTTTAAGAGAAAGAGTGGTGTCTGCTTGTTGTTTGCGCATATTGAACCACTATCTGTAAATAGTTTCAGCATGATTTTTTTCTCTTCCACTGACCGAGTCGCATCACAACCCATTTGAATAGTCCTAAATACAACACCCAGTATGTCCAGGTGTGATGTGAATGGAATTACTTCTCCCAGTCGACGCTTATATTCCATTTTAAAAACAATGGGTTTAATTTTGCCTGGCTTATTTGAAAACGTGTCTGAAAAGAACACTGCTTCTTTAGTAATGCTCTGAACGTCATATATTGCTCCTTTAAGCTAACAACTATTGTCTATGTAAATATATAGTGTAGTAACGTCTACCTGAACAGAGAATGAAGTCACTCTCTGTATATGTGTGTTGTAATCTGAGCTTCTCCCAATTTTGTTAATTAGCCTTGCATGCTTTTATTGCATGTTCGTGCATTTGCTAGCTAAAATCCTTCCCGACCAACAGCATTGTCATGAAAGCGTAGCATCCCTTCCGTGTCCACCTAAGGTTTCCCGCTCAGGTAAACACTGTGAGCACATGTTTCTGTAGTTTGTATTGTTAAGGCTGTTGGCACCATTAGCGTTGAGACGCCGGCTCAGCCGTCGCCATGTTGGGAGCCGTTGATTGGCAATCAAAATGCTCCAAATCTTGTATTATGCACCTCCATGTGCTTAAGTGACGTATTTGATGTATCTTCTCCTCAAATCAGCTTGCATCCTCACATCAAGTAATGCTTGTACAATGCCTGTTTACTTGCATTTTAGCCATGCTAATTGCATGACTTTATCCCAGTCTATCAGCCAGTCTGTTCACCACTTGGGTCCACACTTAGCTACAGTTGCTGCATCTCATCTCTTAGCATTAGTGTGACATTTGAGTCATCGAGCTATAGAATCCGTTTCTCAAAAAGATTATAGCTGGCCATGTTTGAAAACCCCTGAATGTCTTTTAACAATCCTCAGAGATTCCTCTAAAATGATGTCCACTGCACAATTAAAAGGTTCTAGTGATTCAAAGTAAAATATCTCAACAACTTCGAATGGGCCCATTAACATTTGTAGTTTTAAGTAAAATAATAATAATAATAATAATAATAATAATAATAATAATAATCAATCCTTTATTAGTCCCACAATG
This sequence comes from Anoplopoma fimbria, assembly GCF_027596085.1. Classification (NCBI taxonomy): domain Eukaryota; kingdom Metazoa; phylum Chordata; class Actinopteri; order Perciformes; family Anoplopomatidae; genus Anoplopoma; species Anoplopoma fimbria. The sequence continues at coordinate 23,165,637 of NC_072472.1, read as the reverse complement.
GGGAAATTACAATTCTCTGCATTTAACCCATCCCGGAGGAGCAGTGGGCTGCTAAGAAGCGCCCGGGGAAGAGTTAACATGTCTAAATGTCGGCGTTGCACTGGACCATTGTGGTGAAGAGGAAGCCGAGCCGTAAGGCACAACCAGCTCTTACTCCCAGCTCGTCAAAGAGGGTTTACCTAGAGCGTCAAAGTTTGAAGCTACAGCCACTGACCTAGCATAAGTTTTTGAGGAGTTGGGGATGAGAATGTGTTGGAAAGCAAAGCTCTTGATTCACCAGTCCATCTACGTTCCGATCCTCAACTATGGTCATGAGATTTGGGTAGTGACAAAAAAGAATGAGATTTTGGATTTAAGCGGCCAAAATGAGCTTCCTTTCTTAAGTGGCTGGGCTCAGTCTTAGAGAAAGGGCGAGGAGCTCAGACATCTGGAGGGAGCTCGGAGAAGAGCCGCTGCTTCTTTTGCATCAAAAGGGGCAAGCTGAATTGTTTGGTGCATCTAATCAGGATGCCTCCTGGACGCCTCCCTTTAGAGCAGGGGTCACCAACCTTTTTGAAACTGAGAGCTACTTCAAGGGTACTGAGTAGTACGAAGGGCTACTTGTTTTATACAAACTTCCTGAATAACATAAGGTTGCACAGATCACAATAATTATTAACAATGATTTCCCATGGTAGGAAACACAGATATATTTAAACACGCAACATTAATTATTTCTGTTAATTTGTTTCAACTTTTAGTTATCACATCTCTGATATTTTTGTAAATATCTTTCTTGACAGTTCTGTATGAATGAGCACATTTGTAGCATTTTGTTCAAAATCACACCTGTTATTTCTTTTGTACAAATTATCACCTGTCCGAAAAGGCTGTCTTGTTCTTTATCAAAAAATGTGCAGCTCAAAAAAGAAATTCACCGGCCTCGAGAAAAAGACTGCTGTTTGCCCAAAGCTGCCTTTCAGTCACGGGCTTTTTCTGTCCGTAGTGCACTGCCAGGTGGGTAGTAAACCCAGAACACGCTAAAGGGATTATATATCTCATCTGGTCTAAAAATGCTTCAGGGTTCAGGAAGAGCTGGAAAACGAATACCTTGCTTAGCCTGCTGCCCAGCAATCCGGCCACGTATAAGTGGATGAAAATGGATGGATTTGGTTCACTGTCGAACCCAAAATGGGCAACCAAAGGTCAGCTTCTACAGGGGAGACGGTTTATTCAACTCTACAGAATTTATCCCCATCACAACCATTACAAACACAAGTCACACAAGGGCCACAGTGTCATTTTTTACCACATCCCTGTGTCTATGTCTGGACTGTGCCCGTTTGTGTAACTTACACCGCATTAATAACACATGTTGTGTACAAATGTATCAGTAACATATGTTGTCCAAAAAGTAACACAAATGTGTGTTGTCTGCCAGAAAAGAAGATACAGGGGTGTACGATAAGCCTCGTCATGATTCCGCTAATGAAAAACATATAAGAACAATCTGAGGTATGCTTATTAAGTAAATAAACTCCCAAATATTTGAGCTTGTTCCAGCCAAAGTGTGCAGTTCAAATTCAAAATGTCCAGCATGGGAAAGGCGATTCGGTTTGGACTCAAACCAAGACCAAAGCCATTTCTTAGCTGCGCAAACTCGGTCATCTGATAATGGGACACACATGTCCACTGTCACTGATAATCACTGAAATACCGGCACCGGCGGTCTAATGAGGAGATCTCCAAGGTCGTGGAATTGACTTGATGTCCTCTTTGCTAATTACCTCGTCATGTGCGTAATTGTCTCGTCTTGTACATCACAGGTGCATCCAGGCCTTTACATCCCAGCAGCAATTACGCACATCTGATGCTCATTGTCTCCAGGAGAGACCAGTTACACAAAAGGAGTGAGAGGAAGTGAAGATGGGGGGGAAGGAATGAAAAGTGTGTGTTGTGCATGTGCATGTGTGTGTGAAGGAGACACACTTGAGTGCTAAGTAGTTGAGGTGAGATTTCAAGGGAGGGGCTTGGGGCCTAGCGCCCCTTTTTCTAGAAATCCACCCAGCAGGTGGGACACTCTCGCCTGAGGATTTACTAAAGCCTCCTGGCTGCATCGGAGAATAAAAGCTTTCTTGTGTGAAAAAGGGGAAGAATGTCCTCCTGGCTGCTCCGATGGCTTTGATACGCCTGGAAACGGTGAGAGATTTCTCCAACAACAGAGCCTTGGAAGTAGTTTTCTTCCTGCCTGCTCTACACTTACTCACACATGCACGTTCTCACCTCTAGAATATTAAATCCGCATTCATGGACGGTGTTATCCGACTGCCGTCATTTCCCTAAGCTGACAGATATGTATCTGGCGGTCAAATTTTCAGCACAACTGTTCATCAACATGTCGAGTTAATTCCTGACAACTTGTCTCTGGACTTCCTCTCAAACTTGCCAAAGCTTCGTGTGGAAACGCAGTTCGGAGTCATTCTGGGAGCGCTCCCAGTATTTCAACTTGGCCTGAAGACTCCTGCAAGAGTTCAGGGAGCCAGTGGGGAACATTAAAACCTACTGATGATGAAACTTTATCAACAGGGCTGAACGCTCAGCACCCTCATAGACATTTACATAGTGCTAAAAGGAATAAACACATTTACGCTTTAAGTTTGTTTAGAGCTTAGAGCATATTATGCCCAATAGTATCTAGATGTTTTTGCTGTTATTTGTGATTAAGCTTTTTTAAAAGAAAGCACATAACAGCTGATTACTTAGACTCCAGTATTGCTGCTTGCAGCTTTCACGAGAACTGCTCATCCAAACAACTTCATACTCCACTCTGCTCTCTCTTAGGTCCTGAGCAATACACCCGCCAGGTGATGAGAAATGTACTATTAAATACGTCCCGTAGACGTCCCATCTCCCTTTCTTTATCTGTTCTTGAATGTGCTGTAGTGAGTGACGGAGAGTCAGATGTACCAAGCACGCTGTTCGGCCGTCCTGTAGGGGGCGCACTCAACACTGCACTTCCCTGGGTCCTCAGCAATACACACGCCAAGTGCTAAGTAGATTGGAAGTCAAGAAAAACGTAGGGCAGAGAGACTCACCAGTTAATTTTGTAGGTACAATGCTATTAAAACCCATAGGTATAATAAAAACTATATATATATATTTTTAACCGTTTAGGGAAACCTCCAGCACTTACAGAGAGGCGAAGTCCCTCCCCTTACGATGAACCCCCTGGGGACCTTATTTAGGGAAATATATGTGAGGCAGTAAACTGCAAAAGAGAGAGACAATGTTAAGATCCAGATTGAGTTTCGCTATGAATTAAACATATGATTGCATCATTTTGCAACTCAATCATTTTGCGTAAGTGACGTCTCTCGCTGAAACTACGACAGCTGAACAACGAACCTGCTTCCCAGTTCATGAAACAGATGTGGGCTAAACACTTCAGAGACAGGTCAACAGATCATTCACGCTCACATCCACAACAACAATGTCTTTGGACTGTGGGACGAAGCTGGAAAAACTGGAGGGAACCCACGCTGACACAGGGAGAACATGCAAACTCCACACAGAAGGCCCAGGTGTTTGTGACATATACTGTACTTGAAAAAAATGTAGACCACAGAGCAGTTTCACACAAAACTAACTGTTAATACAACAAACTTTGACTCTCTTGACTTGCAAAATTCTCATTTAAACAAACTGAAAATGAGTATTTCATGGCACAATTCAAACAGGATCAAAAAAATATTTGTCTCTTGCAGATCACTACAATACAATTTTCCCAAAAAATAGGGTCCAATGGAGGACGTCTGTAGGGGAGGGACTTGGCCTCTCTAATGAACTGTCCTGATCTTTTCAGATTCACTCTCTGTGTGCCATATTGAAGTTTTTTAAATGTTTTTAGGAAAGAGATTGGTTCATTTGGTGGCAAAGAATAATACTTCCCATCATGCAACAGCCTCCATCAGCCACACTGTGTCCGGGCTCAGAGAAACGTGCTGCTAATTGATGCCACTGGTTGACTCCTGTTGTGCTCAGCCTCTCATTGGCCCGCTCTGCATCCAGCTGAGCAACTCCCTCCCTCCTGCTTAACTTTGTCAAATCAGAGAAATCAGAGGGAGGAAACACGCAGACTTGTTTCCTCCCCCCTAAACATTTAGCTTTTAAGAAATACATAAAAATCTTGGAACCAATTTAGATTCTATAAAAATGTCACTTAACTCTCCACAGACTATTCATTTTACATTCGCCGAGAGGAGGAAACACATTACACACAACATTCTGGATGGTTGTATTGTGGATCATTCTCATTACCCTCTTACTTACTTTTATGCCTCAATCAGTTACAGTTAATCTATATGTGCAGCATCGGCTGCCAAGTATTGGCATATATAGTAAGTCTGATAAGATTCCTGAGATCAACCCAACATCTGTCCACTTCAGTAACACATCTGTACTAGGATGCTTCCAGAATTGGGAGTGGAAAACTTGGAAGTACCACAGTGCAAAGTATCAGTGAAATGCTGGTCTGTATGCCCACTGGTGCACCTAACATATGCTGTATTCAAATATATTTAAGTAATGGGATTTTGATCCAAACTTGACTTTGACGACAAGCTCTGTCCAAATGTTCTGCTTCCTGTCCAGCCTGTAAGTGGTCACTTACTAACATGTGCTATATATTACTATAGGGGAAGTTCAAATGAAACAGGACCCTTCTCCTCACTAGACAATGCACGCTGAAGTCAAGAGAGAGTCAATTCAAATAGACAGATGGATTGGACTTTTGGTTGATATAATACTTCCAGCAGGCTGAATCATCGGCAGCAGCAAATGTTAATGTTTTGTGACTAATAGCTCCTATCTTTGTTTGGCCGAACAGATGCTTCAATCAAGCTGAAATGTGCCGGTCAGGGACTGATGTGTTAGTTTAGGTAATCCGGTACTAATAAAAAATAAATCTGCACCTAAATGAAATATTTCTAACTAGTTGTATTCCCAGAGACACAGCCAGTATTACAGTTTGTGATCCTAAAACTCTCTGCATAATCTGTATGTATGTGTATATTAACTATTAAATATTTTTATCTTTTTATTTCCGATATTATTTGTGTGCCTGTGCTAAGATTCTATATACATTAAAGGCCTATTAATGAAGTTGCAAGTGGATTATATGTGCTCCTATTTCTCATAAATCACCAGATCGACAATTTTGCTTTTACTCACGTAGCCTATGTATCATATGAAAAAAGTCCTGAATTACTGTGAATGGAACAAGAAATTAAAAAAAAAAGATAAATCAGCAGATGCAGCAAACAAGAAGCTGGAGGTCAACATGCTAACATGCTGCCTTCACTGACATGACGGCGGAGCCTTATTTTGAATTTAAGGAGCGGCCTATTTGACTGGTTGTACTGGGACCAAAGAGGACTGGTGGACTGGTTATGCATTTGAGAATGTGACGAGTGGAGAAGCTGAAAGGACGTTGCTGGTGCTGAAGACTTGCAGGGTGACGTACATACAGGTGAGAACAACGCACGGCTGTTCAAATGTTGCCTTAGTCATTAACGTGAACAATTGTCAACCCAAATACCAATCACCCAATCAAAATACATAACCTAATGGCATACTTTAGCAGAAAATACATTTTTATTAATATTACGCTTAATCTGGACAGATAACCCTCTGAAAAGCTCCTGAAAGTGTAGTACATACATATGGAAATGTTGGAAATCTGACATTAGTATAACGCCATCACTTACTTATAGGGTACTTTGATTTACCGCGACCGTGTATTTGAGTGGGGAGATGCTTTGTTAAATCAGCTTTCCCAAGAGAAGTAAGAGATATAAATGTCCTATTTGACTGCACATATGACACTTGAAAATCACTGCACGTGTCTCACCCTAGACTACAGTGTGTGCCTCAAACAGGAGGCCTACTGCCCTTCAAGCTTTGTCTTTTCCTTGCCTAACACCTCAAACTGTCACCTGTTCCCACTCCTTCATCCGTCATCCTCTAATTAAACTAGATCCTAAAATCCCATCTGCTACCCACTCCCTTGGCTGAGACGCAACCCCACACATGAATGGTCTCAGGATGCTTTACTGTTGGCATGACACAGGACTGATGGTAGCGCTCACCTTTTCTTCTCCGGACAAGCTTATTTCCGGAAGCCCCAAACAATCGGAAAGGGGATTCATCAGAGAAAATGACTTTACCCCAGTCCTCAGCTGTCCAATCCCTGTACCTTTTGCAGAATATCAGTCTGTCCCTGATGTTTTTCCTGGAGAGAAGTGGCATCTTTGCTGCCCTTCTTGACACCAGGCCATCCTCCAAAAGTCTTCGCCTCACTGTGCGTGCAGATGCGCTCACAGTTCATGTGTGGGGTTGATTCTCAGCCAAGGGAGTGGGCTCACTCACAATTTTGCCTAAGAACACAGCCGTGAATAAAGAATGGTACCAAAACATCCTCCGAGAGCAACTTCTCTCAACCATCCAAGAGCAGTTTGGTGACGAACAATGCCTTTTCCAGCATGATGGAGCACCTTGCCATAAGGCAAAAGTGATAACTAAGTGGCTCAGGGAACAAAACATCGAAATTTTGGGTCCATGGCCAGGAAACTCCCCAGACCTTAATCCCATTGAGAACTTGTGGTCAATCCTCAAGAGGCGGGTGGACAAACAAAAACCCACAAATTCTGACAAACTCCAAGCATTGATTATGCAAGAATGGGCTGCCATCAGTCAGGCTGTGGCCCAGAAGTTAATTGACAGCATGCCAGGGCGAATTGCAGAGGTCTTGAAAAAGAAGGGTCAGCACTGCAAATATTGACTCTTTGCATAAACTTAATGTAATTGTCAATAAAAGCCTTTTAATTATACTTCAGTATACCAAAGTAACATCTGACAAAAAGATCTAAAAACACTGAAGCAGCTAACTTTGTGAAAACCAATACTTTTGGCCACGGCTGTAGTTAATATTAATTAACAATATTATATCTTCATTAATAATCATTCTCCTGTTTCTATTCTTTATGCTAAGCTATGCTAAGCTAACAATCTCCTGGCTATGGCTTCATATTCAACAGACAGATATGAGAGTGATCTTCTCATCCAACTATCGACAAGAATTTCCCCCAAAATTTAAAAGTTAAACTATTCCTTTAATGCATTATTGAAAAATCATTTTTATGAATGCTACATTAAATTACTGTGAGGCATCATGAAGATTATATAAAAAAGCTTTTTGATCAAATTTGGTCAATAAAGGAATTTAGTCACATATCCATGAACTATGACTATTTTCTCTACTCTATTGTGTATATATTCATATAATTGTGCAAATCAAAAGACATCCAAGCTCACAAAGCAAACAAACTGAACAAGTATAGTTTGTATGTTACTAACACATCAGTATTATATTACTGGTACACATTGTTTTACATTGTTACAGTAAGACTGTACATGCACAGTTATTAGCCGCCAGGACAACATGTCTCTTGTGCTTGTTGTGTGCGGTCACCATTGTACGGTTTCAGTTACCTCATGTGTGTGATGAATGCAACAAGAGACAGGAGTGCCAGGATGGATAGCTTGGTAAGCCTGCTCAGTAAAACTTATATCCTTGTTTTTTATGATAAAGAGGGCAGTGTTCTTATCAATAGGCACATTTCTCAGAGCTGCGCTGGAGACAAAGTCCACATACTCCCTTATTGTGTGATATGGGGAGGATTATTTTTGCTCCAGGAATTCCGTGTTATTCTAGAGGGCCTCATGGTCTAGTTTTTCAACGGGGGGGAAGAAACACGGCGGGCCCCGGTTTTGAAGACCCTTCCAGAAAATCTCTTGCAGGACCCTGTAGCAGCACTGACAGAGCAGCCTTAACCACCCTGACCAACTTCTCTGGAGAGGAGCCCAAATCTATGTTGGGCTTAATAATATTCTGGGGCAAACGGGGGTTTTTATGTTTTTTGTGAGCACCAATTAAACGATGAAAGGGAGATGCACTGATACCGTATCTTAAAATGTATTTATCAACTGGCTCGAACAAGAATAAGACCCAAACAGAATTCTAGAAATGCTGAATTCCTCCCCCAGAAAAACGAAACTTTTGCTAAAATGTCTTTTAAAATATCACTATGTCAAGCAGTATTCATTATTGTAAAACATTTATTCACAAATATGAATTCCGAAGAATGTCATTGTGGTATTTCCTTTTCTATTTTCATTGAATACCCGGTTGTTTCTGGTAAGGCCTTTTACCATTTGTGGCGTGATTGCAAATTCAATTTAAAATGTTGTGTGGTTTAGAAAACCTTATCCTGTTCAACTTGAAAAGCAGTGGGTTTTTTCTGCTTCGACATCAGGCCTTTGTGGTCAATTCTCTTTTGATGCAGGGCGTTGTTGTTGTATGGTTGTGTAGTTATGGTCTTATTGGTAACAATTTTAGCCTTGGGTATGTGTGTGTGTAAATCTTGTAGGCCTTTAGTCTAATTGATTGCCTTGGTTTGCATCCATGTAGATGATGCCGTCTTATTGAGTGTAAGACTTCAGTACAACACTGAAGCACAATGTAGAGGGGATTCTATTGGAACCAGGTATTTTTGCACACAGAACAGAACTTTGTCTCCATGTCACCTAAACATTACCATACTTGTACTTGGTTGTCTGTCCAGAAAACGTCTCTAGAAATCATCAGGAATTTACAGACCTGTTAAATAAAGCATTGCTGTACTTTCATATTCTAAGATAAAGGCCTAAATGCGGAGTGGAGAATACTTTATTTATTGATTTATTGGCCTATAAATAATAATTTAAGACACAAAAAATACTGGAATCAGCCTACAAAATACCCACCATGTGTATATTTTACTCTCTGAAAAAAAATAAAAAAAATATTCGACAAGACCTCAGTGTCCTCAAAGGTATCTACAACCCTGCGTCCAAAAATAAATTCTTAGAATCCTGAGAATCTTAATGCCTCACAACTTTCTGGCAGCCTGTAAAATATTTAGAGGTTAGGTTGCCCAAAATCTCTCATAAATTTCAACTGTTAATATTGGTGAGCCGAATGTAATATGATAGTTGAAAACGTTTCTGAGGCTTACTACATCCAAGACTGGCCACACAGGCAGTACAAATATGGAGGTCGCTTGTTTACTGTGTTATATAAAAAAGGTATTACTGTATGTGTAGTTATAAAAAGGACAGACAGATGGACAGTTTAATGCAAAATAAAAGGCCCCAACTGCTTTCAAATTGTCAATTCTGACAGGATCATATTGGATGTGTAGTCCCTAATATTTTACAATAGAGGCGTTTTTATTCCCCACAAGCATAAAGACCACCGCTGTATATGTATTGTTCAGAGGCCGCATATTTCTGTCTCCTGTTTGTAGAAAGAGTCCTGGAACATTCCTCAGCTTCCTCTGTCACACCAGTAGTCCATTAGTGGCCCTTGAAATGGATACTCGGCCCCTTTATCATGAAATGGTGGTATTACGCCATTAACATTATTCTTATTACCGGTTTAACGCTGAAATCAGACACAGTATCAAAGTCTCTTGTAATGCGAAGAATGACATATAAGACAATATCATCTTGACCAAGCTTAAGAAAGCACATAAAAAGTCCTTTTAAGGTGTTATTATGTCCTTGTAGTTTTCCTTAAAGATGTCTGATAGTAAGGCTTTAATCTGTGCAGTCATCCAGCCCTCGGAGAGATAATGACTGTATTTTTGGGAGATTGCTGTGCTCTGGAAATATTTAGCATTTGCCCTTCGGTGTTTGTTATCATTGGCTCTGTCCATGCGAAGAATGACTGTGACAACATAAACTTTTGATGCAGCATTGATCTGTAAAGCAATACTGCTAGTTTTCAGGAGCTTGTTTGGATGTTTGGTCACATTTTTCCACCAACTGAACGAAGGTCTAGTTAAAATCTCTTTGTGTTTTTTACCTCCTAAAGGATCCTAGTGTTGGTCAGTCAGTCGCCATATCCACTTTTGGTTCCAGAGTAAAACATCTCCATAACTACAAATGGAGTGCCATGAACTATTGTACAGACATTCATGATCCCCAGAGGATGAATCCTAATGACTTTGGTGATCCCCTGACTTTTCATCAAGCACCTCCAAAAGGTTTACATTTGTGCTTTTGAGTGAAACTTCTTAGCAACTGTTGGATGATTGCCAGTGAAATGGAAGTCAAAGCGTCTTTAGCTTCTACACTGTGACGTATTTCCCAGTGCAACAGAATATTTGAGAGGTGTACAGTTATAAGAGGGATGTAAATCAAATCTTTTGCATTTAATTGGACAGCTAAAAAGTGTGCAGGCTTAGAATGTAGCACGATACGGAGCTACAGAGGACTTTGGCTCCCTCCCTTGTCGCTCAAAGTTGTAGGTTGATTTATGGATGGATTTCATGATATAATTGGTTGGAACTGGTTGGTACTAGCGCTAGTGAAAATTCTCTGTTCAATCAGTGGTCTGCAGCATTTTAACTCCAACTTCTAGTACCAGCTTAATTCACTTGGAACCTCAAGGGAGGTGGTACTAAAAAAAAGTACCAGGTACCATCTATAAGTCTGGCCAATGAAAAGGCTAAAATAACCCTTTTAATGTGTAACAAAACAAACTGAACTTAACTACTTTGTGGATTCGCTTCTTTAGACTTATAGGTGGATCAGAAACAGGTTTATTGCAAAGTAGTTTTTTTCAAGGAATTTGCCTTTTGTGGTGTGATACAACACTTAAAAACAAATTAAGCTTTGAAATACATAATGTATGTTCTAAAATGAAGAGTAGTACAGTGTTTAAATTGAAGAGGATGAACTGGGCCAAATATTGACTAGAGAATGTACAAATGTTTACATTATAATGAAAAAAAGAATATGTGCAGTGCAAAGAATGTGCTTTAATGTGATGTGTCTAAAGTACTAGATCGGTCCATCTGGCATGCATGCTTTCCTTTTAGCAAACAACAGTTATACTCTGGCAGGATAGTAAGTCAATTTTAATGGCACATATCCAACAGATACAGTGTGATACAGAACCAACCGCAGACATGACCAAATCACGTCCTGTGACTTTTCTCATTGTGCTGTTTTAGAAAACAGCACTGCTCTCCGCATCATGCTGTCCAATTGGACTGCTCCCAACATGGACTGCTAAGTTTCCTATCACAAGCAGCATTGAGAGGAAGGATGAGATAAGCTGTGCAAGGCACCGCCAACAGGCAACATTGTACTTGTTGTATTGGGCTCAATACTTTATCAGGAACATCCTACACAATATCAGGCTCAGCTGAAGAAAAGCAGACTGACCACGCTTCCACCAGAAGATTGAGGATTAAAAGCACATGGCAGCATATGTCAGCGAGCGCTGCATATAACCGGCAGCATGCAACAGCAGAGTGCACAGAGAAAACATGGGTTGCCTGTGGCTAACCCGAAGGTATACTTTTCAGTTATAAATGGCCGAATCAGAAATAGTGCACAGTGTGCCATGCAGCTGTCACAAAGCTCTTATTCAGGCGCGATAAAACCAAAGTTCATGCAACACGTACGGAACTGCCTGGCAGAGGAATAACATTTCTCAAAGCGTGAAATTCCCTCATATTCCCCATAAATACTCTCGTTCCAGTGACAAGGCTGTCTGTTCCAGTGATAAGTTGGATAAACGTCACTTTAATTTGCACCAGCAGTGCACCGGGTTTCACCGTCCGTACGTATTAAGCACAGACTCTGTGTATAGCCTCCTAATAGAGATTGATGCATTTAATCAAACGTTCCCTCGGCCTTTACCATTCCAAAGATTTTGTCCTGGTTATCATAACAATAATGTCTAATGACGTTGCAATGGCAAACGGCGGAGCAAACGAAATCGTTTCAATCTATTAAGAGTACATTAAAGCAAGTGTACACTGAGTAACTGACCAGTCACACATAAGTCACACATGCACTGTAAAACAACACTGAGCCATATTAAAGTCTGATTAGAGTCTAATGAGGAGGCCGATTCAAGTGGTCGGAGTGCAAGATGCTTGTGCATTAGTCCATATACATACTGCACAGTACAGTGAGCGCTCATGCTTTCGTTGCTGCATGACAAATGCACTGTAGGCCATGGCTGAAGAAACATCAGCTAATGTGCTTATTTTCATGCTGCAGAAGGTAACTCATTTTAGATTAAAGGAACACTTTGCTCATTTTCCATATGTAGAGTTACTGTACGGACGTATCGTGTTCTAATAGAGCTCTTTGTATCGCTGTTGCCAGCTGATCTGGTTCACTTCCACCGTCCGCTGACATGTTCTCATTATTCTCCTGATTTTGTGTTGACTTTGGCGGTCCCTGTCGGCAAAAGCGGTAGTGTTTCCCGAGAACCAGGGATCCTTCAGAAAACCTCTCATTTTACTGCAGCGAGGTCTGACAGTTTTCCCCGCCCAGTTCTGGCACTGGTTCTCCCGTACCTCCCTTCCCTCCAGTGGGCCCAGCAATACGGCCTGGTTCTCCATTAGCATGGTGTCGGTGTTGGCTCCCACCGGTGAAAGGAGAACGTGGTGTAAACATCAATGATCGAAAGAGGTGAAAGGTTTATTCAGTTTACCGATAAAAGGCTATGGAGGAATATGTATGAGCGGGGCTGCTATAGGCTCTCTGCTATAGTCTCATTGATCCAGGTTCATTGTAGACTATTTTGTATGCGTGTCAGATTTAGTTCCCCACATCAGAACAAAAGGATTATGACTGCATGCTAGTGACAATGGAGGCTTGACACTGTTGTTAAGATGAGAAGTATCTCAACGGTGAGAATATAGTTATCTCATCTAACCCCTCTTGACAGATGTGTCCTCTCACTCTGTAAAGAAAGTGTGTCATATGTCATTATGAGCCATTTGCTGAAGTTCTAATGGATGGTACCTGCTATCTTATTTGCAGCTCTAGTATGGGGTGTACATTATTTCACATGGCCCCCTCCCAGCTCCAGTTAAAGCAGCCATTAACAGTACAGTCAAGTCTCAGGCAGAAACAGTTGCAATATACACCTCAAACATAACGCATTCTGGCAGTTGTAAGAACTTTGAGGTAGCAGGATAACAATCTTTCTGTCAGGACGAGTGCCGTTGATGAGACTGTGGTTTCAATGGATTACAAAGATCATCAGGACAGACTGGAAGTCCATATAAGTGCTGTTATTGCACAAAAAAGGATGTCACATGGCCTTGGGGTTTAGGACGCAGACCATGTAATTGCAAAGTCCCCCGTCTGGGTCTGACCAGTTCTTACATGTCGTCCTACCTCACTTTCCCCCTATTTCCTTTCACCGCTTTACTGTTGTTAACAAATATCGGCAAGAATGCCTTATAGATGCAACTTATTATGAGTTGAAAGCTTAGCTTAGCTATCATTCAGTAAGAGGATCATTGTTATAGCTAATTAGGAAACACATTCTTTTTAGTGTTTCCAAAGGCTTCCCTCTTTTAGTTCAAAAGGTTAATCAAACAGCAATATTTAAAATAATGAACTTAAATGCTGTTTTTCCTGACTTTTCCTCTCTTTTCTAAATCAAGTGGACTGTGCAAAAGGGAATTTCTTCCAGCAATTCAGGAAAAACAGCTAATGTGTCCTGTAGATCATCTGTCTGGAGAAGATCTTCCTTCAGCTGAACTGCTGGGGAAGCACTTTATACCAAAGATTGATCTGAGGTCCGAATGCACGCACACTGTGTTTGGTTAGTAAATGTCTGCTGCGCGGGGTCGACTCAAATGTACTCTCTGCTGCGAAAGTGTGAAACGTGACCCAGTGTTGTTCCTGTATCTGTAGACTTAGCCGTAAGTGAGAATTTAAGTTTTGGATGCAGCTTAAAACATACAATAACTTTGCTCATTGGGAGCTAAGATAACCATATTGTGAAATCAGCCGTCGGACTTCATGTGATTGCATTGCAAATCCAAATTGCTATGTCATGTAGAATTAATGAAGTGCATGTGTATTGTCAGTGAGAATCTTCCAGCACATAGTAAGTAACATTTTTTTTTTTTCCTGTCACGATCAAAACCTCAGTAGCTCTGCAGACAGGATGAAGGCTTCCTCGTCGGGTTTCACAGTGAGTCATCCATCAGATGAGGTCAATTATTTGTTGTTTGTGGACTGACTGGGGGCTTGGCAAGGGGGGGTGGGGTAGCCCAGAAGGAAAGGTGGTATGTGGATTCCTGAGCAGTCAGCTGGGCGAGCAGGAGCAGCCTTACAGCACTAGTGCAGATGAGATGGATGAGATAGAGGCTCGAGTGCAGGTAGAGGAGGGGCGAGGGTGGGGCCGGACGGGCGGAGGGGTCCGCTCTAAAAGTCCCGAGGGGGCACCGCATTGATCTAGAGATGTCTCCTTCAAAGTCCACATATCTCCTATCTGACTAATATTGACTTTGACAGATTTGTATCTCCGTCTTCTGATGTTTTGTCGGCCTTAGCAGTGTCACCTCTGACCCCCATTTCCCGCCACTTCTTATTGGAGGCATATGTGGCTACATTATCAGAATTGGTAGTCCTTCCTCATAGGAAACAATGCAGCGTCTTTGCCGGTTCTAAGCTAACTGAATTAGCATCAAGACACATGAATTTGTTCAAGATCACCATCAAACGGGCTGAACTTTTACCTGCATGTCTGTAGTGTAGCAACAACATGAGTCCCATCTGAGAAAACAAGATTGGTTATACAGGGGTTCCCTGGTGGATTGGATGGATAAAACATTACATAAATTACATTGTCAGCACACATCTACAAAGCCTACAAGGAGCATTTACAACTGTACTCTAAAGAGAAAGAAAACGTTACATATGATTCTAGCAATTAACTTTAAAATCATGCTTTTGTCAACAAGTGGAAGACAATGGCCAGGAGGAAAAGAAACGTCAGTCACTCCTTAATACTAATAAACATTTCCCCCAGTGTATAACTTTAAATCCACCTCCTCTGATGTGTTTTAACAGATTTAAACTTCCTAGTGTATTTTTAGTAACCACAATTCCTGTTCTCCGTTTGTTGTTTGTCGCTAGAGGCGCAAGCCTGATTTATTGCACAATTGAGGATCTTTAACCATAACAGGAAGAGGAATTCCTCACTTGTTTGTTACAGGGCAGGATTATGTTACAGGTGAACAAATACACAGAAAGTCCAGATGGTGTGCAGTAGGGGACAAGGGGTCAACTGCTTTGGAGAATGAATGTATTCCACCTGATCACTCCAGTGAGGATTACTGCAGTGAAGCATCGCTGCTTGACCAACTGACCGACCGACTGACCGACTGACGTGACCTGACTTTGGCTGGTGATGTGTTTAGCGCAGTGGGAAATTGGGACCTTCCTTCTTAAAGACAGGTTTATCGCACATTCAGTGTTCAGTTTTCTCCTCATCTGCTCTGTATACATCTTCCTGCCATGTGTGGTGCGACTTAATATGAGCCTAAAATGTGCTTAAAGGTAGTTACTGTCTTGTTATATTTTGTGTGTACATAATGCATACTTATACAAGGTATATTTTATATATATATATGTATTTCATCTATTTTGCTTTCTGATTGTCATTCTCCATAACTGTGTGTGTTTGACTGTAATGTTAATGTCCGTGCTGCTGCATGACGACATAATACTTTCATGCAGCGTCTACAGAACATGTTTGTAGATGTTACCAGCAACAAATGAACTGAATTATGAGACTTATCTCGGTCACCAGTCATGACCCATCAGCTGAAAATCGGCTTTGATCGGCTTCCAACCGAACGGTGACTCTCTAGCCAATACATCATTTATTATTCTTTGGAGGTCATTACTATTGCAGCTAGCTTTTCTCTTTCCAAAGGTAAAGAAAAGTCTGCCTCTTAACCACACTAACTAATACATCATATATCAACCAGCTGCCACAACAAAATGTTGGCATCGGATGTTTTCCGCAAACCATGGATATGTTGAATGTCAAATTTTCTGAACCCAAAATATGTTCAATTATTAACATTGTTCATACACGAATAGTTATTGTGCTTTGACCTTTTGTGTTGCTTTAGGCTTTTTTGAAACAGCATTCTCAATTACCTTTAGGATTAGGCAAAACAAGTCCTTGGTTTTTGTTTATGAAACAAACTTGCTAAGGATTAAGCAACCAAACCACTTGGTTTGGTTTAGGCAACAAAACTACTTGGTTTGGTTTAGGCAACCAAAGTACTTGTTCAGTTTAGGCAACAAAATTACTTGCTATGGTTTAGGCAATAAAAGTACTTGGTTAGGTTTAGGCAACAAATCTACTTGCTTGATTTAGTAAACAAAACAACTTGGTTAGGTTTAGGCAACAAAACAACTTGGTAAGGTTTAGGCAACAAAACAACTTGGTTAGGTTTAGGCAACAAAACTACTTTCTAAAGTTGAAGCCACAAAAGTACTTGCTTAGGTTTAAGCAACAAAACAACTATGCTGGGTTTAGGCAACATAGCTACTTGGTTAGGTTTAGGCAACAAAAGTACATGCTAAGGTTTAGGCAACAAAAGTACTTGCTTAGTTTTCCTAGTAGAAAGCCCCATGTTTGATCCGTCCTATCTCCACCTCATTCTCCTACCTACGTAGAATTGTTTTATGGGAACGTAATTTTTAGTCTGTAGATCTCGATTGTTTAATCTGTTCAAATTTTAAATTTCTTGGGCAGTGACTTTGACAGCAAGACTCCAGGAAGTTTCGGAGGTGCTGGCAGGGGGATTTTTCGGGGGGCCTTATTGCCTTTATTAGACAGTTTTAGAGACTGAGACTGGAAATGGGGGGAGAGAGGGGTATGAGAAGCAAAGGTCCCAAGGCTGAAACTGAATCCTGGACTTTGTAATAATGTGGCATCTGCTGTCATAACTCGGCAACGAAGGCGCTCCAGTTTATTTTAATTGATTTCACCTTTGGACAGGGGTAGCTGTTTCCCCTTTTTCCAGTTATTATGCTAAGCTAAGCTAACTGCCTGCTAGATGTAGCTTCATATTTAATAAACAATTATCCGAGTGGTATTGCTCTTCTCCACTAACTCTCTGTTCCTTTTAGCATCAGTAAATGTTTTATCCATGATTAAAATGATCAGTGAACTAATTAACTGATAAGTATCCTTTATTTGAAAGTGTCTCCCTAGCTTCTCTACAAACACTATCCACTATTGTGAGCCAGCTTCACCAAACCAACATGTAACGTTATCCTTGTGCACAGTGCGTGTAAAGACACCTGTAACTTGCACTGACTGACCTGTGGTTGTCCTGCGGCGACGGATGCTGTAGCTGCTGTAAGCGCCACAATAGACAACATGTCACCCTAATCCCAGCAACAATATAGCTAAGAATAGAAGCCAAGTGGATACTGGAGACGGGCATGAACAATGGTGAAGTAGGGTAGAAATACACCTTCAACAAGGACAATGGTGTATTTTAAGCCTCGACAAGGCTTTGACATAGTGATTGCTAACCTTTGCTGCTCACCTTAATGGCTCTTACAGGTTTGTAGCCTCCAGTCCAGGCTCTCTGGGGATAAAGTAACACATCCGATGACTGTTCTCAGTGTTAACACAACAGTCTGTCCATTTTTGGCGCTCATATTCTGCCTGTGTGTATGCTGGGATGGTTGTCAGCGTGACAGCTCGCCAGCTGTTGGTACTTGAGTTGAAGCCTCCAACATGTAAAGCAACACAAAGAACCTTTAAGGTTCAACGACTGATACGAACGCCTGGTCCGGCAAACTCTGCTGATTGTGAGGTCAAAAATTATTTCTGACCCCGTTGGACCCTTTAACAAATGACTCCCAAAGCATCAGGGGCAGCAGTCATATCCGATGTGCTGCTCTGTCCATGCGAGACACATGTGCTACAACTTAAGTCGGAGGAATAAATCATGCTGTATGAGGGGAATGAGGAGGATTTCACATTAACCCCTGAATGCCTTGTACTCACATGGGATCTCCCTCTGGCTACAGGGATAAATAACATCCAGGGAGCCCTATAAACTCTTACACAGCCAAGGATTTATTCTTCCGCCTGCTGAATGGTAATGAGATCAGCCGGTTTTGCGGGGCATGAGGCGGGTATGAATGTCGAATGACGTCGGTGCAGCAGGACAACAATGCGAACCGCAAGCGCCTGTCGTGTAACACCACGCTACCTGCCATCCTTCAAGGTGGGACTCCCTTTTGCACCTCATGGTAATAAATCAGCTGTCAGGGTGGCGGCGCAGAGGTGTCAGATACTGGGTTGCGTAAGGGGAAAAAACAAAAGCAAAAGACAAATGAAGAAGGAAGGGGAGTGAGCGAGTGTGGACGGGTCAAAATTCAACCAGGTGGAATGTGGGAAAGCTGCGAGCCTCCCTTTCCTGGTTGCCCAGGATGTGTTTCAGCAGACGATACGTATATGCGCCTGTTTGCTTTTTATACCTGCTGCGCATATGCAGAGGACATGTGAAGTAGCTCTGAATGCCTCTCTCTGTAACGCTTTTCCATCTGCCCCTGTAACTTTAACTGCGTCCCATCAACCGTTGTGCTCAGCGGCCTGTCACTACAGAGGCAGCAGCATTTAGGAGCTGTCACAATGTACACATAAAGCTTAGCGTGCAACTGTGACCCCCCCTCCTCTCAGTGTGTCTGCCTGTCACTTTATGAGACAGGTACAAAGATACAGCGTGAGTTCAGATGTCCTCGGTGCTCTACAATAGAGGCAAAGAGGGAATTGAAGAAAAGGGAGAAACAAAAGTAGAAGGAGAGAAGGAGCAGAAGAAAGTATGCTAACGAGTTTAGACAAAAGGCAGACAGGGAAAAAAGGGTACAAGGGCGAAGAAGGAAGGTATAAAGAGATAAAGAGATAAAAAAAACAGGGATGAGAAAGTAAGAAGTGACAGAAATAACAAGAGAAGGAAAGTGAACAAGAAGGGAAGGCAGGAGAAAAGTATGTAAGGAGGAAAAAATGGAGGGAACTGTATAGATGAAGAAGCAAGGGAAAGCTGACAGAAAGAAGGAATTGAGGCCAGAAAAGGGGTGAGAGAAAGAAGATAAAAAGGTTTAAAAGGGGGGGAAAGGTAGGAAGATAGAAAGGTAAAATTTAAGGAACATTGTACAAAAGATGGGGGAAAAAGTAGGTAAGAAGCAGAGGGAAGAGCATATATATATATGTGTTTAGCTTCTCTTTGGATTATATTCCAAAAGAAGTGAGAACGATAACACCCTTTTCATTGCTAGCCCAAGCTGTTTACCTTCACCGATTCAATCGCCTCCCGTTAAATTAAAAGCCTGCCAACATCAGGCTAACAGCTTCTGGCATCTCCAGACAGGAATTCCTTCTTGCCCCTGTGATCTCAGCATGCTGGGATTTCGGACAAGGAGGGAGCTACAAAGGAGCGTGTCATTATTATTTTTTTGGACGCGGAGTTCGGGTGCCTCCCCGCCACATATCCCCTCCGTGCAGCAGGTTATAGGTTTGCACTTGCACTATCTTGAATTTATTTTTTTAGCCTAGCGCACCTCAGCTTCAAATCGTTCAGAGAGCGTAAAACACACAGTATCAGATCACGCATCAGTATCAGTGTGAGGAGGATCAACCATCCGAGCTCTGTAGCTCTCCCAGGTGGTGCCGCAGAGACCAACATATCCCAACCAGAGGGTTTCTGTGTCTCTGACTGTAATCAATACAGCTGAGGATGAAACAGCAGGACATAAACATCGAAGAGATGTGTGTGTGTATGTGTGTGTGTGTATGTGTGTGTGTGTGTGTGTGTGTGTGTGGCCTGGCTTGGCTCACTTTCACACCCCACACCAGCCGTTACTGGTTGCAGAGCCGGGAAGGTGACCATGAACTAATAACAGCGCTCATTCTAGGTGGGTCACAGCTGTTGAATGAACCACTCCGCGTTTGCTCTAAAAATACCAGCGTTGACACAGGAAGAAAAAAAAAAGAAGCTAATTAATGAAGCCCTCCTCTGTCTTGATTTACTGCTGCCAGTTTTCACATCCTGTGAGATTTCATTCAGAGAATATCTCAAATTTTCCTTTTTTGTGTGTACATTTTTTCCCCAAACCATTTCTCAACCTTATGAGCTGAGCTACTCCCGCTGTGAGCAACGAGATGCGGGCCCTCCAGGCCTGTGGCCCCCCTCGTTGGTTGGTCATATAGTGGAGGAACACCATCCGTGCAGCTGTTATCTCACCAATCCCGGAGAGCTCTAACTGGTTTTATGAACATAAGACGTCGGCGGTGGAATTAATGGTTTTCCAGCGATACCTTGAGAACAGTGGGGTTTTCCACTGTGGGAACGCATGGTGGGCTGAGCTGTAATACAGTGTAATGAGATCTGAGCAGGACCCTTGAGTGTGAAGGGGCTGTCCACACTGCAGGCTGCCTTTATGGGCTGCTAGAAAGACGAGATCAGGCTGGCACCGCAGGTCAACAAGTGGAATGCGTGTGTGGGTGTGTGTGTCCTGCTACACAGCCAGCGTGTGGGTGCACGGAACATCCCATCCTTAATTAAAACAGCATTGCCTCCGTTTTTGGTTACAGGTGGGAAAATGTTGCACCTTTTTTTCTTTTGCTTTCCACGCTGTCGTAAACGGCATTAACTTTTATGTGCCACACATGCACACACACAAACAAGCACATAGGCATGCAAATAATGTGTACACATATGCCCACACACGCTAGCGCTCCTTGATCAGAGTCGCCATGACATGCTGGAGGGTATTCGCTTGGTTATGGAGAGAGTTGGAACACACGTGTAAACACACACCCACTCAAAAGGACATTAAAGCCCGGAGCTCAGTGATAATTAGAGGTCAATCCAGTGACAGCTGGCGCAGGGCATACCACGGCTAGAGGAGGGTGATCCAGCATAAAGCAGGCATTGCTTTCTGAGTGTGGAGAATGCTGAGAAACCGCTGCAGAGTAAGCAAGCATCTTGCGCCATAACGAACGGCTTTACAAACAGAATAGTCAGTGTAACAAGTGTGGTATTCTGTGAACTCTCTTGTCAGTATGTAACTTAATTTGCTCTCTGGCATGGAAGGGAATGGTTGGGGGGGAGAAATCCTTGATGGCTATCTTTTTTTTCTTTTCTTTTTTTCAGTGAGGAATCACAGTGATTAAAAATGTAAAATGACATACCCCCATTTACTCACTCTTCTCTCCCTCATACTTCATTAATACATTCATCCATCTCCACTGTCCTCCTTTCTCCCTCCGCCTACACACTCTTGACACCCACCCACCCTTCACACTCATTCACTGAGTTAATCTCAACAGGGAATGGACAAGGAGAGAGGTCTTGGAGATGGATTATAATAATAACACTTTTTGTATAAATTAATTCATTTTAAAAAGTAATAATTGCAATAATAATGATAATGAAAATGAGTAAATACATAGTAAAAAAAGAATAATTAGAAAACAAAGAGAGAAAGCAATGACAACATTGTTTTAGCCTTGATGTTTCTAGTTGAATATTTGTCCGGGTTCAACCGTAGGATATTTTACTTGTACAATGTAGAGTGACCACGGTTACAGGGATCAAGCGCTTATATGGATCAAAAGCTTGGGAGAGAATCATTTCTTAACAAATGCTGTTTCAATTATTTGCTTGTAGTAATCAAGTTGTCTGCTACAGTTTTTGGAGGTCTTTGAATGTAAAACAAAGCATTACTATTATTTTGTATTGTACTTTACTCCCATGATACTGTATTTTATGAATACTTTCTTTTCAAACTCTGCCCCCAGTGCGGCATCAATAGCCTACAGTTTATTTTCAGGCCTGTTAAAAATGTAGAGATGCACTGAAACGAGTCAAGCTGTGTCTTAGTAGCCAATTTGCACTACTGATGTTCCTGTATTTGCAAACAACACAATGTGGTTATAGCCTAACTGTAGTTTGAACTACAGTAAGCTATATTTTATATACAGCATATACAATTTTTGCAAGCCATTAAAGTCTAAATTCCTCTCACAGACAAAGAATGGCCTTTGGAGCGGAGTGTCCCAGCCTGTAAAGTGTGAATGCCTTTTCAGCAGGTCATCCGTTGGCACTACATTTTATAGTCCTCTTCCTGTTCCACATTTTCACAGCCAGTTCCTGTCAGCTTGATCGCACCTCCATTGTGCGATTGACAAATCGGAGGCCTGGTCAGTATTGCTGTCCTATGCTGAGATCAGCAATGTATTTCGATACTTCAAGTGTAAGTGAGAAAAATGTTATGTTTACGTGCAAGAATTGTTCCAAAGAGAATATCCAGCCATCTGTGTGGAACTGGACGCGCATTGACTGGCCTCCGGTTGCAAATTAAGCTATCAGCATTAAGACTTGACATATTGTAAACCTTTAATAACCTAGGGAAACAAGCTGTGAACACAGCACTGACATATTGCCTCATAAGGTTGGCCAACTTGGCAAACGGACAAGTCATTTACACGGAGCACCGTTAGCAGTAATTTGTAGCTGTGTCTCTAGCTGCCTGGTGAATTGAAGTATTTACTCTCTCCGTTTCGCTCCATATTTGGTCTCAACCGACCCCTGAGAAAAATATCTGTCTTTTTCGCAAAATGAATGTTCTACTATTTTCCCTCGTTAGCTGACTTTGACAATCTGCTGTCTGGTGCTGGAGCTTTTTTGGTGGAAAAGGATGCTTATGAGAAACGAGAGGGTGAATAGAAAGAGTGAAATTGCTGGCTGTCAAACCTAAACAAAGAGCTGAAAGATTACTGCAACCTTTTTCACATACAAGTTGTAGTATTGATTGATATTGATTATGGCTGTTTTGAAGGATAGCAGTTTCCACATTTTTTTCTGAATTTTAAGAGCAATATCTGGGTTATTATTGCAGTGCCTTTTAAAAATGTGCATGTAAAAATTTGAAATGTGAAACACACCAAAGTCGCCACCCTCACACAGTCACAGATCTGAAATATACTACTTTAATATACTACAGTTGGCTATCCGCTCGTGTTGACGTCAGGGAAGCAAAGAAGAGTTCTGTTGTAAAGTGAACTGCAGACAATGAGCCACGGTCTGCCCGCGGTGGACGACTTGCTGGACTGCAGAGGCCTGAAGCTCCGCCCCCACTGCTTCACAGAACGTTGTCCGCTTGTCTATTAAAACATTATTGATATTGAACCTGCTGTATGTGAAAATTGCACCCACTCCAGCTAAGCACTCCCTCGGGTCCTCAGCAATCCACCCAGAGTGGATGGTATGGTGTGATTGAGGTTGGGTTGGCTTGTTCTTAGAGGGTCTTGCTGTAATTTCACCAGAGAGTGTCAGAACACTTACTTCTTAACTTCTTGCATGTATTAAGTGGATCCTAGAACTCTGTTAAGGGGTTGGTTGGCTCATGTCTGTTTGAGCAGTTGAAGTCATGGAAAAAAGTATTCAATTATCATAAGTATATGGTTTCGTTCGCTGTTGGCCTTGGTTCCAGACCTCTGACCATCCACTTCTCGGATTTTCTGAAATAATTCTAGAAATGTCCGTCCAGTCTGAATATCAGGCTGGGTCAGCGTTGGATTTGTACCATGATTCCAAGGGATCACGAACACTGATTGTCTTGGAAACATTTTGGGTATTTTAGGAACGTTTCTGGCCTCTTTTGCTCACTTAGAAATGCAGCCAAGTCAGATTGGAGTTGGAACTGGAAAAACAATAGCTATTGGTACCATATGCCTTTTTGGAGCTGCAGTCAGTTTGAGGGTGTTATAAAGGTATTCATTTCAAAATATTAGATTTTATGGTGTGAGCTCATATTGTGTGATAAATTATGGCCTCTTTTTTTATTGAGAAAATCAGTTCCTATAGAGGTATTAGTTTAGGTTTGACAAGTGCGGTTTTTGACAGGGCTCTGCTTCAGAGTCCTGAACTGTCTTACTAAGTCAGTGATGGGAAAACTCTCTCCTTCCACAGCAAGTACTGATCATACAGGGTCCTTAGTAAGGCATTTAACTCTATCCAACTGCTTCAGTCCTGCTGGGTAGCTCCCAAGTGTGAACATGTGCAGCTCTTTGAAAGTGAAGTATTGCAGTCCTGAGAAAACCGGAACCTGGATAACTAAAGATAAAAATCACCAGGAACAGGTTTAAATCTTGTGGGAAAGCAATCAGGGGTTCAATTAATATAGAAAAAAACCTTCCCCTGACACCATTGTTGAAAATAATATTCAGGCTGCAGCAGTATTGGTCCCAATACCTGAGATACGACCACACTACTAAAATAAAGGTTACGGGTAGCAAAAGCTTTTTCAATCTGTAAATACGCTTCAACTCTAGTCTACCTTAGAGCAAGACGTTTTTCCACTCTTTAGCATCCCTGCTTTTTAATACGGTCCCTCCGAAGCTGATCTGCAAGATTATTTTCTTCCATTTGTATTTTAGTCTTCAACAGGACGAAGTATCACCTAACGCCTGACATGGCGTTTAAGGGACCGGCTACAGGAAAGAGAAGAGGTCTGGATGTGACCTGCGGCAGTGGCGGAGATATAGACCAGATCCGCCATCGTGCAGCCAAAGATGGGTGTGGTGTCCCTCTCTCAGCTCCCCGGTGACTTCTGGGTAGAGGGAAGCAGTTTTGGTCTTTTTCAAGACGGTTATGGAATCTGTTCTCACATCCCCTCATTTATTTAGGTTCCGCTCCAGACATTTAGGAGTGACATCAAGACAAGACAAAAAATTTAGAAGAAACATAGATTTGCAAAACGGTTCATTTGTGGATTTATATTTGTAGTCTTGGAATGGTATTGGTCCAAACATTACCGCTGCAGATTCCTTCATCTTTTTACCATTATCACAAAGTAACAACATGTCACGAATGTCCCGGGACCTCCCTGTCTCCCTTTGACAGAAATGTGATGGGGTAATTATTCCAGGAGGAGCACTGTGGGCTGCTGTGCTCCTGCAGGCTGCACTCAGGGTCAGGGAGCTCTAAATCTCGAGGGATTTTCTGTGCTGAGCTGTGCTGTGTCCTCCCTCAGAGCAAACCATGTACATTTGGACGGGGATGAATCAGACTATTATTAATTATCCAGCACGCAGGTCAGCGGCGCCATAAATAACCATCGACTGACAGACGGATTTTAACCAGAAAAACAGGCAGGGTTTAGGGGGACTGCAGGGTATGTGGTGAACTCTGAGAAATTTGGATCATAAGGACATTGCTACAGTGAAACTATCTTTTTCGATGATTCTTGCTTCGACACTAATCAGTAAAGAACGAGAGAGGTCAGCGAGGAGGACACAAGACAAAATAAACGTCCCACCCTGGGTTTGAACCTGTGATTACCAGGGATGCACCGATCTGACTTTTTCAGTCCCGATAGCCAGTCTTTGGGTATCGGCCCATACAAAGTACTGATCCGATACTTGCGTTAATTAATAAGCTGTATGCCTCACTGTGTGGAAGTTACAAGGATCATTATGTCATGTGTAAGGAAACAACAGACTTCTTCACTTAAACATTTCTCTCCTAACATAATTGAACAAATTTAAATATAAATGTACTGAATTGTCAAGTTATCTTTATTATAATAAATCGAGCGCCAACATCAAAAATCTTAAAAGGGAATACAATACAAGTGTTAACCTTTTTAACGCAGCACCAAATAGTTCAAAACTAAACAGGAATTAAATAGTATGTAACTTCTAGAGCATAATTGAATTGGGCAGAATGGCCCCCTTGTCACCGATACTCTATTCTGCTCTAAATGATTATCGGCCGAATATCCGATATGGGTACTGGTGCACCCCTAGGGATTTCTTCTTACTTAAGTTGCATGTTTTTCTGCCTGTGAAAACACACCATAAAATGGAAATATTTAATTCCCCCCCCAATTTTTTAAGTCCTATTAAAATCTTTTCACCTGGAACTTTTATTAAATACAAAACCTTAGTTTAACTTAATCTTGAAAGCGATGACTTTAAAGTTCACCAGAGTACACCAGAATACAGCTCTCTTAGAATATAGTTTGGTTCAAATGTTTCAAACCACACCATTTCAAGGTTATTATACATTAATGAAGGACTCGCTTGTTTTGAATTTCTAGCTGGAATTTGTGGCGGCCAGTACGATCTGAAATTTGGACACTAACAGCGTCTTAGTGTTGTTGCTCCAAACCACCCCTGGGGTGGTTTTGTATTTTCCCCACCCACCAAGGCAAACACAAGGCGTGTGGGACATCAAAGAGCCAAGATGCCCTCGGGGCACCCAGGGGCCACAGCATATCTGAGTTCAAGCATCATTTCACCATTAGACAAATCGCCTCCTCATAATCCTAGCTCTTTCTAACTAGCTGTCCATCATTTTCTTTAAACAAAAAAAGAAGAGAAAGAAGATACACAAATAAACCCAGATATCCGTTTGTTGACTTAGTTCAGATTTGTATGCCTGCTTATGGTCAGCACAAATCAAATATGAGGTCAGTATATTTTGAATCTCCAACCTCCATCTCAATAGCTGCTGAGCTGTGACATTGCTTTCCATTCGGAGCTGGGAGTCAAATAAACAAATAACTCCATCCCTTTTTTTGCCCCGAGGTGTTGCTCATCGTTATACACGTTTAGTGACGGGCGATTACAATTTTAATAAGCGTGAGAGGAGAGTGCCTGTTGGCCTCCTCTTGTCAAAACATTTATACAGCATGCAAAAGGGCCTGTGGTTTCACCGGCAGTCAGGGGAGAATGAGTTGACTTTTATTTTAGTCCTCCCAGAGCAGGACAGTGGGAGCATTTAGCGGAAGAACCTCGCAGCTCGGCCGTCTGTCTGGTTGCATGCACGTGTGGCGGGATGATTCATACTTGGGAGGAGAGAAGATGAAACACCTGCACAATGTCACCCTTGTGCCAGCTTGCTAGCTGATAGTTGAATTCCCTATGCAGGTCAAGGTTTGCTAAAATGAAGTGAAACAGCACTGTCTAAAGTTAAGGAAAACAAGACTTGTAATGAAGGATAGATCATAAGAATTGGACTTGTCATTTTCTGACTTTCAACAACTGTCTTGAAGAACAATATTAGTATAAATATAAGTGAACATTTTTTTTACAAATTAGGACTGTCCATACTTACTGTACTTCTGCACAATCAATGGTGGAAGAACTCACTTTTTTGACTCAAACCCACAATAACTGTTTGGTTTTTTTGGCCACTTGTGGGCAGCAGAAACAAGTTGTAAACACAATAAGATTTGAAAAAATTGCCAGCAGTTAACTTATTCACACACCCAGCAGTTATGGAGCAAAGTGATCATTGATTTAAAGTCGTGTTTCTGGCCAACTGGAGAGTCTAAGTCCAATAATAAATCACTTTTAGCTCTGTTTTTGGTCCCCACCAACTCGTTACGAAATGCTCCACCATGTGCAGTGATCCCATAATTGGGAGTTGGATTTAATTTAAGCTAAGTGTGATTTTTAACTGCGCTTTGCTGTCATTTAATATTGCACTTGTTTCT
The DNA here is from genome assembly GCF_027596085.1 of Anoplopoma fimbria. Classification (NCBI taxonomy): domain Eukaryota; kingdom Metazoa; phylum Chordata; class Actinopteri; order Perciformes; family Anoplopomatidae; genus Anoplopoma; species Anoplopoma fimbria. The sequence continues at coordinate 23,138,187 of NC_072472.1, read as the reverse complement.
CTCCTCTTTACCGAGGGCGGAGCTTACACACACTCCATGTGCAGATCGACGGCACTCGGCAGTCCGCTAACTTGTTGCTCTCGCTACCAATAGTAGCTGCTCTGTTTCAACAATGTTGGGCTAAAACGTGCATGCAGGTGGAAAATTCAACCGTGATGTTGTTCTGTTGGGAGATGCATTGACGTAAGAGTAAGAAAGCCATGAGTCAAAAAAAAGTCCCCTAGCCGCTAAGTTAATTTATGCAGTGTAAAATGCCATAGGCATTTAGAGCCCTGTCTTTGATCTGCTATGTGAAAACCTTATTTTTGAGTACAGCAAGGCGGCAACCTCTGTTTCTGCCGAGTGAAGTGAATGCAGAAGTGTCTTAAAAACGTGCATTCTCTCTACTTGCATTTAGGGGGCAACTCCTCCGGTTGCAAAAAGAAGTCTGGTTGTATGGAAGTCTATGAGAGAACGACTCTACTTCTCACTTGATTTCTTCTCTCAGTAAACATTGTAAACATGAGTTTATTTAATCAATCACTATTTTCAAGTCTTCTTCAATACAGCACGATGTTCATTTAGTAAATCACGGTCCCTTTTAGAGTAAAATAAAAACCATAAAGCGGAGTATGCATTTGGGCGGGCTTACTGGGATTGACAGGTTGCTGTTGCTACCAGAGACGTATATCGCGTCTCTAGGTCAACCCTCGGCATTCACAAAAATGGTAACTTCTGTTCATTGGTTGCAAAAAAACATCATGGCGTTTTCCAAGATGGCGATGGCGAAAGTGCCAAATTTGAGGCTTCAAAACTTCAGTCCACAAACCAATGGGTGACTTCACAATTAATACGTCTACTTCTACTTCGAACTGCAGAAGGATTAATATGTTTTTTACATGTTTATTTACTGGGGTGCCTCACACGGATCCTGCATAGATGCATCTTATATTATTATAAACTGTTCTAGCCCGATTCTTGAGTTCCGATTTCACCTCAAGTATCGGGATGAAAAAGTTGCCATGTGTAGAGATATAGAAAATTGAGGATGCGGTACATCGAGATGCATATTCAAATCGTTGGTGAATTGTAATTGAATTAAATTGTGAGCACAGTGAAGATTCACAACTCTATAAGAGTGCCGCAAGAATCCTAAAACCAGGACATGAGTCAGCATTTTTGAACTTCCGGTTGCCTTATCTCAAGTCAATAGGTTTTTTGAATGGTATTTTGGTTTGATGCATGAAATAAGTAGTGTGGTTAACACAAGCTTAGGAGATTTAAGGTTTTGTTCTCCAATTTTAAAATACATCAAAATGTATCCCGTTAGTACATTTTGAAGATTTTACGTGTTTAAAAAAAACGGTTACTTATAGCTTAAAGTTAACTTGTACTCCTGGTGGTGGTATTGACGCTTCAAAAACCATAAAAGTGGTTTTGACTTGTGATAATTATCTTGCTGAACGACACTTACAAGTATCATAAACTTGCTTTGCCCCAGAGCTTATTTTCTGACATAAACCACAATCTAATGGGAGAACCCCGTTGGCTTCTTTACAAGGGAACCAGGGTGTTGTTGCCAGACAAAAATATGTTGTCACAGCAGCATTCAATGGCAGTTAATGTACAGTGGGTTTCTAGAGCTTTTCACTTCACACAACATTATTTGCATGAATCAAGCCCAAAGATGGAGTGAGATTTTTTTTTGCCAACATTTCCAACAACAACAAGGTCAATTCAATATTTTTTGTTTCCTGTACTCGTTTTCTTGATCCTGGTACTTTGATGTGTCTTGTTCTGTTTTGACTTGAAATCACCCAGATTTGCCGGATGTGAATAGAAGGATGTGTTTGGCAGTTATGTTCCCCGTGGCATTTCTTTGTTGTTGGGCAACTTGCTTTGTTCTCAATGCTACGCCGATCCCTACCTCTGTCTTTCTGTCTTTGATCTGCTCCCACAAATAGAGGCGAGAATAATCAGCCTGTGATTATTCTCGCCTGAACCACAATTTTGCTAAAACGATGTCCAGATTCCTGTGAACTCAAACAACCCGTACTTCCATGAGCTGAAAATGAGCTGCAAGTGTTTAGAACACACCACCTCAATGCCTTTCTGTTGCGCAATTGATTGACAGCTGTTTACAGCCTGCACACTGCAACTTTATTGGTCTTTAGATGAGTGTGAAGCGTGTTTTGCAGCAATTCTTCTGTGGGTTGAATCGCACTAATTATGGAAGATCTCTTCAAACACCTATCCATCAGTTTGCTGACAGCTCGTGCATGCATGGTGGGACCGATGTGAGTGGAGCTGGCAGCTTGATTGCTAGTAAATGAACACAAGATTCTGAATTGTGGTTAACCAATAATTAAATTAAAATCTAAAATAAGATGCCTTTTTTTTTTAATAAACGACCCAGAATGCACTGTAAAAATAAAGCTGGGCATTTTTGTCTTTATGATCCAATAACTATGTTTAGTTTTTTAAGTATTTACAGACTGCTTTCTGCAATGTTCTCTTTCAGTCTTTCGTTTGCACAAAGTTTGGTTCCATCTCTTCTCTTCAGCTGTGAGGAAAGTATGATGAGCAGGTCAGAAACACTTTTATCTAACAGCGCAAAAACTTGTCACTCTGACAGGCTGTTTACCCAGATATTACGTTAGTCTAAGGAAAGCATCTCAGCACTATCTGAAAATTAGACATTTTACAACAGCACGTGGAAAGAGAAAAGGAAAATGGAAAACAGAAAAAGCCCCTCCGAATAAACAGGTACAACTGTCGGTTTGAGCTCTTGGGTCCATAGTACAACACAACGTCACACCAAAGCTGGCTGGCACTGCGTTATCATGAGCCCGCGAGATGTTCAGCCAAAGAAAATGAACCAGAATGGATAAAAGCCCAAGACGTGTTTGTTGAATTTAGTGTTTGTTCCATGGGAATAGGCTGAACATTGAACATTTGAAGCTGTTGAAGAAACGTCGAAAGTTTGACGCTTCTGTGATTTTGCGATCTTAGCATAGTGTTTTATTGTCTTTTTATTTATTTATTTATTTTGTAAATTATTACCAGATTCTGTTTTAGTTTTTTAGGCCCCGAAGAAGACGTCAGAAACAAAGCATTTGTGTAAGAACAGCATAATTGTCAGACTCAAGGCCACAGAGAAGTTGAATGTTCACCATGTGCTGGCAGCCATTTTGGGTGAAACTCCAGAGCTGTGATCCAATTGCACACACTGTACTAATCCTTTAAAGTGAAAAGCATGTGCAAATGTTCATAGTCAAATAGTCATATTTTGGCCGTTAGTATATAAGAAATTAACATTTATTTTACTGTTTTTAAAAAAACAAGTTATAGAAGAGTTTAGAATTTTGAAACGTTGCAATAAAGAGGGCTATCCAAAATCAAACATTTTTTGCTGAAATGTTCCTGGAGCCTTCTCAACATTGTCTACACTAATGTTTGTTTTAATGTTTTCCAGCTGTGAGGAGCCACTCCATTTGGGCATTGCATTGTGGGACAATAGAGTCCATCAACTCCACTCCAAAAATAGTTCAGCATACTTACTGACATCCTTTAAGATACAAGTTCTTTATTGTTTTATTTTGTTTTCTACTATTTCTACTTTTTACATTTTATCACATTGTCATTGTTTTACTCTTTTTAAGCACTTTATAACTTGTTTGCAACTTTTAGAAACTGATGTCAGAAGCAGCTTTGCAGACCGTTATAGAATAAGAATACGGACGTGATGGAAGGCGCTTGTTTGCAGATTGTCGTGCTCTTTTGGGACTACTCAGTGCTTGAGTCTCAGCTTTAAGTCTCAGTTTTCCAACAATATGCGTGACACATTTCAATGTGTCTCTGACTCTTCAAAGCGCTCCGAGTGCGCTGCTTTGCCCACTTTAACAGAACGTCGAATCAAAGTCCTCAAATTACTGCAGTTAATCTGTTTCCTCTAACGTTGCGGCAAAGAGCGGGGATGAGTAACACTTAAGAGGCATGTCTTGTTTTTTGAGTTTACCAACAACCCCTGAATGGGACTAGATAATCCCATGCAGGTCTCTCACTTTGCCTCACAGCGATCCATTGTGAAGATGCTTCTTTGCACTCCAGCTCCCCACAGCGGGGGATGTTTTTCTGCGGCGGAGGAACAGAGGGAGACCGGAATGGCTGCAAATGTAATCCTCTGTAGCTGAGAGCCCAGATTGAGTCTAAGCTGATAAGACTGTCTTGGGGCTAACGACAGGCCACAGCAGGTAACCAGCCCATCCATTTTGCTGAAATAAAGCCTAACTTGCAGCCTGGTCCCCTGAGGCTTAAAAGAAAGAGTCAGCCCTAAAGCAGGCCGACCCCGCTGAGGGTCACAGCCGCTGAGAAGAAACAAAGTTGCCAACCGCGGGAGAAGCGATACTGCCTGTATGTCTGGTCATCTATCCATCTCTCTGTTAATGACACCTGTAACTTATGCCGCTCCGCCAAGTGTCACGGCTCTGATGGCCAAGGTACAGAGGAGACATGAGAAGCTCCAGGGGTCAAGAGGGGAGGTCAGGAGGCTGTATTGATGTAGCTGCCCCCTGACCTTATGTCTCTAGAGGAGGGCGGGTGCCATTCAGCTCCTGGCGGTGTGTGTCCACAGCCTGACCTGAAACATAAGTCCTGCAACGGCCAAAGGTCTTCATCAGGCACTGATTTTTACACTCTGTGATTTTTACAGAGAAAAGGGGGAAATGGGATCATGGGCAAAGATATATGTGATTACACTTTGTTTTACATCCAGATCCAGGTGTGAATCCAGGATTTGATTGCAGAATGGCTCTAAGGATGGCAATGTTGGTCCGTCTGTGTGGTCCGTCTGTGTGTCTACTGCTTTGGTGCATACTGTAATATCTCAACAACTCTTGGATCAATCATCATGTAATTTGGGACATAAATTAAAGTTCCCTTAATGATGAATTCTATTAAAATATTAAATATAAAATATCTCAACATTCACAAGATGGATTTTTACCAAATAAAAGTAAAAACATTCCTGTTTCCTAATTTGTGTTTTATTCAATCATTTGATCTCCTGACTCTTCCTATTGCGCCAACAGGAGGTTGACATTTTAGTTTTGTGGTGTGGGAATTTTTTTTGGGACAAAATACCATAGACTGTAAATAAGAAGAGGACATAATCACCCTGACGTTAACCATTGTGTTCTTGAACTGTGGTTTTGATGCCTCATGTTCGGCATTTTGGTCGTGGCCATATTGGTGTTTGGCCGTCGCCACCTTGTTTTTTGACGCAAACCAGAAATGACACGAACATGGGGAACATTTAACTTTCTAAACATCAGCATGTATTTATGTAAGCATGCTGTTGTTGGCTGGCTTAGCTCAAAGCACCTCTCTGCCTTTGGCAAAAATACCTGCAGATCTATCCCATAATTGGGACGGGGTATAATTTGATGCCGATCCGGATGCTATAAAAAAAAGAACATATTCTATTATTAAAATACATTTTTGAAGAATAGCAGCCTTGACAGAAGTATGCCATACTCTAGAGTTATGATTGCTCCTAGTTTCAGCTCGGTATGCAGCCAGCTTTTTAATTCACAGAAAAAAATAATTATTCCATCAACACTGTGGCTACATGGCAATAACAAAATGAAATTATAATGTAGTATTGCCCTGAAAAATAAACAGAGATAAAAAAAGAAGAAAAAAATGATGCCAGTCAGACTGAGGTCCTTCCGAGAGACTGCTGTGTCATGCACAGACCAACATTCTCCCTGCCATGTGATTTACGACGCATCATTTGGAGCGTACAATTAGGACCTGTAAATTAGCTCCGAAAACTCTTGAGTGCTCGTATCTGCACAGCGAGGCCTCAGGGGCAGCCGATCTGAACACTGACGGCCGCCGCTCCCCCACAGAGACACTGGATAGCACACAGCACACCGCACCACAAACAGCACAGGGAGGATAGAGTCACAACAGCTCCAGGGACGAGTCACACTCTGGGACGGAGGCAATGTCCACCGCGGTGGGCTGGGTCAGCCGAGCGATTTTGCAATCGTGGGAAACCATTGATTCATACGTAACTGTGTTGGATTTTATGATTTGAGTCATATACTGGTTGATGTTCCCTCACAGGGGACCAGTAAAGCTCTTTGTAAAAGCTAACACAGTTTATATAAGCTAAATTCTAGTGGTCTCTCCTGGCCAGCCAGGCCTCCTGCTCTGTTTTTCTCAGACCCTCGGTTCACCTTATAGAGGGGGAAATAAAAGGAGAGGAGTAAGAAAGAAAAAGGGGATACAACTAATCTGGTACAGATAGCAGAGCTGAGCTGTAGCTTAGAAACGCAGACACACAGGCTGGGTCCAAATTGGATCGGGTGGATTTCGACTTGCCAGTTTGGCTAAGAAAGAGAGAGGGAGAAAAAAAATACAAACGTCAGGAACAATAGAAGATAAGAGACCACTGAAATGTTTGAGCTCTCTGTCTGCTTGAGTTAAACACCTGCTGGATTCAGTCCTGAGGCAGATGCTTACAGTTTCAGTGCATCTTTGTTTTGTGAGTGAAGGATCACCGGCATGTGACCCCTTTCCTCTGATCACGGCAAGCTAAACAAATCATCCCTAAATGTCAGTTCTGGGTGTTCTGGCTCACAAGGGCCAACCACTCTCTGCTAATAAGTCATATAACAGATGGAAAGACACGAAGGCTTGTGAAAAGCAGTGAAAGCAAATTGGCTAGGCCTTAAAGCGGCGCGGGCAAAAGGCTTCATTGTAAAAACACATCTGTCTGTAAGAGCAAAACTGCAACATCCGGCGAGACGCTGCAGACTGGCTAAATGATATTGTGCTGTCAGGAATGGACGCTCCTCCCGCCGAAGGTGTCAAAATGAAATCTTTTATTTTATTGCTGCTCATGCTAACTACACATCTCCCTCTCCGATTTATTACAAAGAAACCACTGTTGCAGCTGTTACTGGAAAAGAAAAAAAACACATCACTTCCTGTGAACCAAAGCACTTTGTGTTCACCAGAGCAAATGTGAAAAGGTTCCATGCACAGCATATAGGTTAAATTGCTCTTTTCCAGCTTTAAAAACACGTTTCATTATTACTTAAAAAAATCAATAGTGATAAAAAATACAATGAAGCAGTGCTTCAGGAAGTCGGGGATACCAGTTTGGCTGGGACACCTGTGATATGTGTGCGCAATTTTCAGTGACAGTATGGCTTGAAGACGTATTGTGCTGCAGAGGAATGTAAGGGGGGGTCTGCTTGACCTCCACAGCTCACTACAGAAGGGCAGCTGGGCCTTCACCCCGTAATCCTACCACACCAGGGAGCGACAGGGACAGCTCAGCCTCCGTTAAAAGGCCAGAAACTCCCTGCAGGGACAGACTCCAATAAAATGTCTTTGTTCCCCCGATGAGCGCTACATCTCAGGTCCTCATCAATGCTGCGGTTTGGGGTTTCAAGAGAAAAACAAAGTACCCTGTGGCTGCTTTCTGCTCGCGCTCTTTGTCAGCAGAGTAATGGGGAGACTGGAGTGAGATGATGCTGCTCACAGAGATCTGACTGAGCCTTTAAAGCCATTGATCTTTTCCTTAATTTATTATCTTCATTATTTTTTATCGTGTCCGGTTTTCTTGTTGTTGTGCTGGTGTTTACCATGTCAAATTCTATCACTTAGCACCCTAGGGGATTTAGGGATGCAGCCAATTTTCTTTATCAGTCAATCTACATATTTTCTTAATTAACAGGCTAGTTGATTGTTCTATAAAAAACGATAATATGATGATAACGTGGGATACGTACCAAATCCAGTGCGTTGCTTTTTGTATGTGTAAGTATGAGAAGGGGATGAGAACAGCCTAATTGACTAATCTTTTTATCTGTAGTCATATTAAAGCTTAAGTTTGTTTAATAAAATGTCATGGAATACTAAAAGTGTATTCATACTAAAAAGAGAATAAAAAAGGAATCAATGAACATTGGTAACATGATGTTTTGTATGTTCACCTTGACTCAGAGGTCATAAACAGAGAATAATATTCTCCGGATGCAATATGTCTCATGCAATCAAAATTTGCAAAAGCTCTAAAACAAGTCCCTGCTGTGTATTCTGTAGACGATGCTGTTATTTCACCTTCCTCGGGTTTTTCACAGTTATTAAATAGGAATCCCTCGCAGGTAGAGGAGGTGTGTGATTACAGAGAAACGTGACTTCTCTGTCTGGTAATTTTAAAGTGACGGTCTGTTTGTTTCTGTTGCTATGGAGGTGAAAAAGCAGAGTGATTGTAGCTGACTAAAGGCACGGCATTAACGGCTGCATAGTTTGAGATGACTACGCCGCTGCCTTCTAATTAGCACTTCCGCCTGTTGGAAGCACTTTTGAGCGCCTGAGAAGAATTTAATTTGACAGCATGAATTATTGTAATATTTGTTCTGCTGCTAAGTACTGCGTGCTATCCTGTAATGATCCTATGGATGTCAAACCTCTAAATCAGCTGTGAACATATCCTCGTCTGTATCATTTCCATGGAAACCTATTTTAGAAGGATGGCTCTCCGTGCCCCGTTGTGGCAGAGAGGACCAAACGCAGGCAAAACAGCCTTTCACACTGCCAAATCCCATTTGTTAATGATTCTTCAGATGAATCTGTTTACATCTATCGGATGCCTCAGCATGTGAGAGAGGAGAGGCCGCCCAGAGAACAATGGGGAGAGTAAATATTTGATCCATCTTTCTTCTCCGCTCTGTCTAGCTGTCATTACAAATAGAGGGTGAAATGCAAAAGATTGCATGGCTCGGGAGCATAATGACTCATAAACAGCTTGTGCGAGAAATGAAATATCATTTTAATTGAAGTATAAATGTTTACGACGGTAGAAGAAACATCAAAGCCCTGACTGAGACTCTGTATACAGCCGTGGCTGCTATCAGAGGCCGCTGATAATGTTTACCCCAGTTGATGACCAGAATTTCATTGTTGCATCTTTAAATCAAACAAACACAACATTTGACCGTTTGTCCGTCAGCGCCGAGTGTCTCAACATCCACCTCTCATTATTCAGGCCATTTTCCATTCAAGTGAGGCACAATCAGAGGATCCAAGATGGCAGCAGATCCCAACGCACAAGGCACAGAGGAATGCATTAACCTAAAGCAACAATCAGCAGAAACAGTTTGATGCTCTGATTCCCTGAAACATTAAGACCAACAAAACTGAACCAGAAAAAGGCAAGCTGCAAATCTGAGGTCAAAAAACAAAAGCCTCTTTGTTCCAGACAGTGTGATTTCACCTAATCAGAGGCTCATGTGCCTCTGATTTGGAAACATTTCCTAAATTTGCTTATGAAATCTTTTCAAAATCGTTTAAAGTCCCCCTCCGCTCAAAAACATGTTTTGCTTCTTAATTCACTGTGCAGAATGATGTATGTGCAGAGTTTGACACCAGAAGGCTGTTTTTTATTTTACATTTGTCTGCTGAAGATTTCTCTGTGCTCTCCTCAAATCTCAGTTAATAAGGACACAAGCTGGATTTTGTGACATCGCCAACAGTGCGGAAACTAATCGTGGTTCAATATTCAACTTACAGAATTGCGATGTAAGCAAACATTAGGCGTTATGTCGGGATCTGATTCAGCTCACGGTGATGATCCATCAAGACATTGGAGGTTAGCAATTTTTTCTCTGACCCTTAGCCGACCCTCGTCAACGGATCATAAACCAATCAATGACCCTGATGTACAGACAAGTTAAATCCATCATTTATCGCCAGCTGCAGTGTGTGCACCCGTAGTGGAGAGTTAGCGGCCACAATGTTGCATTAAGCATTTGAGAATCGCTTTGGCTCAAGTCAACTTATTTGGACACATTCTATAGATGTACTGATGAATTTAGTTCACAACTAATTAAGAAAATAACAAAAGTTACTAAAACTAGCTGAAGCCCCACACAATAAATTCACCAGAAAGTTCTAATGGCTCTTCTGCTCTCATTACATTATATGTATTTTTGTCATCAGCGTGACATATTGATATTGATATTGATGATGATAAGATCACCCAAATCAGGATTGTGTTTATATAATATTTAGCAACATAATGTCACTCAAAAAATAATTTTATCCCTCATCAATCCCTAATTTTTATCATTATTTTAAAATAAACTAATTAATACTATGTTGCTGTTATTGGTGATCCAAAAACCATGGCAGGGTCCCAGCTTCACTGAGGATAAAAAGACAAAAAGTGTGTTTTGCAGAGCAGACTGTGTCGGGGCCCTTTAACATAGAGCCAGCCCCGTATTGAAGCTCCTCTAATGTGCAGCAAATACTCAAATAACAAATATTTGGCTGCTATTAAGGATCCACGCAACAAACGAGGACGACCAGAGAGATATTTTTTCCGAGAATCTCAAACCAGATCAGAGGACGTTCCTGTTATAAAGCGGCTTCAGAGTTTTGCGGAGTAGTTTCATGTCTGTGATTGGTCATGAAAAGGGGGCTGTTTTTCACCCACAGCACCTTGTTTTGAGCGCTTTTGTGCTCCCAAGATTTAAAAGAGGATTTTGTTTAAAAAAATAAGATAGAATTGTGCGTGCCGCAGCGAGGAGCAACAAAACTTTATATGGCATCCTCTTTGCAAATGCATTGGTTGCTGTGCAGTTTCTGGCATCTACCAAGGTTTTATGTTCCCAGAAATGTGGAGTTATTTCCATGAGCATGTGGGCAACCAAGTGACCACGAGAATGCTCGGATTACTGTTAGTAATAACATCTCAATTTGTTACTTGTTCTAATATTAAAGGGTAAGAACGGCACGAAAGGAACAACTTATACATGGCCGTTGTTTGTCTGAACCTATGTGCTGGCAGACTGATTGTTTCTGACATCTGAATTTAAAGTGATCAGATTAAAGCTAATAATCCAGAGCTCACCATACATCTATTGAATTTTGCTGCACAGTTCAATAATCTAAATTCTAAATATGACTTGCATGCTGAATTTATTCTTTAATTATTTTCTACAGTCCCAGTCATATAAAATATAATTTATTGCCACTATTTTAGTTAACCAATTACCTTGCCCTCAAGACTGCACCGGGAGCTAAGTGATTAATTGACCCCTGGCTCTGCACATGGAACTTGCATTGCCACGTTTTCTGCAGTAGAGCTGTTGTATTTATTCAGCCTAACCAGCACGTACACTGTTTTATGCTGAATGAGATTAGCGTGAACGTACACTAATTGACTTAAATTAACTTCGAGTTAAACATACAATGTACGAGATTGAGAGTATTTCTATTGCCTCTCAACGGCTCTCAACATGGCGATGGCCAACCAGCGCTTCTTAGCTGACAATGCTAACAGTACAAACTATGGGCAAAGTAATGACGGCGCTAAAAGGATTAGCCTGAGGGTAACAGGGGGTGAGTGCTACGCTTACTTGACAACGCTGTTAGCAGCTGTTACCGCCTTGTGATAGCAGTGAGGGGCAGCGACCATGAGCTAACCAGTGGGGCACGCTCACATGCACTAACATGAACTAAGCCTGCTAGGCCAGCCCAAGCAGGCTTAGTTCTATGTCAACAAAGCAAGGTGACGCTCTGATAACAACACACATACAGGGAGAGTGACTTCGTTCTCTACTCAGGTAGACATTACTACATTATATCTTTACGTAGACTATAGTTGTTTACTGCTATATTAATGCTCTGAATCCTGTCTATAAAATTAAAGTGGCATTTTTGGTCTTAACTGTCTTGTACTGCTGTGTTTCTCCACAGATGTGAACTAGCTAGGTTATCTTGCTGTAACAGTAAAAACTAGATGAACTCAGGCTAACATGCTTTGGTAGAGAGATGCTTGTGAGACAAAAAAGTTTTTTTTTATTTTTAAAAATCAACATTAAGAAAATAAATAGTGTGTATATATATATATATATATATATATATATATATATATATATATATATACATTAATTTATATATATAAATATATTTATGTGTGTATGTGTATATATACAGTGGATATAAAAAGTATACACACCCCTTAAAATGCCAGGTTTTTGTGATGTAAAAAAATGAGACCAAGATAAATCATGTCAGAACTTTTTCCACCTTTAATGTGACCTATAACGTGAACAATTCAATTGAAAAACAAACTGAAATCTTTTAGGGGGAATAATTAAAAATTAAATAATGTGGTTGCATAGGTGTGCACACCCTCTTATAACTGGGGATGTGGCTGTGTTCAGAATTAACCAATCACATTCAAACTCATGTTAAATAGTAGTCAGTACACACCTGCCATCATTTAAAGTGACTCTGATTAATCCCAAATAAAGTTCAGCTGTTCTAGTAGGATTTTCCTGACACACACCATTCTTGAAAGGTATCAGTCAGGAGAAGGGTACAATAGAATTTCCAAGGCATTAGATATACCATGGAACACAGTGAAGACAGTCATCATCAAGTGGAGAAAATATGGCACAACAGTGACATTACCAAGAACTGGACGTCCCTCCAAAATTGATGAAAAGACGAGAAGAAAACTGGTCAGGGAGGCTTCCAAGAGGCCTACAGCAACATTAAAGGAGCTGCAGGAATTTCTGGCAAGTACTGGCTGTGTACTACATCTGACAACAATCTCCCGTATTCTTCATATGTTTGGGCTATGGGGTAGGGTGGCAAGACGGAAGCCTTTTCTTACGAAGAAAAACATCCAAGCCTGGCTAAATTTTGCAAAAACATACATAAAATCTCCCAAAAGCATGTGGGAAAATGTGTTATGGTCTGATGAAACCAAGGTTGAACAATAATTCCAAAAGGTATGTTTGGCGAAAAAACAACACTGCACATCACCCAAACAACACCATACCCACAGTGAAGCATGGTGGTGGCAGCATCATGCTTTGGGGCTGTTTGTTCAGCTGGAACCGTTAGTCAATTATGAACAGTTCCAAATACCAGTCAATTTTGGCACAAAACCTTCAGGCTTCCGTTAGAAAGCTGAAGATGAAGCGGAATTTCACCTTTCAGCACGACAAAGACCCAAAGCATACATCCAAATCAACAAAAGCATGGCTTCACCAGAAGAAGATTAAAGTTTTGGAATGGGCCAGCCAGAGCCCAGACCTGAATCCGATTGAACATCTGTGGGGTGATCTGAAGAGGGCTGTGCACAGGAGATGCCCTCGCAATCTGACAGATTTGGAGCGCTTTTGCAAAGAAGAGTAGGCAAATATTGCCAAGTCAAGATGTGCCATGCTAATAGACTCCTACCCAAAAAGACTGAGTGCTGTAATAAAATCAAAAGGTGCTTCAACAAAGTATTACTTTAAGGGTGTGCATATTTATGCAACCAGGTTATTGTAAGTTTTTTATTTATTTCTTTTCCCCCTAAAAGATTTCAGTTTGTTTTTCAATTGAATTGTTCACGTTATAGGTCACATTAAAGGTGGAAAAAGTTCGGACATGATTTATCTTTGTCTTTTTACATCACAAAAACCTGGCATTTTAACAGGGGTGTGTAGACCTTTTATATCCACTGTATATATGTATGTATGTGTGTGTGTGTATATATATATATATATATATATGTATGTGTGTGTATATATATGTGTATATATATATATGTATGTGTGTATATATATATATGTGTATATATATATATATATATATATATATATATATATATATATATATATATATATATATATGTGTATTGTTACTGATTCATTAACATTTAATCAGCATTTTGATGTTTCATTGTAACAACTATTGGGTAGTTATATGCTAGTTATATAATGTATAAATTGTCTAGAACAAGACATGTTTTGTATGTAAAATCCTTATGTGTAAAGTAACTATCTGTACTATAGCGGTTGTATTTAGTGAGGTTAAACGACTACAATATGTCCCTCGTCAAGTATAAGTAACTGTGGTAGTAACATTAGTAGCCACAGACTACATCAGTACTCCATTATATTTAATCTCTTTACACTCTCTATTGGGCTGTCACATGTCAGCTTCTGCATGTTTTGTGATATTATTTAGACTGCTATGATTTCATTAACATCCAAATGGTGCTCGTTAATTTTATGTACTTCATAGTTTTACTGCGGTGCATTTTATTTTACAGAGCTTGGACCAAAAGCACCTGTCACTTTTCAACGTTTTTATACAACTCTGAGTAAAACCTAAAAAACTAATAATTTCCATTATAAATGTAATTTTTCTCCAACTGTTGGCAGGCGGCAAGCAGGCAGAGTGCAGCCAGGGGGATTAGAGCCACTGTCAGCAAGAGAAAAGGGCAGAGGGGCGCACAGGAAATTATCACGGCCCCATGGAGGTAAGTCGGAGGCCAGCGCCGCAGCTCCAAACTGCTGCAACCGCGGTGCTGAGGGAAACGAGGAAAGTACAAGGTCAGTAGAGCATTCAGAGAAAGAGCCACAAGAGAAACACTCAGAGAGGCCAACACGTGGAGAGAGGAGAGAAGTAAAAAAGCTTCATGACCTAGAGACTGATGTTGAGTTTGAATATTTAGATTTGTTAGGTAACCTTGTCCTCTTGGCTCCTCGTGGTCAGGCAAGAGGAGGTCGGCGCATAGGTGCTCATAAATCACACGTGCCGGCCATGGCTGCTCAGACACATTGCTCAGGCATGTGGAGAAGGAGGAAGTACGCCAGTCTGATTCCCCGGCACGTCCCTCCATGTAGAACCGAGGCTTTCTACTGACCCGTTGAGCTTTTATTAGCAGCAGCCGCGGCTCCGGAGGTGCTAATTGATTCTGGCAGAAGAGCTATGGCTCATAGTTAGACCGACATCAAAATGTAAACAAGTGGAATTTCTTTATAATCTGATCCGGCCGTTGAAAGGATATCAAAGAGATCGTCTCCGGGTCCGTCGTTTTGCCCCTTTATCTTCCCCTCAGCCGGCACAGTTTCAGTTCTCCTACATGAACGTGTCAGATATGAAGAGCGGACAGAACTGAAAAACAAACTATCCGCCATCTATCAAGACAAAAGCAGAAAAACAAATAAACAAAGATGCCATTCAAGACACGGAAAGCGCAGACATGAAATGGTTCCTCCCAGCCGAGGCCCAGCAGTAATTAAAGTAAAAAGCCAGTCAGGGTCTTTTTCATGTGGGGAAACAAGGGGACCATCTCATCTGCCCATCTCAGCTTTCCTGCTTTCCTTTGACTGGCGGCGACGTAGTCAGACAAATCCTTCCGCTTCATCCCCCCTCCCCCCCAACCAACAGTTCAGCTTGGTACTAAAAGTGGCATTGCATATAATTTGTTTCTCTCTTCTCGCCGCTGCCACAACTAACGAAACCCTTGTCTCGTTTGGCAGAGAAGAGGACGAATCTGTGAGCAATTGAGGTCTTGGCACTTTGCTGAATTACGGCCCAGAGAAGATTTCCAACCTCCTCCTTTGTCGGAATCTGTTAACCTTCGGCAGAAATCAACTGACTCGAAGCTAAGGGGGGAATTTACTTTGCCAAGGTTTTCAGGCACAGATGTTGGAATCAAATTTTTTACAAATTGCAACAAATGCATACTGACGGAGCAACAAGCTGAAAGAGTTAAGGAGGAGAATTGAATAAACACTCTGTTGGAGAAGGACTTCCAACAGAGGGTTTAGCAGGATTTCTAGTCCTTCTCTGGGAGTCCAAACGATCTCAGTCCTCCATTCTCCATTCTCCATAGAAACCACCCAATCGAAAGTGTCTGCACATGTGGGTGTGACAAAGAGAACTTGAATAGTGCACATGCAAAATAGAAACTTTTAACCATTCCCATTCTTTTAAGACACCTCTAGTGTCTCAACACACGCCCTGGCTAAGTCATTATGATGGACCAAAGGCGTATCTGTGAAATACTGCAAGGATGAATGATTCAGAGATCCACTCCACGGTCTTCATCAAAGCCTCCTCAAGCACCCCAGTCAAAATAGAGCCGGACACACAGCTGCACCTCGTTGAGGGGCCGGGTTGATTTAATCTGCGCTAAACATGATCTAATTTAAAGCTAATGTGGCCCTTGTGTGGTCGAAGTGCTGCACAACTTCAGACAATCAAACTGATAAGAAGAAGTGACCTCCGTTGAAAGGCTGCCAAGGGGCAACATTCCTCCGTTCCTCATGAATGCCTGGCACCCGCTTCTCCAGACCCGCTTGTTTGTTCGGGTTTGTCAGGTTTGTTTAGTCTGTACTCTCTAACAAGGATAAAATGTGTCCACCCTGGCTCAACCATTTTTTTTTCATTATTCTCCTAGTCTCCTAGTAAGCACAAAGTGTCACTTCCAAGCAATAGAGAAGGATGATCCACCTGTCACAGCCAGTGACTGTTGAGCAGCAGTAATGGTTCCACGCTGGCATGAAAGCCCACAGGAAATCCCTCAAACAAAACGCCCGTCAGGCTGGAATGTTGGCACCCTGCCGCCCTCGGATCACTCGGCCTCTGGTCAAGCATCGGCCCGAGCATCGAGGGCCATGTGACGCAGCGAAGAATGCCGGAGGCCGAAGTTGGGTTGTGATGGAGCTACGCTGGCTGAAGGGTAGCGCGCTGGAGATCCGCCTTGGTTAGCGGAGGAATTGGGGGGGGGGGATTTGGGGCCAGCAGCCGAGGCCGTGGTGCTAATCCCCAGTTGGCAGGCAGAGGAGAAGTGTGAGCGCCTCTGGGATTGAAGAGGCCATCCATCACTGTGAAGTGCTCTGAGTCCTTTCTGTCAAACGCACTTGGAGTGAGGTGTGTTCTGCCTTGACTCCCGGTAGAGGTACACGACAGGAAGCCCTATGATGGAGAGGTTTGGATAAAATCTCCTTTTATTTCAGATTAGTGAAACTGAAAAGAGAGTTTTAAAAAATCCTATTAAAAGAAGAAATTAGCAGTGCGTTTTTCTGAAAAAGCTCTCATCATTTTGATTTGACTTTAAGCTTAAATTTTTTATCCTAACTAATTGGTTTCTTTTCAATTTCTGTAGCACCACCCAAAGGAAACTTATTTGTACAAAGCACCCCTATCCTGAAAGTCACTTGATACATATTTTTACTCATGAAAATAACATACTTTATACATATTTATATGACATTATAGGTATATTTAGCTGATGCTGTTTAACCCTCATCCTACCAGCATGTTTAACTACAAGGATTACAGAATAAACTACTGTAGGAAACAACCTTCATACCATAATGTCAATGTGTAACATCATCTGAAGAAAAGAAGCAGATTTGCATATGGTGTGAAATGAAAATAGACGGAGCACATTTGGCTTCCCATGTTTGTTTGTCCTGACATAAAACACTGTCATCAAAGAGGTTTTGGTGACAAGCCAAGTGCTGAACCAGTACAGCTGTGGATCGCTGGGCAAAGGGGAACCAAGATTGTGATGCGGAATCTCGAGGGAACCTATCTGTGTAGGAATGCACTGTGATCAAGGCAATAATCTGCTCCCACCACAGAGGACAGAGAGAGGGGAAGAGAGAGAAGTGGAAAACAAGAGAAAAAATCTGTCGCTTGTCTACATCTCAATTTGTCAAATGTAATAATAAACACAACACGTGGCAAAACGCCGTTTATGACAAGCTGGACAATCACACACACACACACTTTACTTAGAGACAGCGTTGGACCATTCTACACAGCAGATGGTTAATATTTGGTCTTTGTTTGTTCGTGAGACTCTGGTGCCAACAGAGAGGGGAAAAAAAGCTTCCTTAATCATTTACTCTGTGTAGCATAAACCTAAAACGTGACTCCTTTGCACGGTGCTAAATAGCTGTGGAATCTCAACTCTATTTGATGTCATTGTCATTCTGCTGTGAAAGGAAAAAAACAATTCCTTAGGGTCATGCTAGAACACTAAAACGCTTCAATGGTGTCACGCAGTGATTCCATAAAGCATCAAACTCATAGCAGCTAAGCTTCTTCTTCTTTGGCTGTCTTCTGGTGTTTAGGTCAGCAGCAACATCCTCCAGGTCCTCGGGTCTCTTGCACTTCCTTGAAGTGTTCTCCAACTGAAAACTATGTCACTTCTCCTGCCCTCCAGCTTGAGCTTGGCATCCTTGGCATTCTTATCACGTGATCAGATGCAGTCGGTCTCTACCAGTATTTCGGTGTGAGGCAGTACAGTGCATTTTCCACCAAAACAACACAAGCTCTGCTGTTGGTCTCAGAATTAGCTGTATGAGTTATTTTGTTGGTTACCAGGCAAGCCGGGGTCACTCACTTACTCACACACACACACACACACACACACACACACACACACACACACACACACACACACACACACACACACACACACACACACACACACACAGCTTCATAGTACAAACACAAACCCGACAAACAAGACCGCTCCCGTCAGTCCACAGCTGCTCCCTCCACAAAGTCACACAAGGCCCTGAAAGGGACAAATGTTTGTTTCCCTCGGCAGAAATAATGAGGGCATCAGTTCCTGCCACCTCCGCTCTCCTCTGCACCGACAGACTGCGCCCAGCCACCGCTCTGCCTGGGCTTGAAAAGCCAGAAGTAAATATTAGGACTTGACTATTTAGAAAAGAGCTGGAAATGTGAAGCCCCGCAGCAGGGCCATGAGAAGGGCAGCGGGAGGAACACGGGCAGGGCATCGGAAAAGCTGCTCCCCGAAGGATGTGACAGAGCTAATTGCTTTAACCCTTCACACCTACTCGCTCCTTGTAGCAGCCCGTACTGCCATTCTTCTTCAAATACAGATTAATCTTCTCTCCCCTACACACACAGGCTACTACATTTGTTTCATTTTAATAAGAGTGTGATTGGCTAACTCTAAGAATAGTACTAAGGGTCTGCTCCATAGAATGTATAGAAGTCTGGCGATTTCGCTGTCGCCATCTTGGATTACAGCTGCGGCAAGTTTTTATCCCAACCAATAAACAGACAAATATGAGAGACGCCGTATACGGCTCTGGTAGCAAAATTGGACGCTGACGCCTGGTCTGCTCACACGTTTGGTTAAGAAAATAATCGGACTCCTACAATTGCAGATCATCTTACTGCATGTGAACAATCCATGTTGTCGTTGCAATTGAGATGCAATATGGACTTTTCGTTTCCTGTCTTGTAAAAGTCAACCGTTGCTCCATCTCCTGCATTCACCGCAGTTCCGCCTTTGATTGTGTTTTTTATTAGAATGCTTTAACTCACACAGATGACACGTGTCTGTTTCTAACGTGGCCAGGAAGTAGACTATTCGGTCACATCAACTAACAGTGTTGTTGTAAATGTCCATTACCAAGTTATGAATGTTCTTTGTGTGATCGGAATCTCAATGCTTTTTGTATGTTTTCCAACCTGTATTTTTAACTGCACTCTTTTCATTTGGAGGACCCGAGACAGACGATTATGCCAGACCTGAACAGGCCCACCCAAACAGCGGTGGAGCTATTTGCATCTAGAGAGCACATTTCCAGGAGTGTTTGTGTTGTTCGAGCGTGTCGGAAGCGAGGATTTGGATGAAGCAGGTTAGTAAGGAGAAGCAGCGTGTGTGTGTTGTGTGTGTGTGTGTGTGTGTGTGTGTGTAAGTGTGTGTCTGGAAGTGGAGGAGGTGAGGCCGAGTGCAGCAACAGTGACTGCTCCCCTCTTGGCTACATCAGCGTGTAGATTTAACAGCCCAGCCGAGGGTTTGAGTCCATTCCAGCTCTAATGGATGCCAGTAAATCAGGCTGGCGTCAGGCTGCAGGTATAATATAGTGGACCTGTGGCCTGTGGCTGAGGTCTCTGGGTCAGAGGCAGCACGGCGGACGGGCGTCTGCAGCGTCATTGCTCCTCAGGGCTCCGCCCACAATCGTTGTAGAAGAAGTCACTCCCTTCAAGTGAAAAGGAAAATATTTCCTTAGGGGATTAGTAAAGTACTGGTCCTTACTAGAATTACAAAGGACATTTAAAAATGTATACATATTCAAGTAAATACATTTTATTTTCAATGTCTTTCATTAACATTTTTAATACTAAATTCTAAAAAGACTACTTCAACAAAAAATGACCATTTGTCCATTAATTACTGCCTGTGTTTACTTAAATATTTGAAGAATATTTTTTTTACCTGCATGCCTCCACCTTGAATGGAGAATCAAAAAAACAGAGACTAGTCTTAATGGAGTAAATGGGGGCCGCGTTTACAAATTGGTGCAGTATAATCTAAATCTTATTCATCCAATCGTATGCTTATACTTCCCGAACACATGCATCTTCTCTAAAACCGTACCATTCAAACATTTTGAACTCGTCTGGACTGAAACGGACGAGAAGCGAGCCTGAGCAAGCGTGACTGTTTACGGAAAAGTGTGTTTTAAATAGCAACGTTTTAGCGAAGATGCATGAGTTGTGGTAGTGGTGATATGAGTGGATAAATGAGACTTGGATCATAATGCACGAGTAATCTGGCCGTTGACTTCTTTCTGCTTTTTGATTCTTCGTTCGCCGTGGAGGTGGGCGAGAAAAGTTTTCTTTTAGAACTCAAGGTAATACATGGTGAGTTTCTGATATACAAATGGTCATTTAAGGATGAAGTATTATATGTCTGATTTAATTGCATCTTGGGTCTTAATTGAATCAATTTTGGCATTAATTCTGTTTACTATGTTTTTTTGCCCCGTTGGATGTAGATCTCAACAGTTAACCTAGTGAGGACAATTTTACAATGACAAATGCAGATTTTAAAGAACTTGCCATTTCTATATTTTGTCACCACTTCATAAAATTAAGTAAATGCACATACATTTAAAGTGAAGTTGCGGAAGAGTACCTTAAAAGCAAAAGTAGTTATATTTCCTTTTCTTTCATTTTCCAAGATTTTTTAAAGTAAGACAAACTAGAAATATGAATACAAAATATGAATACAAAATATGAATACAAAATATGATTAAAATATTTTTAAATAAAAACAAGAAGACCAAAGATATACTAAACTGAAATTATTATTTGCTTTAAATACAGCAACCTTTTTCTTTTTTTAGCATAACAAGGTTAAAATAGAATATCACTTATTTTTCTGTTTTAAAGGAATTTAATTCTAGTGTGGGAAATGGTGGATATTTAAAAAGTATTTGACAAGAACATAGAAGCTGCTCAACATCAGCATAAAAATATCAGCACAGATGTATGTTTGCTGATTTGCCCTTTCAAAGTTGACGGAGCCTTAAATATTTCAGCACCTGTTTCCCTTTCAGTAGCAGGTTATTGATGATTGATGGTGGCACATAGTTTCCAGTTGGGTATACTTAAGTCGGAAAGAAAAAAATTAAATAAAAACTATTTTCCCACAGGCCGTGTCACCAATCACCCAATTCACAAATCAAATCAGAGCTGCAAACAGTGCTAATCACACATAATGGTTTCGCTGGCTGCCCTTCCCACACACTCACCAAATAAATGGTATTACCTCATTCGGGCTGAGAAATGTGGGAGCAATTAAAGAGAAGGGGGGTATCTGGCGACCATTCAACATCACCCTTATGTTACATATGAAGGAGAGATCGAAACAAATATGCGTGTGTATAAAGTCCATTCCCTCATTCACATCCATTGCCTTTTTCCTCAAATAAAAAATGGTTCTTTTAAACCAGAGCTCAAGTTGAAAGATTTGCGAGGGCTAAAGATTGATCCATTACAATGCGCTTGAGCTGCAGCAAGAGAAAAGATGTCTGACTGTTGTGCCCCGGCCATTCATATAGGCGACTTGACAGAGCGCCGGCATTTGGGCAGATCAGGGGGAGGGATTGGAGCACTGAACTCATGCGGTCCATCTGCCTCGAGCCAAGGGGCTGTGTGTACGTTTCAGCCACTCAACAACTGGGACTGTCGAAGGAAGTGGAGGAACATTTTTTAGCACTTAGGCCTGAACTTGTCCCGGCGCTCCAGCGTTCAACCTGAGCTGTCTGGGTTAACAAAATACTGCAACAAATACAAAACAGTGATCAGCAGCAGCCTCCGGAGTTGACTGACGCAGTACGAAAACCTTGAAGAAGAATTATTCTCATATATAACCTTTGGGTTATATCACGTCACAAGAGTGGAATATTTATTAGAAATAAACAGGGCCCACATCTGTTCTCAATCTATCAGTATATGTGACAAACAAAGCCAATCCAACAATATCCACTTGCACATCAATTTTCCTTAACTGGACAAAAGGAGCCAGCAAGCTGTGCCTCAAATGAAGCGAGACACTTAGTTTATTACAAACGTTTCTACATTTTTGTCTCATTTAACAATGAACTCATAAAATATTAAAACTAGAATAAATGATTTAACAATAAACATCTGTGACACATGAAACGTTGTAAATCCGGCATACACTCCTCGCTTCCTCTGCATGGACAGATGGAGAACACAAGTATTAATTCTACTAATAATAATAAGTCATGTGTAAAATCTTTGTTCTCGTGTTTTCCTCAATATTTTTTTCATCATATCTGCCATGAACCGGATTCCTTTGATGTGTTTTGCATGACATCAGTCAACTTGGCTGTGCGTGACAGCTGATGGTTAGATGAGCTTATTAGCAGGGGGAAAAAAAATACTTCATGCAGGGTGATGAAATGCAAATCCAATTGGCCCGGCGCCTCGCCTGATCTGCGGTCAGCGCGGGAAGCCGGCCCTCCGCATTTATCAGATCATCTCTGCTGATCCTAATGCTGCCGAATGGGTGAATGTTTTTCCTCACTGGTCCTGTCGTTGGGCCTTAAACTGCGTCTGAAACAGTCTCCGCCATATTCTCCACATACCCCCCCACACACACACACATCTCTAAAACTGTGACTGTGAAGTCGTCTTAACATGTGCGACCCTGAATTCTCTGCTTGAATTTTTACCCTGTTTGCTTTGTGTAAGTCAGCCAGACAACTGGGTAAACATGGCGGTGTCTCACTGATCTTCACGTGAATAAAGGCTGCGTCGCTGCCCCCTTTAACCCCTCTCAATAATGGCGGTTAGCTCGCTGTTTTTTCTTCTTTCTTCGGGTTTGTTGACTCCTCCACCGAGGGCGCAGCCTGCTCCGTCGGCCCCCCTGGCCATATTTACTGTGATTACACGGACCAGTGTTTACTTTTCCCAGCGTGCTTAGCCCGCTGCTTCTTTTATTCATATTAATTCAATCTCGCTCTTTCTCTCTCCGCGGCTCTTTTCATCTGTCATTCCCTTTATAGCTTTTACTGATGGTCCGCCATCCAGATACGCACTTCATTCATGTTGAGATTATGGAAGCACACATTTATCTGTTGCAGCGGTTTAAAGTCGAGTTTAGTCTGATGATGAACAAATTCGTTTTTTTCAAAACAATGTGGCATGTCTTTAAGCTAATATAAACTGAAGTGCTTTTACTTTTTATGGATGTTTAAGTAACTTTGATTTAGTTTCACTGAGTTTTCAAACACAACAGAAATTATACGATAGAGATGTTTAACAAGATATGTACATTGATGGAACCATAAAAGATAATTGTGGCTTTGCTGTTGGAGTTCAGATTAAAAAATTCAGTGTGATACATGTGCGTATATATGGCCAAGTATTTCAGCTGTTCGCCGTGCCGACCTTAGTCACACACATACGTTCTTGATTTGTGCGCTATATTAAATTGTAGGCTTATTATTACCTAGAGAGACTCACTGTGACTCATAACAAAAAACTGAACGTCTGCGTGGAGCTCAGCTCCCGTTTGAAATGAGGGAGCAAAGTGGTTGAAAAAAATTGATGATTGATTCTATTTTAAATGG
This sequence comes from Anoplopoma fimbria, assembly GCF_027596085.1. Classification (NCBI taxonomy): domain Eukaryota; kingdom Metazoa; phylum Chordata; class Actinopteri; order Perciformes; family Anoplopomatidae; genus Anoplopoma; species Anoplopoma fimbria. The sequence goes on along the minus strand of NC_072472.1, from coordinate 23,114,449 downwards.
AAAAAATAGATTTTACCAAATGAAATCCCATTTAAACTGTAATATGTCAATCTCATGTTGGCATAGGTTCCATGTGTATTATATATATTTTTTATCTCTCCTTTCGCAATATATTCAAGATAGATGACCTGTCGTCTTTAGTCATTAATACTAGATCCTTTCCAGGATCAGTTTTCAGTGTTATGTAATCTAAAAGAGTAATACAATGAAGGCAAAGCTTGGTGTACACATGACTCATGTTTCCACATATTCACAAAACAACAGAAAGCATGCGGTGACAGAAAATAAATCTAGAGAAATCTTGTCTTTATCTAGAGAAAGGTGCATGCTTTGCATGATCTGCTATCTCCCAGCAACATGCCTGAGGACACACACACACCCACACACACTCACTGAAACAAAAAATGGCCTTTAACAGCACATACTGCTGGGTTCCTATTTAGAGGGTGGGGGTGGGGTCCACAAAAGTCAATTTACAGTACGGGTCAGTTCATCTGAAAGCCTTTACCACTTCAGCCAAATTCTTTGTCTCCCTCATTCACAGCTAGTTATCCGGACCGCAGGCTTCACAAAGGCAATTGGCATTATATTGTCCGGGCTGACATTAACCCCTGATATTTTCACTGCTCTCCATTAAAGTCCTCTTTTCCTTCTTAATTACCAGGCAATTCCCACAGAGCAAGGGGGTCACGCCAACCGCAGAGAGATACTTAGATACTTTCTGACAAAGACGGAAAGAAAGAAAAGAAACATAAACTGCAGCGGCGATTAGTTCCGTCTTTGTCGACTTTACTTTTGTTTTGTTGTTGCTTCGGACACAAAGGCCCTTAACAGCCCACATAAGGGCGGCTCTTAAGCCGTTTTTCTAACCTCATCCCCGCCAAAAATGGACAGCCCATTCATGACCTATTTTCCACACGGTCACTCTTCTGCACAGCCGCGGCTTTGTGTTGACAGACAAACGGAAGAATGTGGACCAAATCAATGTTTACAGCAGGTTCTTATTGTTCGCACACGCAGGCCTCATCTGACATGTTTTATAGTGCGGACTTCGTCCAAGTGAGATATTTCAGAAGGGTTAGACTGAGGTCGGATAAATAGTCACACGGCTTAACTATAGCAATGGTTGCTCAGAGGGTCAGTTGGCATTTCCAGACAGAAGCCGGTCAGACTATCTTATCTTAAACAGAGTGACCAAACCGCTCTAATGTCATGTTTAGTTTACGTTGCGAAAATTTCACATAGAATTTCTCAACCTGATTTTAACATTTACGTAAACACAATTTCGTAATTCAGTACATTACTAGGCCTGACTATAGTTGACAGAAAATGAAGAGGTAATTTTTAAAAATAACATATCACTGTTCTTAGAACTTTAGAGGGTGAAGAGTTCAGCTGATTGGCTCATTGACAGCCCCTACTCATAAGAGCTTTAAACAGTCCAGAGAGTATTTGACATGCTTTAGATTTACCAAATCTGTTAGAGTACCATCTTCTATACTTGCATACTTGCATACTCGGCCACACTAATATGACTCTGTGGTCATCATTTGCCCTTTTTCATCCACTGCTGGTAGTTGGTCTCTGGCTGAGCCACCTGTATCCAACATGCGAGTCCTCGATCAGCAGGTGAGGCGTCACATTTCTGTAGCAGTGAACCCAGTGACAGACTCTCACACACACTCAGACCCCTATGCTCTCAAACTGCCAGGCTGAGGAATGCCAGTGACTGAGGAGTCCTTATAGGCTGTCGACGGACGGGCCTGTGTTCAAACAGAGCAGACCCCCGCTCACCTGCACGCAGCAGAACCTCCCTGCCCCCGAAACCAGGAGACCACAGTCCACTGTGTTCGCCCCTCACTGCCTGTCTTCTACTTTTAGACTGCTGCTACACAACAACATCCTCTTATCAAATCTTTATTAGAATTCTTGGTTCATGGTTCAGTTACTCCCCTCAGCCATACTGTTACTGTGCAACGCTTATGGCATAACCTTAAAAAGATGTGCCCGGTCACCTTTCTTTGCATCCAAAAAGGAAATTAAAGACTAGCATCATTAAACTGGCCACTAAAATCTAAATGGCTGGTGATAATATTTCCCTCAGCCTTGTTGTTCCAGAGCACACAGGGTTGTTTGGCAGTTGCCGTGTGCGTCCACAGGCTAGGTAGGGGTCAAAGAGTGTTACAGCTCCAGTGAGTGTGCAGCTTGCGCAGGCCGGTGCTGCGGTGCATCATGTGAGCTCACAGCATGGGGCCCTACATACTCCACAGCTATTTCTGTCAGCTTAGAATCATGGGAACCACTTTAACCAACACACGGCTGGCCCGAGGGTAATGTCTCTGCTGTACGCAGCGCCAAGTCTGCTACCGTCCGACAGGCCAGCAGTCTGGCTATACGCTCCAAATAAATTAGATTTCTACCTTTGTTCTATTTGTTTTTTATTTGATGTTTGTCCATTAGAGGCCTGGCGCCAGACAGATGGGTGTTTGAGTGTGATAGGAGTGACTAAAATCCCTTTGCAATGGCCTTTGTGAGGAGTTGGAATGTCCAAACAAACACTTTCCCAGGGTTTGGGTGATTCAGAGAGCGGTTCCCAACAGGCTGTCAGGTTGATCCCTGCAGCTCATTACTGACTGTGCTGAGCTGAGTTACAATCACGGTGAGCTATACGTTGTGGCAAACTCCTATTTTATAACACTTGGATTTGCAGTGACTTAGAGAAAATGTTCCTCAGCTTAGGAAATAATTAGCCTTGGAGGTTAGGGTTTTGTCTTTGCCAAAATTCTGTAAGACGATACATCCTTAAAGGCGCAGTTCACAGTAAAAGAAAACATGCAACATCCATGTAAAGATGATGGTGAAGCTCATTTAATTATTTTATAAATACTTCTTTCTTTATTTCAGTATACAAAATAACAGTATGTACACCCACACAACAGTGGTTTACAAAATCCATGAGTTCAGCTCATACGCTCTGAAAAATAGAATATATATTGAACTGCATGTCAGACATGAAGGAGATAATGCACCATTTCATAAAGTCCTTAATAGTCGTCTCTCAGTCCACAGGGATTCAGGCACGTCTAGAGCCACACAGGACACATGGCCAGAGTCCAAACCGTCAACCACAAAAATGTTCTGTGATTGAAAAAGTACTTTGAAGTTCCCTTTTGTGTTCCTTTTTTTCCCCTATTGTCCATTGCTGCAGAGGAAAAAAAGTTTTAATAGTACCTTTAAAAAAAGTACCATGCGGATCCATCAGAACCCTTCGATTTCCGTGGAATGAAGCCAAACACAAGTCTCTGTCTGTGAGGGCGAAGGACAAAATATCCCTCTCCTCCAGCATAAAATCCTATATTATTTCTTTTTATTAGAGATATAATAAAATAGACTTTCAACATCCCTGTTAGGGGGATTTATAATCATTAACAAGAAAAAGAAAATACCCAGGAGGACGGTGGTCTACACGTAAACTGGCGCTGTCGTCAAGCTCTCCACGTCCAGGTTTTGTGAAGCAGAGAAAAAAGCTCAGAAGCACAATCGGCAGTTTGGAGATTCGATACAAAAAGTGATACTGACACGAGAATAGACCAGTTCTCGTTGAGATAAACATGCTAAAGCTTAAGACAAAAGTTAGCCTTCTCCGTATTGTAGTGCTTTGGTTAATCTGTAGCCTCGGGGGGGCGGCTGGGTACAAGTAAAGAGCCACTGGCTCATTTGCAGACGTATCTCTCCACGATCCGCTCACACTTCTTGCAGGTGACGTAGCAGCACCAGTGGTACTTGCAGTGGCAGCGCTCCACCAGCTTCTCCGTGTACGGGTTGTAGCCACGGCCGCAGCACATCATTTCACAGCTGTCGCTTCCAAGGGAGGTTTTGTTGCACTGCCTGAAATTAGACAAAGAAAGTGAAAATGTTCAATAAGACATTTTATTTTTGCGTTTATTTATTAGCTGCAACAAGATGGAGAAAAGGGAAGTACATTTTGGACTGAAAGCTATGATATTCAGTGTAGTTTCCTGCCTTAAACAATTGCGTTTCCAGCTTCAGTCTAAAACATTTTGTACGATGCACACAAGAGTCCTTTAAAAGAGCTTGACCGTCCTGTGTGCCTCAACCTTTTGAGCGTTTCAGAAGCCTAAAGCATCTTGAATGAGCAGAGAATAGCCCCGCCGTAAATCACACTGAATACACAGGGCTGCCCTCCCTTTCTTTGGCTTGTCTTCTCCATATAATTGCATTGTTTTATGATGGCAGAGTGTTAATGACCAGTGTGTTGAGGGAGACACTGAGGCTGCTGCGGGAGCGAAGGAGAAGGAGGAAGACAGGTTTATTAGATTATTGGGAGCGGGGAAGTGGGCAGAAGGACAAAGATTATTTAGTTATATCACTGCCGTTGTGTAAGTGGGGAAAGAGGACAGCACTGTGCGTTTGGCAGTTCACATCTTCTGGTTTACGCAGAGGCATGGTAATGTAATTTAAGACTAAATCACAAGCTTCAATAGCGCGTCTCTTCCCAATGCCGTGACACTTTTTTTTCCGTATCAGTGATCACATTTTGTCCATTAAGAACTGTTGCTTAAATTCACTTTGGCTGTCCCAGATTCTCTCATTCTATCCACAGCTGTCAGATCTTGTGAATGGGTCAGCGCTTAAAATGTACACAGGAGCAGGGTCGATTCAAGTGTAAATAACAATAAAACCTTCCCTCAAGTGGCCCCCAGTGAGCAAGAAGTAAGCAGTAATATGATGTTGTTACCGTGCAAATGAGTTTTAGGACACAGGGAGGTTTGAGAATCCGGATACCATCATTGTAAACCAGTGCTCAGCAGTCTCTTTGATGTGAAGTGCCATTATGGTTAACATTTAGTTCAATTATGACACCAAATAAAAAATGTAATGTCCAATGGATCTGTAATTTCATTCCATCCAGAAGGAAACGTGCGTAGCAACATTTTTAAAAGCCTTCCATAATGAGGACATTGTAATTATACATGAGAGCATTATACAAGAAGGCTGCCATCCTTATAAAACAACATCCTCATCTGAGTTTAAGTCATGGACCTACCAACCTTCTACCAATCTTAACAAATCCTTAAAAGAATGCAACGAGTACGAGCAAATCATTGGCAGACTAGGACGGGTCTAAGGGGAATGCATGTGGGGGAAAAAACTATAACTACGGTACAGTCCATACAACTGCCAATGGCACTTCAACATTTCGTCTTGCACACATTGCTATTGTGCCATTGGTTAAACGTATGCCTAAGGGTGCCTACCTCTGGTGTAGATATATGGAAACAATAGATACCCGTGCATGTAAACTCACACGTACTCATACACAAACATTAGCGTCACAAGTTCATGTAACAATGGCAGCAAAGAGGGCGCCTTGTGATTTGGCAAAGGACCAACATTGCAAACTGTGCGAGGCTGCCGTGTTATCAGGCTGCATACAGAGGACGCATCGGGCACAGCGAGTGTCCTTGACATGAAGCATGTCTTCTAGTTATCTGTAGACTGGTCCTACGGCTGAGGGACACATGATATGACAGATGATGTATGACATTTAAAGTATATACAACAACGTCACATGCTACTGATCATCTGGTTAAACAGATGATCAGTGGGGTGATGTAGGTGACAGAGAAACTCAAGCAGACTAGTCATCCTCTAAGTTTGCCTTCAAATTCAAAACTAAACAGTAAAGCCTGAGAAACAACCAGTTTTTTTCTGTAACTCAGTTATGGAAAAATTTGAGAAATTCAACAAGCTTGCAAGATAGCGCTGCATATTAGTGCCACAGTTCTCTGATACTGTTTAGCCTGATCACTGCCCGAGTCAGGCCCTCAGACAAATGGGCTCCTCTCTGCCCAGCAACTTCTAAAAAAGCACAAAGCAGCAACACGAAACACTGTCCCAACTAAAACACCAGAGCCCAGCGGCGCAAATAAACCTTTATCTATGGCGGACTATTTCCCCATTTGTGTGGCCCTCTCCAATCGATATCAGCTCGAGTGCACTCAGTCCTAAGAATAACGGCATTAGTCATTAGATAGCGAGACGACCACTGTGGTCGCAGTGGCCTTTTCAGTGACACATGCTCAGACAAGCCACAGACGGAGCACTCTCAGGGGCCGCTGGTTGTTATCAGCCGGGCCTGCAAACAAAACGGGGCCACCAGGCAGGACGCCACTTCACTAGAGTCAACATCCTGGACCACCAGACATCCAGGACAGCCCTTTCCTCTTTGTCAGCCAAGTGAGTCGTGCTAACAAATCTAACACCCAACAACATCAGCAAAGCAAATATCCCCCTCTTTCCCATGCACGCTCACAGTCAAACACTACGAAGCCACATGGCGGTCTCACCTTTCCTGGGTGCCAACGGAGCCCAGCTTCTCGCTCTTAAGACAGAAGTCAGAGGAGCTCTGCAGGTAGACCAGCTCGTTCTCCCTCACCGGCCTGATGTCAATGTCTTTGGGCACCAGCTGCTTGCGCGTCCCCATGGGCCGGGGAACCACTTTGGTGGCCGACAGGTACTTGGTCTTCAGGTCCATGGCGATCTCCCTCAGGTCTTGCAGGCCTCTCCAGCAGGTCCTTATGGAGCAGGAGCCGGACACACCGTGACATTTACACTTCATCACCAGCGCATCTCTCAATGCCTAGACATGAGGAAATATAAAATACAGTACACGTCAGCCAAGTACAATTACAGATGTTCCCATATCAGTTTTTCCTTCATGATACCGATTTCAATGCCTGAACTTGCGTATTGACCGATACCAAGCACCGTCTGATACCAGTGCGTTAATATAGAGAGAGCGTAAAAATACACAATTCAAATGACTACAAGATTACATTTGAACACATCATAACGTCATAATTTACCTTTGCCCAATACTAATTTTTACCGAGTAGAGCTTAAACGATAATGTAACTCAATGAAAACCTTTGTGTGTTAGCCGTTAGCTCTGTTTTGAGCCAAGGCAGACTGTGCTGCCCACCAACTGCCAACAGCTAACGTTAACTAGCTCTCCTCCTGCAGAATTCAACACAGATTTGTCTTTCACAATGTAGCGTTATCAGGGATAAGATGTGCATGAGAGTGTTTAACCACAGGTGTGTAGTACCAGTTTGCACATTTGCAGTAGCGATTGGACAGGATGTACAGATCAGGTTGTTGTTGTTGTTGCTGTGTAGTGTTAATAAGCTGTAAAATACAATGATAATGTGATATTGAATCAGTGCGTAGACTTGCATACTCACTGATACACGATCCAGTGTTTTAGACTATCAGAGGAATTTAATTACTGGTATCAATATTGGACTAACTACATGAAATTATACACAAATACTTATACAATTTAAAGTGTAAACAACATTTAAAACATATTTAGAAACATTTTTTACACTCATTTTAAGAGGAGCAAAATAACGGCCATTTCACTTACTTGTCTTCCGACCTCGCTATTGTGTAGGTGCATCAGTTTGTTGGCATGGGAGCCTGCGCGCTTCATCTTCATGGGCGCGTCAGAGAACTTGGAGCCCATGATCAAACCGTAGTGCAGGTTGTCAGCGCAGCCGCCCCAGCGATAGCCCGGCTCCGGGATCTCTGCAGGAATAGGGCCACACGAGCACAGCCGCAGATCTCCAGAGGTGCACGCCCTCGCTATGGTGTGGCTGATGGTCGCTGCCGCCAGGGCGTAGACAAATGCAGACTCTCTGGTTCCTGACGACACAGAGACAAAACCAAAATGATGGTTAAAAAAAGGAAGACCTGGTCACGCAAACTGACATAAGAGCCATTCAAAAATATACATTTCTCTCGACTTCAATGATAACTTTTAGGCAGCAGCATCTTTATTTCCAACAAACGGTCCAAAACTCTAGCTTTCTATCACACAAAGACAAAGCAGCAAATCCTCACATTTTAAAAGCCGTTTGAAGGTGTTTTGTGCATTTTTTTACTGAATTACTGAAGCAATGAATTGATATTTACCTTACTTGCCGATTATTTTACCATTGATTGTCTAATAATTTTAGCTCTAGCATTTATTAGTAGCAAAGCAGTAGATATATTTATGCAATATAGGGAGCTGCCAGTATATTTTGTCTAATTTTTGTTTAGGTTTTGTGAGATAAGTTCATTTTATAAGGTTGTCAGAATGTTATCATTTGTCAGAATGTATTTTTTAAGTCTTAGCATGAGGCCTGTAATGGACAGCTTTAATTTACTGTATGTTGTTTCGGTTGGCTTATAATCGACTTTTCTGCAATCCATCCCATTTCCTTCTCAGAGCTCTACAGTCTCAGTGGAAAAAGATTGAGTGCAAAAATGAAACGATCAAACATAGTCCATCACTGCTCCCGCGGTAACGCAGAATGAGTGCTGATGTAAGTGGGGGTGATGTGAGCACACAGGAAAGCACATATGTTAAAGGCCGGGGAGCAATTTGGAAGTAAGGGAAGAAATCACGTATGACCGTGGGCTGGTTAGATCAAAGCCATCCCCGGACAGAGATGAGCCATTTCCTGTTCGGTGCAGACTGTTCATTTGGCAAATGGCAGCCATGTCCTTCCTGGGGAACGCTGCACCGCCCCCCCACCCACAACACAGCAACTGCTTCAGGCTGACTCAAGGTCCTTTTGGGCATTAGAAAGAGCTAAGACGGACTGCATAGCAAACAGATATTGCTTTGGATTTTCATATACAGAATGAATGCATGTTGCATGTGGGGGGTATTCTCAAAAAACAGCTTCAATACAAGTTCCTGGTGAAAGCTTCTCTGGAATAAATGAGGGAATAATCTGGCTGGCAGCAAAAGTGGAGAGATGAGGCAATCGTTTTTGAAAAGAACATTGTTCTTCAGATCGCAGTCATGTTAATACATACAGATAGTAAAGGGCTGTGCTTCATTTCACCAGTTACTGAACTGCAATAAAATGCAGCACCTAATCTTTGAACGTCAATCGCGCCCATATACATCAGACCCTCGCTGGTAAAAAAAAAAAGAAAAAGCTTGGAGCGGCCCTTTGGAAACAAAGTCATTCCAAACTGTTTACGATAATGGCCGTACCTCGGTCGAGATCCGGCGGATACTTCTGAGCGTCAACGGGTATCTCAATGGAGGAGCAGTTCCAGCGCATATCAGAAAAAGTCTTCTGACACGTTTTCTTGACTTCGCGGGCGGCTGTGATGATGGTTTGCATGAGCTCCAGGTTGCTGCGACACAGCTGAGCTTGGGAGGACACCAGGCCAGGCAGCAGCTTACAGTGTTGGGTCTGGTTGATGTGTAAGGATGCAGGGGCGTGTGATAACGACCTGTAGGGGATAAACACAAAGATGAGGTATGCGTTTTACAATACGCTTGAGTTTCATGCATACACACATTTCAAGCCTCTGAGACGCATCGGGAACAAACAATTGAAAAATTGAAACGGATAGCGCTTCAGGCGGGGAAAATACTTTGGCACGCTGTTGCATAGAAGAACCGTCTTATCGCAGCGAAAATCCCAAAGGAAAGTCAAGCCGAAGATTCATAAAATTTAAATGACACGTTCTTGGCACTGAGCTTTTCTTTTGTTAAAGCACAGAAGAGGCCTCAAGATATTCCCAGAAATATATTTTAAAAAAACACTGAATTCAGATGGTAAATGGACTGTACTTGTATAGCGCTTTTCTAGTCTTCCGACCACTCAAAGCACTTTTACATTACTAATCATTCACCCATTCACACCCATTCATACACTGATGACAGGAGCTACCATGCAAGGTGCCACCTGACCATCAGGACCCTAACTAACATTCATACACATACATACACCGCAGGAACAGCCTGCGGGAGCAATTTTGGGGTTAAGTGTCTTGCCCAAGGACACATCGACATGGACTGCCAGAGCCAGGGATCGAACCGCCGATCCTCTGATTGGGGGACGACCCTGCTCTCCACTGAGCCACAGCCGCCCACAAGATCCACAGTCAGATGAGAAACTACATAGATCCGTCCCATTTGCATTTGCCGCCATAGAAAGCGTCGTCCTCTGTGGCCCCAGTTTGACATGAATCAGTAGAGGTTGCACTTTTTGATTTAAGCGTTCTAAAGTTATTGAGTATTAACTTAATAGAGAAACCGCAGGTGGAGCAGGTTAGCTCTGATCTCTGCTGTCCGTGTCTGCAGAGAGCTCGTGAGAACCAGGCGGCGCCGCCTTTCACCTCTGCCTGTTTTACATTAAGGGGTTGCAGAGGGGGGCCGCCGCTCCATGCCCAATGATAAGCTGGGACTCTGCTGGGCTGGTGGTAACCCGGCACTCACAGGTGTTTACAGCCGCATCTGTTTCGCGTTGCACCGCCGTGCATTATCAGGACCGTAAGAGGGCTTAGATTTAGCACATGCCATACCAAGCTCTCATGGGCACATCTGCCCACATCTTCCCGTTGTGAGAATTTTTTTATTTTTTTTTGTTGTATAGTATGTTTATTTATTGTTTGTTGTAGTGTTGTATAGTATGTGTATTTATTGTCTGTGTAGTTGTATAGTATGTGTATTTATTGTCTGTGTAGTTGTATAGTATGTGTATTTATTGTCTGTGTAGTTGTATAGTATGTGTATTTATTGTCTGTGTAGTTGTATGTATTTAGTATAGTATTTATTGTCTGTGTAGTTGTATAGTATGTGTATTTATTGTCTGTGTAGTTGTATAGTATGTGTATTTATTGTCTGTGTCTGTGTAGTTGTTGAGCTGCTGCAGTACTTGAATTTCTGTGTCTGTGTAGTTGAGCTGCTGCCATGGGGATCAATAAAGGAATATAATTAATTCATTAATTACAACCTCTCACTCCGATAAGAGTAATTTACTTTTAAATGCTCAGACGTTAGGTACGGGGATAAAAACTCGGACAAAAAAATAAGCAACAGAGAACCCCAAAGTGTTTTTTGAGAACACCAAACAAAACCTTTTGATTGGAACATAAACAAGTTGGGAATTTTTTACGGACTTTCCAAAATGACTGTGAAAATGATTGTTTACTTTTACTTTACCATAAAAGCGGCATGGTGCTCGGTACGAGCAATCAAAATCTGTGTCAACATTTAAGGCATTTGCAGCATCACACAGTATTTTTACACTGATTGAGGCCTAACTAGATTACACACACTGGCGCTGTCTGCGTCGCCTCCTTCTTATTCTCTAGCCTTATCTTCTTGTTATTATACAGCCTTTTACTGAAGGCTTTTCCCTTCATAACTCGTGGAACCTTTGCTAATCTACTGTCCCCTTCATCAGATACACATGTACAGGACGCAATCACCTCACCCTTGATCAGGAGCAACTTGAGGAATGATGGGGCCCGTTTCAAAGCTGCCACGGGCCCCATCCACTCTCCATAAAACACAGAAGCACACAAACGCGCAATATCGCGTATCATCATGACGTCGTCTGTTTGATTGCAAGCGGCGTAAAGGAGGCGAGAGGCCCCGGAGAATGAGACCCTCCTGAGGATACTTACAGCCATTTGATGCCGGAGCAGACCTGAGACAGCAGCAGAGCCGCCAGCACACCAAGAGGCAGGACGCGGGAGCTGCTCCTCATGGTGGGACGGTGGCTCCGGTTCACACACAGGACACGAACACAAAGGAGGCCGTTCGGGCTTCTCGGCTCAGACTGGGAAGTCAACTCTCATGGCACTGCCTCCTCTTCTAAACCCTGCAATTAATAACATAAATAACGTCAGTGACTTGGCAATGCAGATTTTTGAAGTATTTGTTGCGTGCTGTGAAAGCCTCTGTACGTGCTCGGAAAACCTTACAAGGTTATACACCATAGTTTAGAAACAGATCAAATCTGACAAGATGGAAGGTTATTTTAGTTTTACGACAATCTCAAACTTTATGCGCAGATTAAATAAAGAATAACTGTGTGATAGGGAAAAAAGGGAAATTAGCAAAACTGTGGACACTATTTTAAGCGTCAAAGCACACTGTAGAGAAAATCCACTGTGATGAAACGCTTCAACCTCCTTCTACATGCAAATAAACACAATGAACAAGAAAACATAATGAAACCTTAAAGACAAAGATGTCTCTTACATTCTCAGGAGGGTGGCAGTGCTGTGTGTGTGTCAGTAGGAATAACTGTGAATGTGAAATGGCCTCATTCTACTTACTGTTGTTTTCTACTCACCCATGGTATTTCTAAAATGCTCAACTTTGTGCCAGAAGCTTTCAGGCAAACAGGGTTTATTCCCTGCAATTAAACTTTATTCCCCAGCTTCTATAACACACTTCTATCTGTCACCTCTTGCTCCAGTGAATTCTTTTCTTTTAGAAACAGGGACAGCAGTCGAGGAGCCTCAGAAGCTTTATCTGCAGCCTGTGAGCTGTCGATAAGCAATCTCTTTGAAGACAGCTTAAACTGGCATTCAATCTACTGATAATGGGGCTTTTTTTTCTTTTTTTTCTGTTCTGCTGATTGGCGGAGACGCGTCCGAAACTGCGATATTAATTATTTAAATGAGCTGAAACTCGTCTCACTCAACTGCTTTGCAATCACTCTGTATGTATGTTAAAGAAAACACTTCCACACAGCCCACCATCGGTTAAAAATAAGATGTTCCCCGAGCAGTCAGTCTGCACTCTTTATTTATGTCTGTAAAAAAATAAGTGGTATTACTGTTTAAATTTACATTTGGCTAAAGTGGGCTGAATGGCAGCTCCTGTTGAAAGATAAAGGCTGATAGCCTCAAACACACACACACACACACACACACACACACACACACACACACACACACACACACACACACACACACACACACACACACACCAGAGCCAAGATAAACTGGACTGAACCGGGCACACCAAGTGGACTATTAATCATACTCATAACGATTGAATTAGTGGAGATTAACTGACACAAGGTCGGTCAGGGATATATTTTTTTTTGACATAATAACTTTAATAATAATGCTGTCAGCAGAGAAAGTTACTGAAGAGACAAAAGTCTTAAGAAGAAGGTCGAATGGGAGTTGTTATAGGCCTTTCTGTTACATGATAATACATATAATAAAACATGCATCATTCTAATACAAAGGCAGTTATTTCTCCTATCCTTAACTTAACAGAACTTCCCAGACTTTTTTCCAACTCTAGTGACTAAACAATCATCTTTATACTCCCTCAATCATCCCAAAGGTTTCATAAATCGCTCACAAACACAACTGTTCCTCCTCACCTTTGCAGCTGCGATCTGCTTCTCACTGCTGGAATCAAACCAAGACAAGAAGAAGAAAGAAGAAGAACAAAAAACAATCTGGTAAATGATCCGTCTGTGGTCGGTTTCAGCCGGACGCAGGAGTAAAATCCAGTGCGAGGTGGTGGAGCTGCTCCGGACAGGTACGCATGGTGAGTCGGTGTACAGAGGACAGAGAGGACAGAGAGAGTGAGAGAGAGTGAGAGAGAGAGTGAGAGAGTGAGAGGGGGGAGGCAGACTCAGCTTTAAAGAACTACCCACTGCCCTGCTGCTTTGATCCCACTGCTGATGTCAGACTAGAATTAGCATAGGAACGCACTTTGTTCGATTCCCCAGGAGCTGTGATGTCCCCACAGAGGAGTGCTCTGAGTTATGGTGCTTCTGTGGTGATGAAGAGTCCCAACACAGCTTATGTGAGTGTTTTAATATATAGCTGCTCTGGTATCAGTCTCCCATAAAACGCCAGTAAAGATTCTCAAAGGACACTTTGTACAGAGCTTCATCGCTGTGCTTAATAGTAGAAAATGTTTTCATGGCACAAATGAATCATACCGGTTATTATATGGCTGTGAAATTTTAGAGTTAGTTTAAACTGGTGCAAAAATATAAAACCTAATAAGTGTCCCTGGATTAGAGTATTTTCTATAGCAAAAATCTCAGTAATGTATAGTTTTGCTAAACTTCTTTAGAGATATTATACTGTCTTTCTATATGCTAAAATAATAGGTCCAATATCAATTTTAGCACCACAACAATTGCTTTAATTATGACAATGGTGTTAAAAGGCCAAAATGATACGTTCATGTATTAAACGGTATTTCGTATTTAATTCTTAAAAAAGATACAGAGATATGGTGTGGTATGATGGAGGACAAAGTGCCACTATTGTTAAAAACTCTGAAATGAAACAAGACATGAAGGTTACTGTATCCGTTGATTTAAAACATGCAGCCTTATGAGAATTATATGAAATGATTAAATCATTTTATTATGGAAATTGTCAACGTCTGCTTTTTATCCAAATCTGTTCAGGTCTGTGGTTAAACTCTGCCCTGCACACAGCTTTCATAGTAGATGTTTCTAAAGATAATTGTCATAGTGTCAGACGCACCCTTTTGTCTGCAATGAAATAAAAAATATTTTTTAGAAACAGGAATAATTTCCAATTTGAAATTTGAAGTTGGGCTGACTTCAATACGACACTAATTCATTTTATTCATGTGAGTACATAGCATATAATAATTACAAGGTACTGTAACACAATGTGACATGATACTGCGGTATTCTAAGCACACACATGCGCTCACTAATGCTATCCAACATGTGTTCTTTACATTTTAAAAATAAAACCTTCTTAAAGTCACATAGAGTTTTCCTGCACCGGCTGATTTCCTTAAATATGAACCACACTGTAAGTGATACGCTGCAGAGCCAGCTGTGGGGAAAGTAACGTACACTTTCCCAGAGAATCTGCTGCACCTCCAGCTCTCAGACAAAGGCAATAGTGAGCTGTTGTCCAGACCTTGACCTTGTCACTGGTGTAGCTAACACGGCTGGTCCTCGTGCACTGCTAGCTGCTCCACTCTGGGGAAACAGCAGATCAGGTGTTGTCACGCCGTCTCTGGAGCGGACACGTTTACAGACCACGACAAGCCCTCTTCCTCTGGGGAACACCCGGATCGTGTGTCGGATTCTGTTGGCCAAATAGGGTCCCCTGTTACGCTTTACACACGGTACGAGAGCTTTGTACCGTGACTCCCAGGGAGTCAATGTGTTTTACATGGCAGTCAACTGAGAATGGGCACAGGGTGTGAGTGTGTGTGGGAGTCGTTGGAGCTTCCAGCAGGACCGGGCCCGTCCTACCCGAGAGACTTTTTACACTCAGGCTCTCCATTCCTGAGCTAGGATCAACACGCAGCCCCTTGATCTTCACATCTCACCTTCCAAGCAACATGGAGGGGGAGGACAACTTCTGAGGGAGACAGACGGGGGGGGTAAGCGAGCCACTGGAGTCCATGAAAATGAAATAATTCATGTCACATAACCGCAGAATCAGAGCTGCATTTAGGATCAAACCCGTCTCTACGGAGATAATGTTACATTGTCTTTTTTAACTGTCATGGTAATCTGCTTTGGACGCGGTGGGATAACTGTCAAAAAACTTACTGTGTACATGAAAAGTTTATATATTTACAGTAAAAACATTTATAAGTTTCCAAAACTTCTCTTTCTCCTTTTCTATTTTTTACGACACACTTTTGTTTAATCCAGATGTGGTTTTGAGCGTGACCTGGAAGTTTCAATCAGTAAATAAGATGAATCACTTTAAATTATGGGATATCATAACCCCAATGAAATATTTAAAGAACCCAAACAATAAACGCACATAAATAGAAACAGAACTTTTAGTAAAACGCTGCATGCGCAAAATTAAATATCACAATTCTCGTGTTGCAAAAATGTAATGGTTCAAATGTTTAGGAAAAAATATCCATTATTTAAATTGTCTGAATGAAGAATGGAGTTGGCCCAGCTCTGGCATAAGGTTCGGGAGGAATGAGTGCTTGGGCTCACAGTGTTGAGCCATTGTGCTGCAGATCTCAAGAGTCTCGGCCCAATATCACAAATCTTCCAGCTAGGAGTAAAGGACTGGGGGGGTAAGGACACTCCACTTTCACCCAGGAGGATCGGAGCCTGAATGGGTGCAGAGTTACTATTGTGCCCCTGGAAAATCCTCCCATGCTCCCACCTGGATACACATTAACCCAAAACCGGGCTCCTATGATCAGTGCTCATATTTTCAAATAAAAATGTTGAATGTTTTAAATCTATTTTCTGTATTGCTATAAATGATTCATGATTTAAAAAGGAGATGAAAGACAATGAAGTAGATGGTATGTTCTAAATTTTGTTTAGTTTTCATGCCAGACCCTCATTCGGAAAAAAAGGTCATCATAAGCACACTGCCATGTTTTTATTTTTAAATCTAGTCCCCTTTTATTTTGTCAATTTTTGATAAAATAACCACAACAATAAACTAATAAAGGTTTATCTTTGATGAGGTACGTTCACTTCTGTCTGCTCTCTATTACCAGCTAAACCCATTTGACCGTAGATAAATTTACAATCGAAATCCAAACCAGGAGTTTGATTAACAGCCTCATCTTAAATACAATGAAGCCACAACTTAAAACTTTAAATGGAAACCATCGCTGAACCACATCTGTAGAGGTTAGTTTTCATTCAGCCTCTTATCTCCGACCAAGCAGTGAACGGGGCAGGACTCTGCTTGCCAGCAGATTATTGACAAATAACAAGAACATTATGGATTACCAACGGTGTTCCTAAAGGGTCAAATCAGACCCGCAGACGGACAGCGACAGCTCTCAGATCAGCCATGTGTATATCCAATCACCGTCCGGTGTCCCTCCTGTGAAAGCTCACAGTGGGGATCGCCTCAGAAACAACAAGCCTCGTCCAATCTGCTTGACTGGACCCACATCTTTCGTACACCATTTGTTTAAAACCTCTGTCTCTATTGTGCTTTGAGGACGGGGCCCTTTCAAGTGACAGATGGGTGGCACTTTTGAACACGTCATGTGGTCCTACAGGGAGCCTGCACCAGGGCCTGTGTGCTCATGAAGCCCAGGAGGTTCATTCCCCCCCAAAAAACTAAAAGTTGCCTGCGTTGTTGGTTTACCAGCCAGGAGAGGAGTGGATTCCAGTAATACAAGTAATTAATCACATCACAGGCTTGTCATATCATCAGATTGTCATAAACCTGAGCTAAATGAGTCCATTCTCTGCTTGAGAACCAAACGCGCTTTAAAGGGTAAATCCGCCCTAAAATAGAGCATTTATTGCATTCTTTTAATCCATTCATTTTAGACTTTGTTTGAATTACACAGAAACCGTGACTGTATAAATGGATATTATCCTCCAGTAAATTCTGTTTGAATGTAGAGCAGCACTTACCATAAGACTATAATCCACTCAAATTTGTTTTGGGATTATTATATTATATTAATATCTTGTTTGATTATTTACTGTCTGTGAAGCAGCTGCACGATTTTTCTTGTGACATCATTGCTGTCTCTTTGCCATTGGTCTGGTCCAAGTCGAGAATTTAAACCGAGCCATACGTCACGGCCGAACAAACACATGTGATTTATATGTCGGGGTGTATTTCCTCTATAAGAAGAGACATCGCTTCCAGCGTCAAGTGCTGTCTCACACAGGTCCTTTATCACGCCGTACTGAGCCGCTTAGCTGCATCTGAGGAGGTGTTGCTGAAGAGGAGCAAGAAGTGTTGAGGGCAGAGGATTGAGGGGAACCTGTGGGTGGGGTGATATCTGCCCGCACGTCCTGGTAAAGGGAAAGAAGAAGAGCGATAGAGGAATCATAAGGACAGGCACCAGCCTGGCTGCAGGCCTCCTCAGTGCTATAGATGCATCTGGTTCTTATAAATTCGGCCCTTTAGATTGCAGTTGGCGGCCGCGTGAGAGCACCACATCATCCTTATAAATTATTAAAGCTTACTTCTTTGAGGATTACAAAAGCATTTGAAATACCGAGCTGCAAGTTTCTGGCCCAAATCAATGCATGCTTTTGCATAGGTCCAAAAACATGCTGAGAATGTTTTTCAACTCTCAGACAATCAAGTAAAGCATGTCAGCAATCAAATTAAATTGCATTTATTGCTTCATGATCGGATAATCCCTTATACACCTCAGTATCGGTTAAACACACTCACCTAAGACAGCTATTCACATTTCACTTACAGTTTAAAATCCTGTGGCTTTACAATGGCAAGTAAAAAATGATGTGTTCGTAAAGGGAACAATCAACAAGCTGATATCTGAATAATTCAAACCAAACGTTTTGCTCGTAATATGGAGAAGATCTGAATCCCTGCCTGTGCTGCCAATTTTCCCTGAAAGGAAACCTTGAAATAAAATCCACTTAAGCCCTGTGTCTTCCCCTCCAGAGTGTAGTTAAATCCTGGCTGTGTATGGACATGATTACAGAGTGCCACGGGTCTTACATCAGTGCAGAAACCTTCACTTCCAGCAGGAAACCTGCTGCACGGGTCAATTATGGCAATACCTTGTTTTGCTTAAAGATGGAGGATGTGTTCTTCATGCTCAAACACACCGGCTCCACCTGAGGTTTAAATTGTAACTAAGTCCACCTCTGCATCCAATGTGTAAATAAATAAAACACAGCTTGGAAGGAGGCACGTCGCTCTTTGGCGGAGAGCGTATGGGGATAGGGTTACGGTTGCATATGGCTGCAGTGAGGCCCCGTGCACGGCGGAGTCAGATCCGTTTGCTCAGCAGCTGAGCGGGGACACGGAGATGCTCCTTTTCACACTGAGCTGAGCACCGACAATCAGGGCTTTGTCAGGGCTGTTACAGCCCACAGGAAGAATACATGTTTCTTTAAAAAAGTGCACTGTGTGGGGTTATCGGTGTTAAAAGATAAGGCAGCTTCACGTCAACAAACACAGTGTATGTATATGGAAGGGTTTTTAACAGCAGCAGGCTTCCATTTCATGAAACCAGTAAAGTATTTCAGGGGAAAACTAGGGGGAAAAAATCTATTTAGTCCTCTGGATCATGTCTTTAACATGAATTTAAAGTGACTTAAATAAGCCCTTGGGTATTGTGTCAGTATAGCCTCAGTCAGTTAATAAAAGTTAATAACAGCTGTTCTAGTGAAGAAAACTGGAATAAATCAGGAGAGGTAGTGTAGCAATTTTTTGTCAGCTTTAAATTAATTTGGGCGGACATTGCCATTGGCCAACAGTTAAAAAAAAAAGAACTTATGGCTTAAACAAAGCCGTAGACAATAACATCTAACAGGATCTTGCTTTTCTAATGGTCAGTTCGGTAGCTGCGTGTTATTGAAATTCCTCTCATAAAGGCATATACACCAGATTGGAATTCATAGCAAATAATTGACAAGAAAGCCAGACACTGTGCCACAGCACTCACAGAATACACTTGTCCTTAAAATTACATATTAACAGAACCACAATGGAGCCCCGGAGCCTCGATTTGCATTACTGGCAAATACGAGTGGAACCGGTCTCTCGCATACCAGCACTGCAGAGGCCTTACACTTTATTTGAGGACAAAAGGTAATTGTAAAATAAATATTTACCAGGTATCTTGAGATAATGTAGTGGTCATATGACCTTAACAACCCTCCCTCAAAACCCACATGCTTATTGAACAGTGAGTGAATCATGCAAGATTTTTTATTTGTTTTATTAACTGCCTCAGTCAGCAATCATTAACGCCGGCAGACCGTATTGAACACGATTGAAATGCCCCATAAACTTATCACAGCAAATTACACTTCCTTTAACTTCTAAAACAAAAAAGGTTCATACAGGTTGTTTGCAGTTGTGCTTTTTTGTTTACCAAAATAGTAACACTAAAAAGAATAACAGCATGTGGACTTCATTACCAGGAGTCCCTGGCAGAAGATATCTGGTACCGCAATGGGACCTACTTCAGTCAATAAAACAATAAAATGATTATAAAACTGCAAGTATTATGATTCAACATTTACAAATTACATTAAGTGATAAAACTGGCATCAAGTATTTGGAGCGGCACTCCTGACCAAATTCGGTCAGGTCCTCTTCAGGCTATTTACAGCCCCACTGCGCCATCTTGTGTTGACTTACAGATATAACTACAGACTTGACAATACATGAAACGGCAGCCAGAACATATTTTTGGAGAATTTTATTACTTTTTTGACAAATATATATGAAGGTTTTCCTATCAAGGAAACATTCTTTCAAAAGATACGTTTACAGCAAATTCATTCCTGCAAAGAGACAGGAAACATGAGAAATCATCAGAAGACATGATGGAGCTAACCATTTCTATTTGTGCCCAGGAAAGGTTAAGGGTGCATTTAATCATTATAATAAGTTCATGACAGCGACACAGAAGTCAGTCAACGCCAATGGGACATTTTTCAACATCTGAATTATCATGATACATGGGGTGAATTATTCGTTTCGCATCAAGGCACACAAGCATTGCTCTTTTTTTTGCCAAGACATTGGTCCCATTGGGCAGTACAACTGTACAAACTACAGGATAAAAAAAAAAAAAAAAAAAAAAAAAAAAAAAAAAAAAAAAAAAAAAGTAACACAGGGCTTAGTTTGCAGGATAACAACAAAAGTAAATCTCAAAGAACTCAGATCAATAATGTACACAGAAATATTGAGTTCAGACCATGGGACCTCAATTAGGGTTGAGACACATTAGTTCTTAGGTATGGTTGGCGCTCAAATCTGCTAGCTAGTGACGGAAGACCTGCAGCTCTTACAGAGGATGTAGCTCAGTGAGGGATCGCTTTTCCTGCTGAATGAACTCCTGTAAGCTTCTTTTCCCCTGCCTGAAGTTGCTCTCCCTCCTTGAAAAGGGCAAGATGACCTGGAGTCTGAGGAGAGTTTCAATGTTACTAAAACTTCTTATCTGTGACGTCTTGAGCGTATCGAGCACTGTAGTCGGGAGATAGCCTGCCAGGGGATCCAGCCATTTCTCCTTCCACGACTTCATCTCAGTGTGAAGCGAGACCTGATCTGGCAAGTCCTCCTTGTACAGGCGGAACACAAGACCACTAAGAATGCTGGTTTCTACTTTGGACATTGCGTAAGGCACAATCTCCAGACACCTCAAAGTATCCAATACCTTTTCCGTGAAGAGGTCGTCAATTTCTGCTATTGAGTGCTCTACGACCTTCATGCTTACTGATTCCTTGTAAAACTCACTCAATGGCTCTAGCAGCACAGAATGCATCATTGTTACATGGAGTTTAGAGGCCAGCGTGGTGGCTTCCTCAAACCAGGCTTTGTGATGGGTGTCAATATCACTCTTCAGTTTACTGAGGGATGCTTTGAGGTCTGGCAAATTATTCACAGCAAGCAACATGTCTAAGGGTTTGCCCTGCAGAGACTGACTTAGCTTTTTAGTTACACTCAAGATGTTCTTCTGAACCACGGTTGACAGGATGAACTCAAAGTTTCGCATCGCATCAAACAACTGCGATGCCTGCTGCCGGTTCGAAGCACTTCCCTCCCCTTTCAGCTCATTCAGACAGAGCATGACAGCTTCTAAAATCTCCACCATCACCTCGTGCATGTCATGACTCTTCTCCCAGTTTTTAATGAGCTTGTCCCTCAGCTCGTTGCCCCTTACCTCATCCTGCTGGAACACGTGAATGATCATGTCTTCCAGTTTGTTCTGGCGTTCTGTATCCTCTGTGAGCCAATGTAATATTTTACCTATCAGAACTGCTCCGTCTGCTGCTTCTTCAGCAGGAGACGATCTAGCCAGCCATACATTAAGAGACAACGCAGAGCTGACGGTTCTCACAGCTTGGGGGTATTTCTTAGCTATGGCTAAACTTACAGCCCTCATCTGAGCTCCGACTTCACCAACACTCAGCAAGGCCTGCCCTCTACAGTACTCCATGTTGAGCCCCCACTTCTCAGACAGGGCAGTCTCAATAGCATCTGCAAAGACGACTGGGTCTTCACCGAAAGGGATGAAAGCCAGTGTTTCTTCACACTGGATGTCCTCCTTGTTTAAGTACCTGATGCACAACGGGACGTAAAGCTCGCTGTCAATTTCGACAGCTTGCTCAGTTATAACTGTAAAGAACTGAGAGTCCCAGAGTTCCTTGAGGATTTGTTCACGCAGCTGCGGCTCATAGAAAGACACTGCTTTTCTTGGTCCCTGTGCGACCTCCAGTATCACTTCATTACCAGCCGATTTCACCTCACCATCAGCAGACTTCTCTGCTACAATGGAGGCGTGCAATTCTGTTGGTGTTGCCGGTTCTGCTTCAACGCCTCCTGATTTAAAAAATGAAAATAAATGTTAATGCCTCACATACAAATGCATTTCTTTTCCATCTTATAATTACAATCAAAGAAATTTGGATTCTTGATAATCAAGTTGCCATGAATCGACTTACCGCTGTCCAATTTTAGTCTTTGCAAAGTTCCCATCACCTAAAAAAATGTGGTGATGATTAGAATGGATGTAAAAATGTTCTTTTACAACATGATCAATTTTCAAAGAACAGCCTTAAACAGTTTTTAGATCAGATCATTACCTGGGATAGACATTGACTGCTCTCTGGATCAACCTCCATGCACTTCTCAATGACCTCAGGCAGTCTCTGCAGAGTTGTGCAGTGAGAGAGGAGCACCACATGGTCCTTTATGCTGCCTTTGCATACAGTGTTTTTTAACAGATCCCTCATTGAATTCAGAGTGGTCTTCATCAGGTCCCACTCCATACTGACACTGGGCAGGACAGCTACTAGCCTAAGCAGTGAGGTAACAGTGGGGTGGCTCTTCGACTCAGGATGGACTAGTGTTTCAGCGATGGATGATGGAGGAGCAGCATCCTGGTATTTCTCTTCCCAGACAGCGGCCCATGCGTTGATTTCCTGCTCGGCTGCTTCTGGCTCAGGGAGATCTGCGAGGTAGCGGCTGAACGGCTTGTCAGTGGTCTCCGGCAGAACGGGCTGTGGATTGCATGTGGGCAGTAAGGACAGGACCGACAGGGCCTTTAAGTGGCTGTCTGAGAAGCTGTACTTCATTTCATCGACGAGACTTCTGAGGAGAGGGATGCTCAGATTTTCTCTGTAATAGATCTCAGGAGATTCATAGCTGTTGGCTTCCTCTGAGAAGCAAACTTGTTCAGGAGCTACCCTGGTTGCTAGCTGGAATGCCTGCTCAAACCAAGTGGAGTGCAGAGTGCTCACATTTTCTAACATTTTGTTAAGAGTCTCTATGATGGAGGGGATTTTTTCCACTTCACAGAGAATATCAGCAGGGTTTCCACAGCGGAAGACAGTGCTACAGTTACGAAGGGGAGCACAAGCATTCTTCAAAATCACGAGGGTGACAATGAAATCCAGATTTCTCAGAGCGGTGGAGAGAACTTGAGCATGCATCGACTTGGCACCTATGCCACTCGAGCTAACCGCATCAAGGCAGCTGAGGATGCCCTCTAATGTGTCAGCGAGTATGTCAAAGAAGTCCTCTCTCTTTTTCCACCTCGAGCAACATGTCTCTGGCATTTCTTCTAGGGCCTCTCTTGGCATATTCAGCAGCCCATCAACAGCTTGTGCCAGCTGTCCCTCCAGACTAGGACATTCATCAAAGAACAGCAGTAGGTCTTCTGTGATATCCAACATTTTTGCTACTGAAGGGCAAGGCACACTTCCTGCCAGCCAATGGGCAAGGCCGCAAGACTCGCTGGGTGTTACAACGGAGAGAGGATAGCTCATGAGGAAATCCAAAGACATTTTCTTCAGGCTTTGATAACCTGAGCCCAAGTGCATGAATGCTTGTCCACGACACTGAGACATTGGTAAGCCCCAGTCTTCGGTGAGAATCTTTGCAAGGTTATTCGCTTGTGTATCAACATGACAGCTTTCATCAAATGGTAAGAAACCCATGAGCTCTACTTTTGGAGCCAATTCTCCAACAAACCTGACAAAAACAGGCAGGTGGGTCTTGTCAGCGATCTTAACGGGTTTGTCCGTGATAAGTGAGAAGAACGGCGATTCCTGTATCTCCTTGAGTATGACATCTCTGATTCCATTTATGAGGAGGTTCACCATTTCATCCTCGCCTATAGAGGGCGCGCATCTGCCCTCATTTCCAAACCAGTGGCACATGCTGAGCTCCTGGATGAAAAGCTCTCGGTCGTCCTCTGAGAGGTCAGAGAGACTGCTGTTCTTTTTCCCCAGTAGTGTGGCCAGTTTGAATACCGTCGCCAGACTCTGACGATTATCTCCCGAGTGCCCATTCTCATCTGCTGGTTTCATGTCCTGGTCCTCAACTTTGTCAGGAGATTGCTGAATTTTAGGCTCTTCAGTTTCCTCCTTGACACAATCAACTAAATATATTGGGGGAGAAAACACAACAGTGGTTATGACAAACATTCGAATCATGGCACATTGGTTAAGTCATGCACTAAATGCGATTAAAAAAAAATAAACATGTAAACAACCATACCTTCCATGTTGTTTTCAGAGTTTCTGTTGAAACTTTTGGATTCCTTGTCCTGTGAATACACCCAGGTAAATGCAAATTAGTCAGGAATTCAGAATTAATAAAAATATAGGGAATAACAGACAAAGAAACTAGAAATATAACACAATTCCATGAAAGAATACAAGTACGTACCAAACATATACCCTCCAAGGCTTGCGGAGTAACCTTCAAACACTGGGTCACCATGCGGTCCAGGTCTCTGCTGAAGTCCGTGCCCACTTGCAGCATTGCCAAGCACAGGGACCTGTTTTTGGGATTTGTGTTTCTCAGGTACTCTTGGAACCTCTTGTGCCGCATTATGACACCACAGTCCTCCAACGCCGTGCTGGGTAGCACGGACATGATCCTCAGCAGTGCATTGATGTTGCCAAAGTACTGCATGAGCGGAAGGCGCAACGTGTGAAATATTGAGCCTGGGATGGTCACGGACGCAACTTTGGTCTTCCATGTTACTCTCCAACAGCACAGCTCTGTGAAGAAGTTGTCAGCATCAGGAAGATCACCGCTGTAGAGAGGAGGCTTCGACTTCAGGCTCTCAAACATGTAACTCACTGTGACCGAGCATGGAACTAGTGATAGAAAGTTGAGAGCTTCTTTGTGGTCCTCTGAAAAATGATCCTTTACGGCATTGATGAGGTTATCTACTAGGGGTACACTTAAGCCATCTTTGTAAAAACCGACAGGCTTCATCATGCCGTCCCTTGCCGTCTGCGAGGCATTTTCAGGCACTTCAATCTGCACTCTTAGACTCTGTGCCATTGCACTGGCCTCGTCAAACCAGTTCTGGTGAAAGACCTTCATGTTCGTTTTTACTCGGTTCAGCGTGGCCACGATCCCGCTGATTTGGCAAAGTTGGGATGCGGCACTGAAGTGGTCCTTCTGGAGACCTGCACTCAGTTCTCTGGTGAAAGAGGATGCATTCTTCAAGACGACCATGGCAATGATGAAATCAAATTCCATTACCTTGCGGAGGAGTGCCCCAGCTTGGTCGGACACAAAGGCTTTCCATCTCTGTGGGTTATTTTTGATTTTCTCCAGACATTCAACCAAAGGCTCCAGCATCTGCACAAACACCTCATAAGAATCATGCTTCTCTTGCCAAAGGGCACAGAACTTCCCCTGTAGCTCTTGGACCTTTTCATAGCTCTCTCTAAGACCAAACGCTATCACATGGTCGAGCTGTTTTTGTAGAGTTGCGCTGCTGCCAAAAAACATCACAACCTCTTCAAATGTATCCAGGGCTCTCTTAACAGCAGGCACTGGGATGGATTTTGACCACCATGTGTTGAAAGAGTAGGAAGAGCAGTGTGTACTTATAGCAAGAGGATGCGTCTCTTGGACTTTGCAGGCAAAAGCTTTCAGCTTGTAGGAAACATCACCAGAGCCCAGGTATGCTTGACCTCTGCAGTTATTCAAATCAAGATTCCACTCAACAGTTACTATTTCCAGCAGACGCTGTACCATGGCATCACAATCAAGATCTGCCTCAAGGAATCCCATCAACTCCAATCTCATGACATCAAAACTGTCCACAAACCTCAGGAAGAGTGGAAGATAGTCTTTATCACCAAACTTCACAACGCAGTCGATGAACAAGGAAAAAAAAGACGTCCCCACTTCCAGGAGAATTCCCTCCCTGACAGCCTTCTCGCACACAGTGAGAACTTCTTTCATTTCAGACTTGGTCACATACTCGACCTCTCCCTCCTGAGCAGAAGCGTCACCATGTTGCCTGCTTTGGCTGCTGTAAGCGGCCGTCACTGCAGCTTGCAAAGCAGATTTAAGAGCATCCCTGTCAGTCTCTGCACACCTCATCTCCACAAGCCTTTCAGCATCCATCTCTAGGTTTAGGAACTGTAATTCTTCTTCAGTGTCCTTTTCAGCATGGTTCCCATGGGATGCTACTGAAATTAGAAGTAAAAAAGGTCTTGTGAACTGACATTACAGTTAAACATATTATTCAACTTGCCTACGTCATTTCCACTCATGTTCAATGGTCATTTAGATCAAAAACACATTTTTGTTTAATGTAGCTATCAATATGTATGCTGCTCATATTTGTGTCTAGAGCTCTATTTGAGAAACATTCCCCATCATTTTTATATTATGTGATAGAATAGCTGTGTGACTGAACAAAATTGTTGCATGCTGAAATGTTAAAGAAATAATTTCAAAGCCATCTCACCTTGGGGAGGCTTCTCCTTTGCGTCATCATCCTGTAACACACACACACACACACACACACACACACACACACACACACACACACACACACACACACACACACACACACACACACACACACACACACACACACACACACACACACACACACACACACACACAGAGTATAATATAATTTATATATAATATAATTTCAGGTAGAACAGTTGTTTCATCACTAAAGAGGGTAATGCAATTTCAATAGCATTCTACTTAAGAAAATCCACTAACCGTTTGCAGCAATTGCAGGATGTCTGGATGCTTCTGGGCATATGACTCCACCATTTGTTCGACATTGAAGTGCACATCTTGGTTCACGTAGACATATGCCATGCTGCACTGTCTTTGGTCCTCTGGGTTGGCTCTCAGGTAGGAGTGGCACCGCTCCAGTACCATATGGTATTGACCATACACATCTGCCTCTGCATTTACACATGGAACAGTGCCCAACACCCGCAGCAGGCTCTGCACATTCGGGTAGAACGCAATATCTGGAATCTTGAGTGTTGCAAACACCGTGGTCGGCAGGATTCTGCGCTTGCTCGCGTGCCTCCATTTCACCTCCCAACAACCGAGCTCTTCGTAGAATGTGTCGGGCCTTGCGAGGTTGTTCAAGTTGGCGTCTGCCACTTTATCCCTGCGAATGCTGAAATTGTGGTCAGCCATGTAGGATGGCACTAACGAGAGCCATCGGAGAATCCTCACCATCTCTGTGCTGAACACTCTCTTCACTTCTGCAACAAGATACTGCAAGATAGGCCGGCTCAGAGTTTCTCTGAAAAGGTCCTCCAGTGGCGTTTCAGCCGTGTCTCCTTGGTCCGTCTCTGGTTTGGCGACCTCCACTCCCAGCTTCTTTGCTCTGCCAACTGCGTCTGAAAACCATTTCCTGTGGAATATTGCAAGCTCCTGTTGGTATTTGCTTACCAGCTTTAAGGCATTGGAAATTGTGTACTGCAAGGTACTGCTGATGCTAATTATTCCCCTGAGACTCGAGTTGAGTATGCTCACACAACAGAGGGTGTTCTTCAGAACAACAAGTGTGATGATGAAATTGAAATTCTTCAGTACTGGCTTGAGCTTGGCCATCTGTTCAGCAGTATCTTCGTCCACCTTTGAAATCATCTCGTTGATGCAGTTCAGGAACGGCTCCAGAATGTCCAACATGGTCTGGAAGGCATCAGTGCCATATTCCCAGTTCTCAGCGACGGCTGCCTTGATCCTGTCCACTTCCCCTTTCATATGCCCATATGTCATCTGGATCTTTCCCTCCAATCTTTTGCACAGCTCGGGTGTTCTCCTGAGTAACGAGGCCACCTCCTCTACAGTGTTAGCAACGTTTTGAATAGAGGGCACAGGCATGCAGCGAATAATCCATATGTTGAAGGCATATGGGTCGCTTGGTGACAGCACTACTTGTGGGAACTCCTGCAGAATCCTGGAGGTAAGGTCTCGCATTTTCTGACACATGCTGCCTGTGACCAGATAAGTCAGTCCCCTGCAGTGCTCCATCCTCAGCCCCCACTTGTTTCGCAACTCTGACAGAAGCATGTAAAAGAGATTCTCTGTATCCATGTCGCATGGTAAGAACCCAATGAGGTGCTTTTGTGGGAACCCATCCACTGTGACAGACCTGATGAAAACTGGGATCTGATCCTTGCCCTCTATACTTGTCACATCCTGAAGCAGAATGGAGAAGAATCGCGCCAGCCTTAGGCTGTTTTGGATCTCCTCCCGCATGAGGTCTTCGCTGAACTGGAGGATTTCCTTCTTGTCAATTTTCTCCACGCAGATACGATTGAGAGCCTGCTGTCCTCTCGTACCTCCGATTGGCTCATCAGTGCTGATGTTTGCACCATTTATGCTGAAGCCAGTCAGTGCCAGGATTTCCTTGAAATAGACTTTCAGAGTCTCTTTTGCTTTAGAGCTGGCTACATCCTCTTGGGTCTGGTTCTCGTTCTCGTTTTGCAGTTCAGGCAATGCACCAGGTTCTTCTCTCCTCTCCTCAGTCACTTCTGTTGTTGCTGAGTTTTCTGATGAGTAAGAGAAAATCTTAGATGAAAGGCTGAGATGATTTTAAAAATGCTAATTCAATCATTGAATAAATATTTACAACAGGAGCTATTGCATTGTAACATAGACTACAACTTGAGGGGATTTTTCTAAATGAAGTGAACCACGTACTGTACCTTTTGTTTTCTTCACAGAGGTAGGATCCTCCTCAGACTATGTAGATGGAAAGGATGATTACAATTTGCATTTTAAAGGGTCTTATTGGCTGATTGAAAATGTTTAGAAGAGACATTTGAAAGATTGAATGAAACACTTACAGGATCCCTAACTCGCTTCCTGTTGCAGGTTGATTGATTATTCACAGGCATTGTTGAGTCAAATATGGTTGGAACAGCATCTTCCCTTAAGACACAACTGGAGGCGCTCTGAAAGACAAAATGGTAGGAGAGATCCCACTTTTAAGTTAATCCTCAATATTCTATGTGAAATGGGAATTTCCCATTGAGTTCACAACAAAGATTTTTTGGGGGCTTAAGAAATCTAACTACGTATAAAGTAGCATTGGGCATCACTGGGTAAACCAATATTAATTTGAACAGCTGTTAAATATAAATGTGACTTTTACTGACCCACATTTTTGCATTGACAAACCCTTTAATAAACCAAAGTGTTTAAGATGCTGTTTTATTAGGAAGTTGGTGTCATTTTAAACCCAACCACATACATTGAGTTGCATGTGATGTGATTGCATTACATTGATTGATTGCACAGATGTGTTTCTACCTTGTGCATGTACATAAGTTACATTAAAAACACCTGTGTGTTTTAATATTATAGGCTTCACAAAGATAGGCATTATTACTTGGCTGTAGTATTAAGCTGCATTAGATTGATCAGGTTAACCCTAACAAACTGGTAATCCAGTTTATCCTTATTATGTTATGGAAATATGTAGTATTTGCTCACTAAGAACCGCACTAGTGGTACTACAATAACAAAACAGGAGGAAAATGACAATTGTTAGTATTATTATAAATACACAAAGGGTTATGGCCAATATATTTGCTTCTTACCTGATGAGAGATCACAGAGGGCTCAAAGTGTTTTGCACACAGTCTGTACAGCTTATGCAACTGCTCAGGAGATTCTGATGACAGATCTTGGCGATGACAGTTGTTCAACCATTGTTTGCATCTGAAAAATTCAGGAGGGAAAGGGAAAAAATTGTTGGAGTCATAAACCATAATATGTAAATTAATTAGTCAAAAAGCTTGTAAATGATTATTCTGTACTCTTATATTAAATAATGACTCAACAGACACACAGACAAAAGCTCTTGAAGGCTTTTGAAAGAGTTTGCTTCAATTTCAGAACTGTTCATTGTGATGATTGTGGGTGAGCGTGGTGGCTCTTTGCACTACTAAATGCCACCACTGAAATGTTCCCATAGCAGTATGTCTAAATGGTATCCTATAGATAATAGACATGACTGCTTGAGCTAGACTACTTTCTGGATCTATTTTGTAACGCAATGACACATGAAAAGGCAGAAGAACTACAGCGGAAAAACAACAACAATATATTAAATAATAATTTCAATAATAAAACTGTTCTTATTTCAGAGAATTTAACATGCTTACTTAGTGAAAAAAATGTATTAATGTTATTGCAAGTGTATGCAGACACTATATTATTACATTGGTCCAAACCACTCTATTGGCTAGTTTGAACTTAAACTGCCATTTGTTGTGAATAGAATGCTAGGCTTAATCACTGTGAAAACACAAGTTCAAATACCTTTTCAGACGGACATAAAATCATATACAACCCTGTGAGAGATGATTTGATTCTGTGGGTATGCTTCAAGATGTCATGATTGCTACAATTACATGGATTAAGTACACCCACCTATACACTTGATTGATACAAGCCTGCTTTGGTTAAATGCATTTGTAACATAACCCTGCCTCAGTGTTGGCGGTGATAAAAAACTATTTTAAATGAAAGAACAAAAAGGTGTGATTGATTGCTGAAAATCTTCCATGATTTAAATGAGTTCTTTGCTTTGATTGTTTCAACTTTCATAACGCAATTCCTTCCCTTTCTTTCAGATGATTTTAATGAATATGCACAGACTAAAAAGGTGGGTGGATTTGCCTACAAGGAAATGTGATTTACGTCTCTCAATTTAACACAATATTGGGTGGGTGGCGGTTCAAGATATAAAACGAGTACACAGATTAGACGGAGGGGCCGAAGAAATAGGAACTCATTGCAGGCTGGATGTGAAATGTTTTCATAGCCCGTGATCTGTTAGTTTCTCCTGTGGCTTGGAGGTTACATTTCCTGTCTACAGGCACACTGCTGTAATACAGCCAGCTGAACTGCTGCAGTCATTCAATCCCGGCCCTTAAATTAATTCCTCTGATTTTTATGTAACATTAGACTCCTATTGCACAATACTACCGCAATCGCAGAGTGAAAGCACACACAGTTTAGAGGCAGCAGGGAGAACATTTTGTTGTATAGTATGTGTATTTATTGTCTGTGTAGTTGTATAGTATGTGTATTTATTGTCTGTGTAGTTGTATAGTATGTGTATTTATTGTCTGTGTAGTTGTATAGTATGTGTATTTATTGTCTGTGTAGTTGTATAGTATGTGTATTTATTGTCTGTGTAGTTGTATAGTATGTGTATTTATTGTCTGTGTAGTTGTATAGTATGTGTATTTATTGTCTGTGTAGTTGTATAGTATGTGTATTTATTGTCTGTCTGTATTTCCCCCATGGGGATCAATAAAGGAATAAAGGAATATAATAAATAATAATAAAAGGGGGCGCTAGACTGCTGCTTATTCAAATGGACATCACCTGTTAAAACTACGTAAATATAAGTTTACATTGATATTGTGCAATAAGCTTTGCATTAAAACGCAATGTGATGAACTCCGATTGGAATCCACAATTAAAACAGCTTTATTCAAAGTAAAGTGTGTGAATGTTGCTAAGCTAACCAGCGGCTCTGCTCCTGTTACCACACTGTGGAGACGGTCGGTGTCGTGTACCGATGGCAATTTAAATTACAGCACTAAAAAAAAAAGTTTTAAACTATGTTTTCTCTTCGTTTGTGAAATAACCAAACGCAAAGATGAACAGATATCAGCCAATATCACACTTTAGTGTCGGTCTCCGGGTCGGGCTGAGTGGACTGAGTCTGTTTCACTCGGACTTTTTCTCTCCAGAGTAACGTTGTCTGCGCCATTTTCCACAGAGTTGTGTCACTGTTAGCCAGCGTGATGTTAAGCTAGCGCCAGTGCTAACAGCGGCTAGCTAACACATTCATTTTGCATGCTCAGTGGCTCTTTTCTCACCCACATTTCAATGAAATAAGCACAGATCTTACCGCTCAGGGTCCAAGGGGAAGCTGAAAAGTGGAGGAGGAGAGTTTTCTGATTCTCCCGGCTGATAATCACAGTTGGCTGCGGCGCAGCAGTCAGTCATTTTGGACTGCAATGTTGCTAGCTAGCAAGTTAGCTAGCTAGCTTCGCTGGCGGTTGCAAGCTGGCAAGCCTACTGTGAGCAAACCTGCAGGAGCGTCTACAGAGTCATGACCTGCAACCGACACCGTTTAGTTTCAACGTTATTGTTCGTTAATGTCTCTTTGGTAAACTAAGAACCTACTTATTCCATGCTTTTAAAAGTTGATGTTGCGTGGTGAGCCAAGAGTCGCCGAAAGCGTGTTATCCCATCAACCAGGAACTAAACCGTGCAGTACAAAATGTTAACCAGCAGAGGGCAGAGTGGCACCGTCCGGCCTGGCCAAAGAGTTTAATTGCCAAGATAAGTCACCTCCTATTCCATTGTAACCGAGCAAAGCGTAGAAGTGACTTTGATTGTGCTTCCATAGAAATGCGGTTCATGGCACCTATAGTTAGGTATTCATTGGTTTATTGATTTATCATACTTGACATTAAACAAGCAATAAGCAGAAACGTCTGGTAAACATTTAAAGTATTCATAGTTCTGAAAGTTACGTCAGTATCTTGAAGTACAGCACTGCTCTTGTTCTGACTTGTTACTCTCTGATTTGGATTGAGTCTCCCTCTTCTTCACACTTTGTGGAGTAGATTTGGTTCATGTCATTCTTACTGTTGCCCTCCATAGACCCTGGAATCACATTTATTCTTCAGTAGACCATACAAATTTGTCTGACAATGTATCCTAAATCCCCACCAAGAAATCTTTCAGTCATCTGTCATTTCAAAGTAATGCAACAGTCTGCATCAGGTTTTTGCGTCATCCATTATATTATATTTGTTGTCTTGGAAGGAAATAACAATTTGTACACTGACTGGGACCTACAGTATATCAAGAAATGTGTATATATATATATTTGTGTATATATTTTAATCAAAATGTCTGATAAAGAAATATATTCACTGGCAACAGATTACTTGTTTCTGTAAGTGTCCTTGGGGGAAGAAATGTCTTACATAAATATATGCTGTATGAATATGTTTGACCTGCCTTCTTACAAAGACTAGTGAAAAAGACACAGAACAGGACCAGAAGCAATCTTGCTCAGGGCCCAGGAACTGGAACACATAATGATATATAGCTATCATTAGTCTAAGCTGTGCTTTTCCTGCTAGAATATAAAATGTTTACTGTGAAAAGTGCCTAAATCAAGCAAGAGAGGAATCAGCTGAGTCATTTATGGCTTTATTATACAAAAGAAAGATTATTTATTTTCTAAACCCTGGCAGTAGTCGGCACATAAAGTGTATTTCACACAATTATTTAGCTGCAGATGATTGGTTGTCGTTACGCCACATTTCATAAAAGAAGAAAAAATCAACAGATAAAGATAACAACTTCCCTCGGAAAACAACCTCCTAAAGAAAATGGAAGGCAACAAGAAACAATTCAACTCAAAAATGTAACTTGGTATATGCAGTGGAGGAGGAATGGCTGAAAGGGCATTTTATTAGTATTTCTCCACTGCAGCAAACATTGTAAGTGGTCCAAATGGTTTTAGTCTTCAACCATATCAGATTTCATGAACACCAAACACTATGGTGGAAATTTGAGTCTCAGAGCAGATGGGAATTTGGCTGTTTAGTCACAAGCAAACACTCCATTTGCAGATATAATACCCAACAAGCAAGATGGATAGTGATAGAGCATGGGTGTAGTTGAGAATTGTGGGCCTTATTCACAGGAGGAGACTTTAATCTCACACTACTTTGTCCTGATCTCCAACTCACCATGAACTCAACAATCCCAAAAACATTACATGAAAACAGCATTAAGGACAAAAATAGAAAAAAAAAATACTTTTTATTCATTTACATTCTGCATTTTTAATCACAAAAAACAAAACAGCATACAAATGATGCTAATTCAGAATGAGGGCCAGATAGTACATTAACGTAGCTATGGATATTAGCTACCATATCACAACTGACTAAGACACATCCTCCCTTTCCGGGTAGGTCTTCATGTAGACCTCAACCATTGAGTCCAGGTCAAAACCAACATCATAGTTCATGTTCAAGAGAGCGAGACTCTTTGATTTGAATTTCTCGGGCGTGTTCTCCATGTACATCTGTAAGCTCTCGTATGCCACATCGCAGCCATCTGCCAGAGCCACGGTGGGCAGGATGCCAATCAGCTTCAGAACTGCAAGCATGTTTGGGAAGAACTTGACATCTGCCAGCTGCAGCGTCTCATGGAGATTGGACGGGAAGGTCTCGCCTTTGCCCTTTTTGCTCCATTTAACCCACCAGCAGTGCAGCTCAGCGGAGAGGGTTCCTGCAGAAGGGATGTCGTCTTTAAACACTTGCACACTCTCTTCCTCGGGTTTCGTAGACTTGTGCTGCTCGATGACAGTAGGGACCAGTGACAGACATCTCAGAACCTTCAGGTGGTCCTCGCAGAAGATTTCTGTAATTTCTTTGATAACGTGCTCCAACACTGGAACGGACAGGTGCTCCTTGTAGTGACTCTCTGGCCGTATGGCTCCAGATTCTAGCTGGTGCTTTCTCAAGAATGACCGAGGAACCTTAACTGGGATCTCCATCGCGGCGGCTAGGTTGACGGCCTCATCGTTCCAGAACTCATGATACACGTCGATGTTGTCAGACACTTCCTTCAGGGTGTGCAGTACAGCTTTTAAACTGGTTGTAGCAAAGTGGGCATCCGTTGCTTGCCCTTGCACGTTCTTCCCAAAGGCGTGCGTCAGTGACAGGACGTTTTTCAGCACGACCAGCGCCATAATAAATTCAAAATCAGCCAGTGCTTTTGAAATCTCTAAGGCGTTGTGTGTGACTTGATCGTTCCACCTCATGTCCTCATTGTCATGAACGCTGTCCACGCAGAGTAGTAACGCCTCAAGGATTTCCACCGCCACCTCAAACGCATCTTGGCATCTAGTCCAGCGGGTTCCACAGATCTCCTTCAGTTCCTTGGCCTTCTCCTCTTTGTCCGGGTAGAAAATCGAAATGGCGTGCTCCAACTCCAACTGCAGTAAAGGGGACTGACCGAAGAAAGACTCGATCTTCTTCAAGGTGGCCAAGACAAGCTGAACCCCTGACAAAGCCATACCATGTGCCAGTGACAGGTTCAATGTTCGAGTAGATCTCAGTGTAAGCACCGCCGTTGGGAACCTCTCCATCAGTTTGGCAGCAAATATTTTCATTTTACCAAAATGTGTCCCAGAGCAGGAGTGGGCTTGGCCTCTACACTGCTTCATATCTAAGCCCCATTCTTCAGTCATTTCAGACAGCAGTTTCTCTGCCAAGGCATCTCCGTCTCCTTCAAAGGACAAGAATCCAACAAACCTCTCCCGCTGGCAGTTAGACTGGTCCACGTAGCGCAGAAAGACAGGGAGGTACCATTCTCCTGAGATCTTCACCAAGTCGTCAGTAAGCAATGAGAAATAGCCATTCAGTTGAACCTCCTCCACCAGCTTACTGCGGATGCATTTCTCGCACACCTCAATCAACTGATTCAGCTGAGCCGGGGAGCAGCACTCCTTGTTCACATCGTGCCTCTTCTTGAGGGCTTCATCTCCACAATTCATGCGATAATCCAACAATGCCTGAAAGTTGCTTGACCCAAGGCCATCCTGTTTATCATCACCAGGCCCCATTGGAGGAATGCTTTGCTCTCCCAGCAGTGCAAGAACTTCAAATAATGACTTGACATACTCTTTGTATTCCTCTTCCTCTGGGAATGTCTCAACATCTGTCTTAGCGGTGTCTGCTTGAGACTTTTTGATTTCTAAATAGGGAAAGAGAAACAGTTGCAAGATAGAAACCAAATTAATCATGTGACCATTATGTTGTTGTTGAAGTGATTTTTTTCACCGTCAAGTTATAAAGGTGTGTGGGTGTTGATATTTCAACCTACTTTTACTCCCCTTGCTGTCCTTTTCATCATCTTTGGTCTGCAATAATAAAAAGTCAAATTTAAAAATGTGATTACATAGAATCTATAAAAATCAAATCATACAAATTATTTTCCCACATTTAAATCAATAAAGATATTTTTTACCCACCGTCTCTATACTGCGCTTGACCGGTCCATTCTGAGGTTGGCTTGGTACATCAAAGATAGTTGGTATGGCATCATCCTTCAACACTGTACTCTGAGCGTTCTGAAAACAAAGTCAAGCCGGAAAGATCATTTTACATCACTTATGAGAAATATGACTTATGTTAAACCTGTATTAAAACCTATGTTACCTACATATTCACTGAGCACGTATGTTTTCATTGCATATTTTTCTATTTAATTATCAGTGGAATAATATACAAGGCTGAATTATGCCTTTTTCACATTTAATTTTAAGATTGGCAAATACATTGAAAGCCCTGTAATATCTGTGGTCACATTGTCCAATTTGATCAAAAAACATATGTAACTTGAAAATTTAACTCACGCTATCGACCAAAGATGTTTCAAAATGTTTTCCACAAAGTCTGTAGTATCTGTACAGGTGGTCTGGTGATTTGTCTAGGAGTTCTTGCTTCTGGCATTTTTCAACCCACTTCTTGGACCTGAAAGGAGAAATTAAATCAAAATGAAAAACAAGTTTAAAGGTCAATTGCAATGTTTAGCTTTGAGAATCAGTTAGGGTTCATTCTGCTATATCAATTTAACAACTGTAACATGCTGCCCTTTTCTCCTATACTCATCTGAATTATGTTTCTCTATCTGAGGATAGCATGAGCTATAATAAACCACACCTCCTGTTGCCTGTTACCCAAGTTCTAATGGATTAACACAAAAGTGACTCTTTTATTTGATTTACAAATGCATGATCCTGAGGAGGCAATGAGTAAGCAATGTATGAATGGATACAGACACTTATAGATTAGTGAAATACACCAAAAGTAAAGTCACTCAAGCAGCCAAGTAGAGATGAATAAAATCATCAGTAGTTGTGCAAAATGTTCGTTCTGAGAATAATAGATCTTTTTTTATGGCAGACATTATGAAGTGAAATGAGAGAAAGAGCACGGCTGAACATTTTTCTTATTCAGAATGGCTCAGTTCTATCAAGAAGGCCAATAAGCAATGCCAGTCAGCCAGCATTGACGATACAACGACCCCGGAACCAGCTCGCCTAACTGGAATGCCGTCGTTTTCCATGTTATTAATTACACCTTTTCTTTTCCTGCTATGAGTTGTCTACCAAATGTTATGGAAATGCCCTTTCACGATGTTAGGTCGGCATCCGCAGAAGATGTTGAAATTAGAGGTTAACTTAATGCAGCTGTAGTGTTTTCTTTGTGTTGAATGAGAAGTATTTTCTCACACCGGCTTTGCCAAACTGCAAACTTTCTTATGAGCTCAACAAGCTGGTGAGGAAAGCCAGCTCTGTGGTGGGTCTGGAGCTGGACAGTCTGGAGTCAGTGGGTGAGAGGAGGATGAAGGCCAAACTCGGAGCCATCCTGGACAATCCCTCTCACCCTCTCCATGAGGAACTGTGGCAGCTGGGCAGCTCTTTCAGCCATCGGCTGATTCTACCAAAGAGCAGGACGGAGCTTCAGACGCTCATTTGTGCCCACTGCCATCAGACTGTACAACAACAGCGGAGACCACAGTCTGTCAACATGCTGACCAGCCCCCCCCATGTGGATATACTGTACATTTTTTATTTTGTATTATTTTTATTTATAATATGTGTATTTATTATCTGTTTCTGTGTAGTTGTATAGTATGTGTATTTATTGTCTGTGTAGTTGTATAGTATGTGTATTTATTGTCTGTGTAGTTGTATAGTATGTGTATTTATTGTCTGTGTAGTTGTATAGTATGTGTATTTATTGTCTGTGTAGTTGTATAGTATGTGTATTTATTGTCTGTGTAGTTGTATAGTATGTGTATTTATTGTCTGTGTAGTTGTATAGTATGTGTATTTATTGTCTGTGTAGTTGAGCTGCTGCAACACTTGAATTTCCCCCATGGGGATCAATATATATATATAATATATAATAATAATAATATAATAATAATAATAATAATAATAATAATAATAATAAGGGCACATGAGCCTGACCAACTTTTGAATTTGAGTGTTGAGAGGTTAAAAGCTTAAAAGTTTCTTTATATTTCGTAACATTTGCACAAAATGGTGCAAATGCATTAAATGTTGTCAAAACTCAACTAAAGTTTCCCTCGATTTCAAATGCGTGCCTTGTCGTACTTCACGTAGGATCACAAACAACGAGCGCTTCCTGTTTGCTTCAGCGATAGTTACCTCTCTGGATCCTGCGGGAACCTGAAGAGTGGCTGTGGGTTGGGTTTGCCACTGGTACAGGTCGGCACCGCGCACTGGTTCTGCATTATACTGGTTTATTACGGTGGAATCCTCCTCAGGTACCCACAGTGATGCTAATGCTAGTTAGCTGTCAAGCGCCAAACGTCGAATCGCAATTTCCGGTTTGTTCTCTTTCAAAGTAAAGTACGTTGTGTTTGTACAAATAAATATATAACATGTAAAACTTTTCTTTTTTGATGAATATTACAAGGTATGGCATTTCATTAGTCATAACCCCCCCCCTACAAATATCCCTATACCAACTAGGCTGTGTGGAAATCATAAATTATATTTATTCTGCCTACCCAACAAGTCAAGAGGATCTTGTTTTTCGTTTTGTCACTTTTTAATCAGTTTTTAATCAGGCAAAAGATAAATAACCTTGTGTATACATGTTTACTGTCAGGCTGCACAACCAGCTCTGCTCCCAGCAGACCACATGACCACATGACAATAATAACATGACAATAATAACATGACAATAAAAACCTGTGCAATACATTACACATTACACTGTGCAATAATAGTTAAAAATAGTTTGTTTTTTTCTCTGTCTGTAAATATAATATTTCAGTTATTGTTGTTTTTTCTACTGTTTTTATTTTTATTTTTATTTATTTTTATTGCTTATTTATAATACTTGTTTTATTTTATTTTTATTTTTCATTTTTATTTTTATCTTGTCTTCTTCTACTATGTCTCTTGTGTGCACTTTACTCTACGCTGTTGTAAGCCTGCAAATTTCCCCGCTGCGGGACTAATAAAGGATTATCTTATCTTATCTTATCTTATCTTGTACATTGATTTTATTTTGAAGGCGCATTCGCTTCCTGGTTCAAACGATGTTTTGACGTGTTTAACAACGTGAATCAAAATGCGCGCTGCGCTTCTTTCCCATAATGCTCAGCGGTATTTTCAAAACCCAAAGCTTGAAATCATGAAGCGTTTTGTCATAAAAAATAAACTTTAAATTACATATCTAATACATTTGTTTTCCCTAAGATAGTTATTTTCATTTGAGTTAGTTATTATTATGCAGTGGTGTATGTTCAAGTGTCCAGTTTGATTTCAATTATTATTATTATATTCCTTTATTGATCCCCATGGGGGGAAATTCAAGTGTTGCAGCAGCTCAACTACACAGACACAGACAATAAATACACATACTATACAACTACACAGACAATAAATACACATACTATACAACTACACAGACACAGATAATAAATACACATACTATACAACTACACAGACAATAAATACACATACTATACAACTACACAGACACAGATAATAAATACACATACTATACAACTACACAGACAATAAATACACATACTATACAACTACACAGACAATAAATACACATACTATACAACTACACAGACAATAAATACATACTATACAACTACACAGACAATAAATACACATA
This sequence comes from Anoplopoma fimbria, assembly GCF_027596085.1. Taxonomy (NCBI): domain Eukaryota; kingdom Metazoa; phylum Chordata; class Actinopteri; order Perciformes; family Anoplopomatidae; genus Anoplopoma; species Anoplopoma fimbria. The sequence continues at coordinate 23,074,601 of NC_072472.1, read as the reverse complement.
CTATACAACTACACAGACAATAAATACACATACTATACAACTACACAGACAATAAATACACATACTATACAACTACACAGACAATAAATACACAGACAATAAATACATACTATACAACTACACAGACAATAAATACACATACTATACAACTACACAGACAATAAATACACATACTATACAACTACACAGACAATAAATACAATACTATACAACTACACAGACAATAAATACACATACTATACAACTACACAGACAATAAATACACATACTATACAACTACACAGACAATAAATCACATACTATACAACTACACAGACAATAAATACACATACTATTGATAGAACATACTATAAAAATGTACATGTATATCCACATGGGGTCAGCATGTTGACAGACTGTGGTCTCCGCTGTTGTTGTACAGTCTGATGGCAGTGGGCACAAATGAGCGTCTGAAGCGCTCCGTCCTGCTCTGAGTTATTTGATGCTATAAAAAGAGGGTGAGACATCATGACTGACAGCTGCTCCAATTGAAGTAGTTGAGCAGTTAGAGGCTCGGGAAGTGTAGGAGAGAGAGGAGATGTAATAGTAATTATTAACATTAATGTTAATATATGCAATACTATAGATTGCGATAATGTGTATTTTGTGTGTCTAATATCCTTGTTTTTATTTGGAAATTAAAGTCATACTAATGATTTCGGAATGGGTTACAGAAATGATCTCTTTCACAGGTCTGAGTGTGTGTGGTGCCAAAGACTTAAAACAAAAAACAATCGAAACAAAGTCATATCCACTCCTCTTTAATACAATGTCTGAGGTAAGCATTCATTTCTAATTACCATCTTTGTTGTGCTAAATATTATTCAACATTGAAAGCATACAAAATTCTTAAAATTCAGTGGCCTCTTTAAGTTTGTTATAAACTTTTGAAAATTCATGGAATTTTAGAATATGGTCTGTAATAGACAGACATTCAGAAATCCTTCAGTATGATTTAAAGGTCCAGTCCAATAGTATGTCAGAAAAGACATAAAGAAATCCATAGTTAAGTGTATCATCGTATAGTATGTTGAAACAAGTCAAAGGTATCATAGTGTAGTAGGTTGAAAAATATCACAAAATACCCATGGTAAAAGTATAAGTATAATGTGTTAATAAAGTTTTGAGAATAGTATATCATGTCCAAAAGAGTCATTGGATAGTATGTAAAAAAACAACAACATAATCATTTAAGAGCCATAGTAGTTTGTCACAGTATAGTTTATCGAAAATGTCAGAGTATTATACTATACATTTTCAATATTTCTATGTATTTTTCATAATTCTTTCTTTTTCTTTCACGACATACTATACCCTGTCTTTTTTAAGAGTTTTTTTGACAGTATATTATGACTGACTTTTTTAAACTTGCTATACTATGAATTCTTTCTTTATGTAATGTACTATTACTTTTTTTCAACTTTTTTCGACATACTATACTGTGACTTTTTTCAACACACTACATTATTACTTTTTTTCATCTTCTTTCAACATACTATACCATGATTGTGGACGTTTCTAATTACATTGAGGCTGTGAGTTACATCTCCTGCGCAAAAATTAACAGAATTATTATTATTTTCTCTCCAAGCCCACTCCCGTACTTGTCTAGGTCTATTTATTCTTTCACAGGAAAGTCACAAAGATATACCTTTGCTATGACCACCGACATGACATGATGTGCATTTGCACGTCATTACATTACATTACATTACATTACAGTCATTTAGCAGACGCTTTTATCCAAAGCGACTTACAGGAAGTGTATTCAACATAGGTATTCAAGAGAACTACTAGTCACCAGAAGTCATAAGTGCATCTCCTTTCTTAAACAAGCATCTTAAAGCATAAACCAGAGCAAAAGTATAGTGCAGAGGCAAATTACTACGAATACAATAAGTGCTAGGAGGAAGGCTCAGGGTAGTACTTCATGAAGAGGTGAGTTTAAAGATGGGCAGTGACTGCTGTCCTTTTTTATTTACTATGTCTCTTGTTTTGCACTATCCTCTTTGCTGCTGTAATCCTGTAAATTTCCCCGCTGCGGGACTAATAAAGGATTATCTTATTTTATCTTATCTTATTTATGTCCAGTCATTACATTACATTACATTACATTACAGTCATTTAGCAGACGCTTTTATCCAAAGCGACTTACAGGAAGTGTATTCAACATAGGTATTCAAGAGAACTACTAGTCACCAGAAGTCATAAGTGCATCTCCTTTCTTAAACAAGCATCTTAAAGCATAAACCAGAGCAAAAGTATAGTGCAGAGGCAGATTACTACGAAAACAATAATTGCAACAGACTAATACGAATATAATAAGTGCTACAAACTACTACGAATAGGATAAGTGCAGTAAACTAATACGAATGCAATAAGTGTCACGTCATGACATTTCAAATCCAGATTGTTATGGACTATAAACGGGGCATTCCTGGTTTAATAACTGCATTCTGGGCCGAGCCAGTATCTGTTGGGTTCAAACTTTCAAACGGAGTGGACGACAACTTCCCGTTCTCGTTCTTAGTTGAAGACGCTCTATTGGTCCACGATTATCTCGCGATACTAGCGTGACCAATCACAGCGCAGCAACCCAAAGTTGAATCGAATGTTTTTATTCTTGGTCAAGCGACATATTTTGCTCTTCAGTTGTGCTGTTTGGATGGACTGTCTCCTCGTGTTGTAGCTTACCACACAGTTTAGAGAAAGGTACGTTATTGTGTGTAACTTTAGTTAAATGTAGCTATAGCTTAAATGAGCGCACTCACAGCTAACGTCCTGTCGTAATATTATAAATTGCTTTGTTTCAGAACTCTCCATTGATTCAGCGTTACAATGGACGCTTCTAGACGAAACCACAACTATAAGGTAAGTTCGTAACGTCAACGAATATCGTATGAAATACTACTACATGCAGTTTTCTTCTATTAACCCATGTTTTAATTGTATTAGGGTAACAAGGAAAATGCTCAGCCTGCATATGGAAGCAAGTCCTTAATCAGAAGAGACAAAACGTCCTCTAATCCTTTACAACTGACGAACAATAAAAATGAGGACACCAAGCCAAGAATTGTTCCTCTTAAAGTAAAGGAGGACCAAAGATCGACATCTGGTGAGGCTCTGAAAAGGGTAAAGACTGTGCAGAAAGAGGGGAAGGGAGCTGCTGCTGCTGCTTCTGATGTCAAACTACGTCAAACACACAGCCGGGCCTTCCTCACCGAGCAGATTGTGAAACACAAAAAAATTGTTGCAGAAGCTCCAAAGCAACCAGCCGCTGTGCCGTCATCTAAATCTGCTCTCGGCATGTACAAAGGCAAGATTGTCCAGTCAAAAATTGGATCCATTTGGAAGTCAACTACCAGCTTGGACAGGGCGGACCCCAAACCATCAGCAGCCAAAACAGGGGGTCAAAGGGTCGGAAATGTGACAAAAAGCAGATCCGAATCGGTTGCTGACCTGCCTGGATACAGAGCACAAAAATCTGTGCAGACAAGGTCCAAGTCAGTGATGGATAGACCCGCTCAGGTGACCAAGCCTGCTGTCGCCAGCCGTCCTGCTGGATTCCACTCCGCTCGCCCTCCTGCCAGAACCGTCCCGACAACACTAGTTAGTACCAGCTCCAGAAACACCAAAGTGGCTCCCAGCAAGGGAAGTGGGACTCAAGGGCCAAAGATTCCAGTGACAAACAAGAATGTCAACAAACCTGCTGTCTCAAGTTCCCTCAGTCAGTACAGGTTTACCATGGAGACCGCAGAGGAAAGAAGGTAACACATTTACCCACATACATACTTTGACGTTTGCCTTGTTACCACTGTGCATCATAAATGCTCACAAATGTTTTTGTGTTCCCTCCTGCAGGGCGAAACTCGCCGGGTGGCTAGCCTCCAAGGGCAAGACCTTCAAGAGACCAGCCATGACGACTGCAGAACCCTGTAAAACCAGAATCTCTGCAAAACCTGAAGCAGATCTCAAGCCACAGCCTCAGCCAGCTGCACTGTGCGAACCCAAACCTAGAATGGAAGCCAAGAAGCCAGACTCTGAGGGAGCAGTGTTAAAAACGCACAGCCAAACTCCGGTGATCATGAACACCACTCTGGACCTGCTCGAAAACTCTGATGTGGATCCACAGGACAGTGTGGATGATGTAAGGAGACAGGCAGTGTTTCTGTTGCTGTTTTAGCTGGATTCAAGATATTACACAGTGTTAAACCCCGTTATTTTCTTTGTTTCATTTTGACAGATTGTTATAAACCTGTGTGATGTTTTGGAAGCCATGGCGACACCTTCTAGATGTGATGGTAAGTCAACCAGTGTCTGTTCACTATGATTTGTTTTGAAGTTAAGAGTGGTATTAGGTCAGCACTTGAAAATAATCACCCACTTTCATCACTGGATGAGTAACGTGTAGTAGCGTGCTTCTTACACAAACTTTTGTCTTATTTGTGTCCATTAGAGCTTTCACAGGTGACAGATGTGCGAAGTGATGTCGAAATGGAGGACAACAAACCACAGTATGAATGTATAAAAATGGAGGAGAAGAAAGAGATGCCTGAGGATGTTGAGCAAGTGAAGGAGGGAGTTGAAGAAAGTGATGAATCGGATGAGGAAGGAGAAAGTGACGATGAGTGTGTGACGGAGACCACGTCACAGATGGAGGATGCTTCAGTAATAAAGTACAGTGTGAAGACTACTCCGTACCTGCAAAGGTGAGTCCATCTAATTTTCATCTGCAATCCTTTCAATTAGCTGTTTATTTAAAAAGCCAAATGGCAACAAAGTTATTTCTTTTCACTTTAGTATTTTTTCCCTTCAAATATTCCTTGCTTAGTGTCAAGAAGACAATTCAAGAGGAGGCCAGCACGAGCAGGTCAAGGAGAAAGAGCAACATCAAAGATCTGAAGTTTCTTACACCGGTCCGCCGTTCCTGCCGCATCGAGCGGAACTCGTCCCGCCTGCCGTCGATGCTGGTGGATCAGGATCCCTGCGTGTCGTCGCTGGCCGAGCTGCTGAAACTGGATGATAATCCCAACGCCTACATCTACAGAAAAAACCATGCACTTCTGGAAGATATGTCAGACCAGACCAGACCAGACGCTCTGTAAATGTAACGTTCAAAAAAAAAAAAAGCTAATGGACACTTTATACTGTACCTTTTTTAAATGGTTTTATTAATAATCAAAATAAATATATAGTGCTATTTTATCATTTTGGGAGGGAAACATTATTCCCGTCTAGTTATTCTTTTGTCCTGAATGTATAAGACTATCCCCTAACACTATTGTTCATTTTAATATAAGTTGCCATGTATTGCCAAATGCACTGCAATAAAAGACTATTGCCTTATCTTAAATAGTTCTGCTTTGTTTTAATAACTAAAAAACGTATGTCCTGAATGCATATTTTTCTTGCAGCGCACATACTGTATATATCGCAATAATGTGATCAGACTAAACTGTTAAGATACAGATCCATCAAGCTCATTTTTGGAGTACGTTGAGCTTTTAACCACTGAATTCTAGTTTCTTGATTTTGAAGGTGTTTAGTAGCATTTAGCTTTAATTCAACTTACAGTGTTATTACAAATGTAATGAAGTAGCAAGTTATCTTTTCAGCAACTTTGTCATCATTTGGTAAACTGCTTTGAGTAGTTCAACTTCATGCGAGTTATCACATTAATTGTATCAATGTGTTCTTTGCAGAGATATGAGAGGGAAAAAGAATAGAAACAATTTTTTCATGTTTAATCCCACTTTAATAGACCACATTGTAAAAACCCAAAGCACTCTTAAATGAACTTTTTTTAACCGCTTCCCGGCAAATTACGCTTCCTGACATCAGACTGGACGTTTTGACACCAGCTCCCTCTGATCTCAGATGAGACGCTTCATTATTACAAAATAAAAATGAAATGAAAATCATTCACAAAAAAAAAGAAAAATCTCTTTGATGCAATTTTCTTCCCCAAAACAAAAAGTATAAAAAGTACTCTTTTGCCACTCATCTGCAGACCACAGGGGAAGGTGTTCAGTGCTGTACGCTAAAAGGCTGTTTTCATCGACGTCTGAAGGTTTCATGTCCTTGAAAGACCCCGATTGTCCAGATCCTTGACCTAAAATATAGAACAAAAAAAATGAAAATCAAATTTTCAATTCACTATATGGTAAGACCAAGAAAAGAAGCAAATTCTCATAGTGAAATGTTATTGCTCAAAATTGATAAAACAAAAAAATGAATAATCCAAATAGCTGTTGTATTATAGTTTTCTGTCAACTGGCTTATTGATTTATTGGTTCAGTTTAGTTTTTAGTTGTTGCAGCTCTAATTCAAAGTCTAGGTTTTAAAGAAATGTTGTTATTTACCCTTCTGTTATTCCAATTTGACCAATCTGTTAATCTTCTTAACATTGTGATTTTCTCCATTGCCCCAAAGAAATTGTTTTTAGAAGATCTAATCTTGACCAGCAAACCGATTTGGGGTTCCCAGCAGTCCTAACAGACTGATATATAATGTCAATAGGAGAAGGAGAAAGAGACAGTCATTTTTACCTTGTATATCCTAACCAGCCAGTGCTCTGTTGTGTAGGCCTCCTCCAACACATCCAGTTCGAAGTCTTTGTTCCCGATCTCAGCGTTCCTCACTCTGTCATAACCAGGTGGTCGCTCTGCAGAGAAGATCAATAAGATTAGAACTACAGAACAAAAGGCTGCAGTTTTATGTGAATGAGAAACTCTACATTTTTCAGTATTTTCCACTGGGTGTTATGTGCACAGTATTGCTCCATGGTTTTTAGCCAAGGTTCTGCCATATATATGTGTCATATAAACAAAGGAGCTGCACCATTCAAACCTAAACAGTCCTTTCAGAAATCCTTACATTCACAAAAGGCCTCCGATTTCAAAGAAAAAGCAGGTCATGCATGATGAGGAAACGGATCACACTAGAGCCGCTGTAGAGTTACTCACTGGCCTCTGTGTAGACCTGGCCGAAGCGGTAGTAGCACATCTTGTACATGAGGCAGTTGAGCAGGACTGGCGAGCCCTCGCGGTCCACTCTGAACTCTCCGGTGGGAGTGTAGTAGTCGTGCTCCTTGATGTGTTTGCCTGTGTCCGTGCTCCCCCCGATACGGACCATCCACAGGAACTTGTTGATGTCTGAGGAGGGAGAATGGATGAATTAGAGAACTGGTGCTAAAAATGACTTCTAAAATATTAGGCCCCAATTCTGCGATTTTTGGAAACTAGCAATGTCATTACTTTATGCAAAGAATGCGCAAGACAAATATTTTCTAGTATGGCGAATTGCTGAAAATCAACTCCAAAAACTCAGAATTACTGTTAGGAAGCTTATTACACAGTAAACTCAGGAAATATGCCTTCCTAACTATTCAGTGTAGAAGAGAGATTATGAATTTTCTTTGCATTAGCTTGCATTTAAGTTGACATCAAATCACATCTTAAAAACTAAAATGGCACTACTTTAGGGTGGACATTTACACTTGGTTATTTAATTAAAGGTCATTATACCTGAGGGTGTCTGGTAACATTCATAGAACAGCTAAAGCATTGCAAACAGACTATTAAACCCGAGCCTTTAAATCCATCTCCGCCAAACTTCTATCTATAGTGAGAATGTGAGCGTGAACGTGTTTATGTCGACACAGTGTGGTAAGTACTGTACCGACGCTGAGCTACTGATAACGGGGAACGTACCATCTGAAGAATAGCCCGTCAGTCCTCCGAAGATGACCAGGACATAACTGACATCCAGTTCCCTCATAATCTCATAAGCCCTCTCCTCTGTGGACGCCATGGCCTACAGAACAAACAGCCCCATCAGAAAAGCATCACTCTATAAAACATGATTACCCCTGAAGGTTACCCAGCTCACCTGTCCAACTCTGGAGATGTGCGTGTTGTTCCATGTGTTGTTGTCCACTAGAATGGTTCGATTTGCCATGGCAGTTATCTGATAGCCATAATCCCACCATGACATGACTTTGGCATCCTGGAAACACAAAGTTAAATTCAAATCATTGAGTTGAAACACTTACATCTAATGGCGATGATGGCGCATAACTCATAATCCGTCCACAATTAAGATTACTCAAACCCTAGCTGAGAACTCAATATCGGTTGACTTATTCTTTATTACTTGGGTGTGACTGACCTCGGGGGTGTTGTGGCGGAGCCAGTAGTAGGCCTCTCTGAAGTCATCGAAGATGATGCGGCTGCCGTCACCTCCACGGGCAGACAGGACGATTGAGGGAGAGGAGTAGGCTTCACTGGTCACCCAGGTAGAGTGGAAGGTGTATGTGATGAGGAAGAAGGCCATGACCAGAATCATCCCACTGGCAACCTGGTGGGAAGATGTAGGTTTTCATCAGGTTTAACCTTTCTGTCTGTAGAGAACATCCACCATTGCTTTTATTCTGGCTAATGAAATAAAATATGGTGTCTGGAATGCTTCTCTTAAGAGTTTAATTGCAATTTATCAGGAAAATAGAACACATCTAAACCAGGAGAGACTTTAAACTTTGATAAAAGTACCAATACCACATCGCAAAACAAACACTGTTCAAATTCTACCCAAGTTAAAGTACAGATGTACTCTCAACAAAATGTGCAGAAAATGATCTCTTGTGACTTATAATTAATTATATATGGTATTATAAGATCGTTAGTAGTATCTTAAAGTTGTAGCTACTAATACTAAAAAGGAAACATGTAGCTTTGTACAAGACCTCACAACATCTATTTTGTTTTGTTCAGTATCAACTCTAACTCTTGACTTGCTTCTTTAGCTCTGTGTTGTTTGATCATTTCCATTTCAAAGGTGAATATAATTTGAACTACAGAAAAAAAGGTAAAGGTCATGAAATATTATCTAGAACTGGCATTAGTTTTGTATTCTTTTGGTTGGATAAATAGTATCCATCATCTCAATACTGTAAGCATCATCATGCATCCTGCTGGTGCTAGACCAGAATGATGAGGTCCAACCAGTGCAAACGTGTGCACGGTATACACAATATCAACCGACAACACCACCCACTAACAACTAGGACAAGTCACTCAGGGCTCCCACCTCATTCTTGATGGGGTAGGTGGCGTCCTGCTGCTTCTTGCTCTTCTTGTCTGGCCGGCTGACATCCAAATTCTTCATATATGTGGTTAGCACCTGGGACACGCCAATCCCTGACAGGATGCACATTACTGGAGCCAGAACCAACATCAGACGCACCTGAGGAGGCAAAAAGCAGTACAGTTATTAACCCAAATGAGGTTTAAAGTTAAAACAAAAATCCCTTTCCTAAGTACAGATTTTTCCATTTACTTTGTTAATGTAGTTTTGTTTAATAACGCGAGTGTGCCATCTTCTGGTGACACCGTTGAAATGTCACAAATCATAAAAGCAAAAAAATCATCTGCTCTCTGGAGAGTCCTTTGAGACATATATGTGGCTCTACACAGGACCTACCATGACAGCTGAGAAGTACATGCTGGTGACTCCATACATGATGATGAAGATCCTGGCGTCCGACAGGTTGTTGAAACAATAATACAGACCAACTGTGAGGAAAGGGAAGGTAACCGTAAGTTAAAACCCAACGTGAACACACCAAGCGGTTTGCTTCATTTGCATGAAAACCCCCTTGTTACTCCCTGTATTTCTGCTGAGTGTGCACTTGCCTGGGAACATGAAGACCAGCAGCTGGAGGTCAAAGTAGTACGAGGACCAGGTTGTGGGCTGGTGCTCAGAGACCGAGGCGATGATGGGAATGTTGTTTTTGGCATAGGAGGGGTCCAGCAGAGAGTAGAAACGACCCGTCCACGGAGAGATCTTACCTGAGGGAGATATACTTTTTGTCAGTCGCGGTCCAAAGCAAAAATAACTTTAAGTCAGTTTCTCACAAGAGGAAAGGAGAAGGAGTGAAGGAAACATTTATTTAGCCAACATATCCACTGGTGCACCTTGTCAACCCTCTTACCGGTCAGCATGAGAACAGTGCCCACAGACAGCATTAGGAAGCCCACCAGGGAGATGACGCTCTTGAACAGCACTTCAAATTGCAGGGCATTGAGTTTGCTGCGCAGGTAGTCCACAAAGGCATGAATCTGGCACAGGCCAAACACACCGAAGGCCGCCATGTGCTCCGATGACTGCACCGGCTGGTATACAAGAGAGGGGAGAAAGGGGGGATGAACTGTGTGCCACAGAACAGAGTGAAATCTCTTTTCACCAAAAAATGACACTGGGCCTCTGTCACAAACAGTGCGTAACCACAAATCTGTGCTTTAACGGTGCTAATGAATGTTTCCTCGATATTTTCTTTCCTAAATTTAAAACGGCCTCTGACCATGCCTATGTAAAAATAATGAAGGCCTGGCTGTCTTAGAAAATGCTATCCCACATCTATAGACTAAATGCATAACAGCATTCATTAAAAAAAGCTTTCATAGAAAACATTCTTTGAAACCGGTAATTTTCTAATGCATTGCACATATGGAATTGACGCCTTTTCATCCTCATTATTTATTGTCATAATTAAAATATCCAACTGTAAAAACTGACTGTCTCACTCTCTGCTTTCATTGTAATATACAAGAAAGGTTCACATTGAAATGTAACAGTTTTGGTTGTCATTGTTTTTATTGACTTGGCCTATAATGATCGGCTACTCCCACCATTTTCTAATGCCATGAAATGATGCATATGTAGCCAATGTTCAGTCATTACATTCTTCTGCTTTTTTGCATCAGGTTTATGCTTTTCTCTTACAACAACTTCACTGCTCTCGCCATGACAAACCTCTTCTCTCTGTAAGGTATTTTCTTACAGAGTGAAATGGGAGGTGACAGTATGCTGACTGTGAATAGCGGGCACACGCCTGTCAATTCAGAATGGTTCTGATTCACTAACAAATGCAGTGGTAAGAACAAAATTAACCAGTACACACATGCCGTGATTACCACAGCAATTTTTGAGTGCACGCTTATTTTGTGCACAGAGTAAAAACACTTCTATGCACATATTGATGATTGAGGCCCAATTAATTTGGTATTTCTGTGTACCAGATTAACTCGTGTGACATAAGATGGTACGTTTTCACCATACCTGGAAACCAACAAAGGAGATCTGCATGGAGAGGATGGTGCCCAGGCAGTAGACTGTGCAGTAAGCCACATAGATTCTGTGAGAGAATCGGCCTGTGAGCATCAGAACCAGGACGTGGAGGGGGATGAGGTTGATCAGGAACACGTAGCCACCCCAGGAGGAGACCTATGTACACACAAAAAACTTTTTAGGACCTCTGTAAACTCTAAATTAATTAAATAAAACACATGCATTTGTAGTTCTCCTCACCATGTAGAAGTAGGCCAGTGCGCACACAGACGACCAGTACACCGACCCCGTTTTGACCGCCTTGATCCACATGTAGTAGGTCAACAGCATGCAGAAGATTGCAATACCTGATAGCACATAGGGAACTCATTAGGAAATCTTTTTGTTATGCATTACTAACGTTAAGTGTTATGCTCATCACGTGTATACCTTCATTATCATAGGAGCCAGCAACAGAACGAGAGATATAACCAGGCACCACTGCAATCATGGCGGCAGCCAGGAGTCCAGCACCGGCATCCTACAGAGACCACAGGCTTTTTAGTGGCAATAGAATGTACATTGTCATATCTATTCATCCATCTATCTATCCTAATATCATTCTAAAGGAGCACTCTACTAAACGAGATGTGTTTACCAACTATCAGAAGAAATACAAGGTAGTAACCCGTGAAATCAGTTGTACAATGTCTTTTGCAGCTCTGAAAGGAAGATTCTAATGTCTAAATTAATCCTGATGATGTAATATTATTTTCCATTTTGGGTTTAGGAAACTAAATATCATAACAAAAAGCCTGTGTTACCATGCGGTGGTGTGGAGTTAAAAAGGTGGTGCATTTACCAGGCAAGGAGAGCCTAATGAGGACACAATTGAGTTGCTTTATGGGAATTGTAGGATCCATGGTTTTTGGAGTAAAGTCATACCAAAACTAAAACTCACGATATCTCTGCTGCTTTGATTTCAACCACTTTAACAAAAAATGTAATCTTGATTTAATTAAAGTGCAAAGTTAAATCTATGGTGTTCCCCCATTAAAGAAATCTAGGTTTGCTTTTTATTAAAAAATTGATTGTGGTGTATCTTATAATGCGTTTTCTACCTTCAACTCCTTGGTGAAGTGGTAGGTGACTATGGCGGTGAAGGAGGAAAACAAGGGAGCCAGGAAGACACAGACATTACGGATGTCAATGGTGATGTGGAAAAAATGTAGGACGTGGTACAGGACTGCAGAGGTGATCATCAGCCCTGGTGAGAGAGAAAAAGAGAGGCGAGACAAAAGGTGTTTAAGTAAGTTTTGCATTTGTGCCAGTAAAAGCAGACATGAATCTCTCTTCTGACCCTGAAATAACACTTGTACCGCTTTACTTTTGGCATCAATAAACCCAGAATAAAGTTCATAAGCTCACATTCATATTGTACTGGGATATTAAATATATATATTTTCTGATTCCTACCTGGATAAATGGTGCCACCAATGATCCTCCCCAGAGGATACCATGCCCTGTCGTCAAACCAGTTGTGAAACTTATAAAATCCTTCTTCTGTCAGGAAGCGGGTGGTACGGTAGTTAAAGTACCTGGAGGTGAGATGATGGTGTAAGTCAGACATTACTTAAAAAAGGGAGGTAAAAGCTAGTCAGAATCCTTGGAAATAACCATGACAGAAGTAAAACTTACGGGTCAAACTCATGGATGACACTTTCAAACCTCAAGACGGAAAAGAGTCTGGTGGAGAATGCTGAAGAGAAAGGAAACCACATGGATAAATGTGATTGTTTAACGTATTATGGAGACCATGCTCTTGTGTATGGGAAGCAGAGGACTCACAGAGGATAGCAGCCATAGACAGGATGAGCAGCTTCAGCAGCGTGTCCTGTTTCTCATAGGACAAACGGAGGAAGCCCATCTTGGTCATCTTGGCGAGGTTAGGGATAGCTCACCGTACTACCTAATGGGAGGAAGACAAGCACTCTAAGACTCAGAGGTACACATATAAAAAGGGGAGAAAAGCAACAACATTGCCTTATATATGTAAATAACAGATTTTAAATGATCATCTTTAAGCAAGTCAGATAACTGTTACTCATAAAACCAAAGTCTTCACAGCTGTAATGAGTCAACTTCCATCTCCAGCCCAACCAGATAAGGCCACGCACTAAGATGTGGCCAACCAGGAAGCACACACTCTGGAAAACCTGCAGGGATTTCTGCCTGACTTCTTCAGATTGTGGAAGATTGTGCAAAGCTAAAGCACAACTAACAAGCTGAACAGAGCTCTAATTAATGCTAACTTTGAGAGCTAGCCTTTTTTTTTTTGCACTGGCAAGGTTCCAACACCACAGAGCAACGACATGAACAGCAGGTAACATTGTTTCACTACGTTACCTACGAACATGCATGTTGTGCACATTTACAATATATGGAAGCATTGTTATAGCCTAGACAGCCTCGTATAGTTACTCAGCACCAGGCCGGCTAATGTTGACGCTCCATCCTGTTTGAAGTGTGAGTAGCTAGCGTGGCTAACCTGCTAGCTTCTTTATAATGAACGCCTCTTGTCTGACTTACTATTATAGCACCAACGACACCTTCACATGTGGAAGCAGGACAAAGCCTAAAACGAAAACTGGTGCACCTAAATTACTTTAATGTTTAATGTTCAGCAAGACTCACCCGCTCCGTTTCTGCTACTCATACACTATTCACACACAACCTTCACCATGCACTAACCCCGCCCCCACAACGCCATACTGCGCGTTGATTGGCTGAGCGTCAGTCAACAGTATCCCCGCGTAAATCTGATTGGTTCTTTTTAACTGTCATTCAAATTTGGTTTCCTACCTTGCCGCTGTCCTGTAGTGACGTGTCCTTAGTTAGCAGAGGAAAACGTGTCGCCTCCTACTGGTAAAAACAAATCTCTCACTATATCGCTTTTAAAAATCAATGAAATCATATCAGTGGTGAGTCCAATGCATACAATAGTAAATATCAGTTAACAATTATGTGGCAACATACCATTAACAATTGGTTTGATAGTTTCAAATGATTCACTATAGATGGCTTTTCCTTAGTGCAGAAAAAAATCACAATAAATGTATTTCTCAATTATGCAGATTTACTGCTTCTTAAAATATAGACTGTTGCATACTTACAATATCTGCTTATTTCAACCCTTCTCCATTATTATACTGAATGGCACACATTTATTTGTAATTAGTGGAAAACAACATCCACTTTCCTGTGCAGTTAAAACATTACAGTACATGTTTTGTGTTTGAATAGCTTTTCAGTGTGACCACTATCTTTGTGAGGACACAAACCAACTCTAACTGGTCCCCCCGAACTGTCCCACCTTCCACCTCATCCTTTCACTGTCCTGTCTACTCCTCACCATGGTATCAAGACCCCAAACACAGTGATCAAAATATTGAATACTGACCAATTTTATTGAAATTAGATGTATTACTTTTACAAAACCTCACTCACATACATCAGTCTGCACAAACACTATGCTCTTCTTACAATAATTGCACATTGTTTTCAAAAAATCACGGCTCCTCCCCATGGCCATGAGCTCTGATGAGTGAGAGAAAGTGGGTGACTGGGTGGCTGTATGTTGGTGGGCTTCTTGTTGAACATCCGGGGTGTATTAACATTATGTACAGCACAGAAATCGAACAGCCGATGATCCGTAGGGACCAATTATATTTGCTTCAGCTCTCTAGGGGGAAAACTAGAGCAAGCGGGTCAAGGCCATTTGTTAAGATAAAAAGACGTTAACTATGCGGCTCCTTCCTTTATTAAAAAGTTTAGCTTTGTAGTGGTTTAGTGAAATAAACAAAACATAGAAGCAACAGTTTGGCAGTGTCATCTCTCCTATCACCTACTTTATTCACACAGACTGAAAACGCTCTGGCAGCTTTTCCTTTGCTGGAGTCACCTCGTGATTTGCAACATGCAATCTCAGACGCTGGAGCGAGATTCAATTTGGGATGAGACAAAACGCTAACCTTCAGTCAACACAAGACAAGAGTGACTATGTTACTTGGTTTCCATGACTAAAATCACCAATCCTTTTTTATAGCAGCTCCTGAACTTTTTTTGTATATTCTACTAAAAACAAAGCTCTTACAGGATAAAAAAAATCCTCCCTTTTTTTTAAACTCTACAAGGTTATTTCTCGAACACCATCATTTGACATAAAAACACATTAATGTGCAACAAAACCTTCAATCTGCGAGGAAGGAATGTGACTTGCAACATGACTCACACATGTACTGTGGGTACAACAAGACTGTGCTTTGCTTCTGAATACAAACAAGCCCCTCCTTTCGTCACACGTTTGCTTTAACATACTAAAACTACATGATTTCTTGTGCTGTAATTTATTAAAGGAGAGTCACTCAAATGGCACATTATACAAAAAAAAATGAAAGAAAAGAAAATTAAAAAAAGAAAACAAGTCAAGAGCTTAGTATTTAATCTGTTTTGAGTGTGAGGCACGGGGCAGTCGATTTTTTTTGTGTCACACTGAAAATGTGTCTGGTGTGTTCTGCAAATGAATAACCAAAGGGATAGAGATTAGATAAAAACATGTAAACCCTTTGTCCTACACCACATATCATCTTCAATTAAGGAAATCCGTCTGGAAGAATCACTTTTTCACACTGGGTGCTTTTCCTGTGTCCTTCGAGGGGATCCATCACTGGGAGGGGAGGGGTCTCTGGCGGGTCGGGGAGGTGTGGGGGGACGACAGCCTCTCTGAGGAGGTGGACGAAGTCATGGAGGACTGCAGGTGGACCGTCTTGTGGAAAAGCTTGTTGCTGATCAGAACGACCAGGGAGAAGAGACGTAGCTGGAAGTGGCTGAAAGAGTGGGAAAAACACAAATGGGATCAGTGGCTCATGCATTACAAGAAAGTATTTCTTTAAAAAGGAAAATTGTCTTTATTTCCCACTCACTACAGCTTTGATGGCGTCTTGGCCTCATTAGCGCTGATGATGAATAGAGGGAAGAGGATGGAGAACAAGCAGCCACTAGGTAGAGAATGAAGAACATAAACATTGTATACAGTAAATGCAGTAAAGGATAAATGGTAAATGGACTGTACTTGTATAGCGCTTTTCTAGTCTTCCGACCACTCAAAGCACTTTTACATTACTAATCATTCACCCTTTCATACACTGACGACAGGGGCTACCATGCAAGGTGCCACCTGTCCATCAGGATCTATCTAATCATTCATACACCGATGACACAGCTTTCGGGAGCAACTCAGGGTTAAGTGTCTTGCCCAAGGACACATCGACATGGACTGCCGGAGCCAGGGATCGAACCGCCGATCCTCTGATTGGAGGAAGACCCTGCTCTCCACTGAGCCACGGCCGCCCATTGAGCCCAAAGAGAACATGAGGTCTGTTTTCCACAGTGCACTCCTGCTCTTTTAATGATTCCTATGTGGTATTTTGTAAAATATCTACATTTTTACCCTCGTTACCCAAACCCTATAACAACTCTATAATCATTATTTTAATCTAGTTAATGCTTGACATTTGAAAACGTTTTGACTTGGGAGAGGATCCTGACCCTGGATGATGTTAGTGATTCTCGAGATGTGCTATATTCTAGCATTTACAGAGTATTTTTCTTAGATTATGTTCTCATATATTCTGTTCCCAATGATCAAGAATTAACTTCTAGTAAAAATGTCCTCTCCTTCACTATTTGTCTTGGGTTTATTACTGAAGGCACAGCACAAAAAACTGAATTTGAACAAAAAAGAGAAGAAAAAATTTAGTAATTCAAATAATAAGGTTAACAGTACCCATAAAATTAGAAACTGAAGTGTATATATATATATATAACAGGTAGAGTGTTTATATAGCCTTATTCTTCACTAGTGAACTTTTCCCCCTTTCATCTTGTGTTGTGCCAATGTTTTATAAAATACATTAAATTTATCGTGGATCAGACTGTATGAGGGGAAAGCAGTCAGGCCTCTACTGAGTCTTACCTGATGATGTATGAGGAGGGCAGGGCGGTCAGCAGAGCCATGGGCAAACCAAAGCCGAAGTAATAGGGCCAGTTCCTCTCAATATTGGACAGCCGTTGGTGCATCTCAATGCCTTAAACAAACATGAACAGACTAAGTTTTGTTTGAGTTCTCCATATAATCTAGACGATCTGGGTGTAGAATGGAATGGGAGTATCTCACCATGGTTGAACCAGCGGTACTCAAAGCAGTACAGGGAGTAGAGCAGCGACATGTGGAGGAGGCTAACCATCTGTCCAATGGCATCGATGGGGAAGAGGCTAACAATCATGCCCTAGAGGACCACAAGAATACACAACACAATGACATTCACCAAGAGGAGATAAAGCATTTTCTTGATTTAGCTTAGAGAGTTGAGATTTAGATTTTTTTAGTATTTGTTAGAAATTAATGCAAATCAGGTAGTGGTGCAAAAAAAAGTGTAGTTGATATCAGAATAAAACACCACCAACAAATGTGAAGCCAGAAAACTTTTATATATTTAGAAACTTCTCTGAATTGAGAGTCTGGGATGAAAGTGTTTGCTTGACATGCTGTAGAACTCTGGTTCATGAACAGCATGACTTTGTTGGTCAGAAAAGCCATAACAATTGCACGATGAGTGAACGTTCGGTGAATCTGGTCCGAAGTGTCAGCAGCTTTACTGCAACTGTTCATCCTCAAACTGGTGCTCTTCAGTCGTCTCACAGGACGTGAGACGACTGAAGAGCACCAGATGCAGAAGTTCTGGGTATATGTGCTACAGTTTAATTTTATTGATTGATAAACAGAGAAACAGACAGGGACGTTATTTTTAAAAGGAAGAAAACCAAGGTATCAGTCTGCATACATTTTTACCTGAATGAGGAAGAGCGCCTGGAGAAGAAGGTTGAAGAGCATGTCTGCGATGATCTTACTGACGCTGGGAAACGGCTGCGCTTTACATCCAGACACTTCAAATGCTAAGTCTGCTATATCCTGCAACAGAGAAAAAAATGCTGATATCTACACCAGTGTCAACAAAGCATATCAAGAAAAAAAAAACACATCATAAACAATAATAATTATTATTATTTTGCTTTGTGATCTCAATAGAACATGACAGGAGCTAGAAGTTTACTATAAACTCTTCTAACTTCTTCCCTTCTCCATGCACCTTGAAAGAAGGTGAAGTTGTGGCAGAAAACTCCACTTTGCTTCAACTCTATTCCAAAACCTCACAATCCAGTGCCAATAAAATCAGGTCACAAAAGCCATTTAAGAACCTTGAAGAGGATGAGACTTTGATTTGATCTATGCCTAGATTTCCGAAAAAGACCAATTGCTCCGTCATCCCATCATTACAGCCTAGCAAAGCAGTAGGGCCTAACCTGGAACCAGATGGCGTTGACTATCTTGCTGAGGACGAACAGAGGGAGAACCCAGAGGGCACTGAAGACGGAGGTCAGGATGAACTCTAACCAGGACCACACACTGCCATGGAGGGAGGGGTCACCTGGAGCAAAAACAGCTTGTTGACTGACTGGTTCCTATCGAGTCAGAGAAATCCCGCCCCAGTTTCCCTTGCGGCCATACATACCGATAATTTTTGCTGTGAGAGTCTGCAGCAGTGGGATAAACACCCGGTAGAAGAGAAACAGACTGAGCTGGAGGGAGAAATGAAATACCATAGTTAGTCTTCAACTCATGATTCCCCACACAAAAGGGTGGACTTATTAAGATTTTTTGGGGGGGCTGCAGAGAGCACCCAAACTATTTGGGAAAGTGGTCTTTAAGATCAAACAACATGGGTGTAGGTGTGTTGATTATCTGAGAGACAATGTCTTTAGCTGACATTAACAATAAGGATTGTAGTTCTATGTTTACAGAAGCTGAACGATAAATTGGGGACAACATGCTGCACGTTGTAAAGTATTCAGTAGTGTGTGTGAGTTAAGTATCTCACCCAGAACACTCCTCCGTTCCAGGCACAGCACTGAAAGATCCTGCTGGCTACTTTGGGGTCACTGAAAGAGAAAATAAAACAATGTCAATGTCGTTCACTGTTGAATATAATATGTCTAGTTAGGTTTCACATAAATGTATCTTTTCTCCCTTAACTAGAGTCAGACAGACCAATGGATGCTGTAAACACGTCTCCGTTGGCAGACTGAAGGTTTTTGGAACAGTGGATTTTACTCATCCGTATGTATGGTAACAGATTGAGAATGAGGAGAATATACGAGTTGACTGCTCCAATTTAACAACATGTTGTATTTACACAATTATAAGTTATTTTTATTATCGATAGTGACATGAGAATATGGAGTAAATTCCAACCCCTTCTTGTTTACATGTGCAAAGAGCCACAACGCATGCTCAGGGGATTTTGTTGACCTGAGTCCAGTGCTTACTTTCAAGCCATGTAAACTCACGCTCTTTAACAAAAATGCTTGTGTCAAGGTAAATATAGCCATTTGGCTAGTGGATTTTTTTGGGAAATGGTGCAAAGCATGCGAGGTGCGCAGGAAGTTCAACATGAGATTATCCTGTCCACATTTTTTAGAAGAGCTGCTACTAAATCCCATAAACAGCATGATGTATGCAGACACATATAAAATATCAATGAGCGTATCTGACTCTGGCTGAGTAAGAAAATCAGAACAAGTGCAACCAGAATAAGCAGCTTCTTCTTTGGCCTACTTGTCCGGTTTGCGCTCCTCACTCTGTGCCCGTCTCTGTGCCAGGGCCCCGCTGGCCCTTCTCCTCCGCTGCTCATCCCTTTTCTGCTGGATGCGGGCATCCAGCTTGGAGATTGTTCCAATCCCCAATATGGAGTCCTTGATCCCCTAGAGAACACACATACAGTTTTGTTCCTAACTCCTAAGTGCTTGTTGAACACAACAATTATGCCGATTCAGGTATTAAAGGCAGATCCCATCTACAATATTTTAGGACTTGATGGTTCTGAGGATGTTTTATGTCATGCATTAATCCAGAATTATATTAATATATTTCTCCGTGCTACTAAAACCACACATTTTTTTCTGCTACCTGTGGATGACTTTTATAACTAAAGTTATTTAAGGGTCAGGAGGATTTCATGACAGGTCTAAATCAATAATTAAAGGGATTTATTTCACAATGTCACTTTTCATGACAGTGGTGTTGTCACCACCCTCTCACCTTTCAGTCAACCTCTGGCCTCTTAAGCAACTAGCTCACCAGCTGCTAGACATTTAGCCAGTTTAGCTCCTGTTAACGAGACCAACAACAGTGCTAAAGTTGTTCTGAATGAACCAACTAGAGTTCTGCTGATGTAAATAAACATAGTACACAGAGACAGAAACTAACACCTCATTCTTATATATTTAGCTTAACAAAGCTGCATTTTACCTAACCTAGCTGGCTGACTAGCTAGGTGTAGCCATGTGCTTAGTTTTTACTATTTGGCGCCAAAGTGAAACAACAGTTTTAGCAGCTGCAGCTAATGTTAGCTGGATTACTAGAGTTACCTTTTTTCGAATTCATCAATTGCGGATTTATTTCTATACACAATTTATGATAACCTATTTCATTACGTGTTCTTTATCTATTTCATATTGAACACTACATAGGATGGCTTCACAAAGTCTATATTTCTACATGCAGGAGGCAGAGGTACACAATTAATGGGATAACAAAAAAGATATCTGGAAGACAAACATTATCTTTGGACTCTTTTAGAGTACAGCCAGCTCACGTTCAAGCTGATGGTACACAATGATAAAGTTCAAGGTGATAAATAGAAAATGAGGTTCTACTGTGCCGATTTGTCCTGGACACAAATACACAAGAAGCCCATCATCTTTGGAGGATTTGTTTGTTAACATTGCCCTTCATACACCATATATACATCGGTCAGAGAATGTCATGATCTATTTTTGTAGATAATATCTGTTGACACTACAACAACTATATGACATTACAGTCTTTATTAGGGTAGCATTTACATCAGGGTAATTTCATAAAAGGGTTTTAAAACACGACGATGTTGCTTTAGTTGGGTTCAACCTTTTAAATGTGGACATATGCCACCTGTTCTGCTGACTGCATGGATATTAAATGTTTTTGGAACATAATATTCAGAAGCACAGAAAACATTCTTTTTTAGCATCTCTCTACTTTTGATTTGTTAGTGCATACATGTCCTGAAAACCTACTACCCTCACTACCTACTTTATTTAGTATACCTGTACAGTCTAATGCAATTCATTACAACATATCTGCCATAAATTCTACTTTTATGAAGTTCTTACATTTTCAGTTTTTGTTAAGACTGTCAGATATGTAATGTACATTATTGAGGTCATCGAGGCTGGTGGTGTTGTTCTGTCCTGAATTAGATTCAAAGGTATCTGTAATATTTGGTCCACCCAATTCACATACATGAAAGTTGCAAAATCTTATGAACATTTTTTAATATAGATAGTACCTAATAATGTTGCCAGTGGGTATATGTCTCCGCTTTTCAAAAATAACACTGAATGGGTCCGTTAGTCTGAATTCATGTATCTGTTTCACTGTCAGTGAAATACACCCTTGTGCGTTGTGTCATACCTCATGTGTGAGTGAAGTGTATTTGTGTGTGTGTGTGTGTGTGTGTGTGTGTGTGTGTGTGTGTGTGTGTGTGTGTGTGTGTGTGTGTGTGTGTGTGTGTCTGTCTGCTTACCGTCGCAACATTGCGGAGGAAGGCCCTGACGCTGTCTGTCATCTCTGGACCAGCTGCAGATCCATCAACTGCAGAAGGAGGGGGGGCTGGCGACCTGGTGGTCAGCGCTCATGGCAGGGAGGGGCTCACCCAGTAACCTGCCACAACCAAGAACCAAGGGAATAAAGTGAGGGACAAAGGTAGTGGGTGAAATTTACAATAACCTTTAAAATGCAGCTCTAACCAAAACAAGAATCACTTTGGTATGCTGGAGGCACATTATGTTGCTTGCATTATAATATAAGGTCGACCTTGTTTACTTAATTTTCCCATCCATGTCAGCTTTATCCAATAGCATCAGCAGAATGCAGCACAATCATGCAAAATAATTACCTGTCCTTTAGCGCATCAATCTAGGCATTTCTAAATTTGGTAGTTTTTCATGCATACATAAAAATAAAAGTTTCTTGTATTACACGCAGGCTGAAAACTCACCTCTTCAAGAAGTACTACCCTGAGCCTTCCTCGTAGCACTTACTTATTGCACTTACTGTATTCGTATCAGTTCGCTGCACTTATTGAATTCGTATTTGTTTACTGCACTTATCCTATTCGTAGTAGTTTGTAGCACTTATTATATTCGTATTAGTCTGTTGCAATTATTGTTTTCGTAGTAATTTGCCTCTGCACTATACTTTTGCTCTGGTTTATGCTTTAAGATGCTTGTTTAAGAAAGGAGATGCACTTATGACTTCTGGTGACTAGTAGTTCTCTTGAATACCTATGTTGAATACACTTCCTGTAAGTCGCTTTGGATAAAAGCGTCTGCTAAATGACTGTAATGTAATGTAATGTAATGTAATGTAATGTACACAGCTTTTATTTTACTTCAAGAAATAAGGACAAAAACACTTCTGCTCGTGACACTTCTCTCCACAATGTGTCTAATTTGCCTTTAAAGTATTTCCTTTGTCTTGGACACTAAACTACAATACCACGAAAACATATGGTGGTCCTTTAAGTGCTGTTTAATGTAGAACACAAAACGAAAAATCAGAAAACAAATTAGTTTACAACTTGATTAAAAATGTGTTATAAAAGGAGGGTTGAACAGTCCTTCTGTTTTTAAGCTAACCTTAGTGAAATCAGGAATGCATAACTAATATTTGCTTAATAAATGCTCCTATTGTGCTTGTTTAACCCAGACATGGACGTGTCTGGGTTAAAACATACACCTTTGGTCGTGTTTTATACCTGGTGACAGTGTAAACGTTGATTCAGTCAGTAATGTAATAACCTCACTGTGTGTTAGCAGGCTGGGTTAGCTCAGACAGGGGACAGCTGACAGTCCACGTCAGCTTGCTGGCTCTGACTTGCTAAAAAAGTCTATTTTACACTTGAAGACACTCATTATGTAGCTTAGGTTAGCGTGATGTCTCTGTTTTAATCTGACTTTGGCTGGTTTGCTAAGTGCTCTGCTAGCTTGTCGGTGTGTTTTGCTAGCTGACCAACATAACTGAGCTGTTTCCCCACAAACACGCAGCTAAAGTCGGACAGAGATCTCGGTGTCTTCCTTACCTCAGGTCCGGGGTTGTGTTAACTTCTTTATTTCTTTTGCTCCCTTTACTGTGACAACAACAACAACAACCAGACAGACACGACCAGCAGCCAGGGCCGTGCAAAACATATTGCGCAAGCTCCGACCGCTAAGGATCATGGGAGTTGTAGTCCTCGTTGTTGGAGGATGAAGGGAGACAAACAGAGAGCCTCATAACAGTAATAAATGTTTGTGTATGTGTGTGTCATTTATTGTATTATTGAATATGCATTCAATTCAATTCAGTTTATTTTGTATAGCCCAGAATCACAAATTACAAATTTGCCTCAGAGGGCTTTACAATCTGTGCACATGAGACATCCTCTGTCCTTAGACCCTCACATCCTCTGTCCTTCCCTCACATCCTCTGTCCTTACACCCTCACCTCCTCTGTCCTTAGACCCTCACATCCTCTGTCCTTCCCTCACATCCTCTGTCCTTACACCCTCACCTCCTCTGTCCTTACACCCTCACATCCTCTGTCCTTAGACCCTCACATCCTCTGTCCTTACACCCTCACATCCTCTGTCCTTAGACCCTCACCTCCTCTGTCCTTAGACCCTCACATCCTCTGTCCTTAGACCCTCACATCCTCTGTCCTTACACCCTCACATCCTCTGTCCTTAGACCCTCACATCCTCTGTCCTTACACCCTCACCTCCTCTGTCCTTAGACCCTCACATCCTCTGTCCTTAGACCCTCACATCCTCTGTCCTTACACCCTCACAGCCTCTGTCCTTAGACCCTCACATCCTCTGTCCTTCACCCTCACATCCTCTGTCCTTAACCCTCACATCCTCTGTCCTTACACCCTCACATCCTCTGTCCTTAGACCCTCACATCCTCTGTCCTTACACCCTCACATCCTCTGTCCTTACACCCTCACATCCTCTGTCCTTACACCCTCACATCCTCTGTCCTTAGACCCTCACCTCCTCTGTCCTTAGAACCTCCTCTGTCCTTAGACCCTCACATCCTCTGTCCTTACACCCTCACATCCTCTGTCCTTACACCCTCACATCCTCTGTCCTTACACCCTCACATCCTCTGTCCTTAGACCCTCACATCCTCTGTCCTTAGACCCTCACCTCCTCTGTCCTTAGACCCTCACATCCTCTGTCCTTAGACCCTCACCTCCTCTGTCCTTAGACCCTCACCTCCTCTGTCCTTACAACCTCCTCTGTCCTTACACCCTCACATCCTCTGTCCTTAGACCCTCACATCCTCTGTCCTTAGACCCTCACAATCACATTTGTCCTTACACTCATCCTCTGTCCTTACACTCTCACATCCTCTGTTTACACCCTCACATCCTCTGTCCTTATTCCCTCACATCCTCTGTCCTTAGACCCTCACCTCCTCTGTCCTTACACCCTCACATCCTCTGTCCTTATTCCCTCACATCCTCTGTCCTTAGACCCTCACATCCTCTGTCCTTAGACCCTCACATCCTCTGTCCTTAGACCCTCACATCCTCTGTCCTTAGACCCTCACATCCTCTGTCCTTAGACCCTCACATCCTCTGTCCTTAGTCACATGCACAGGAAAAACTTTAAAAAACCCCTTTGTCTGGGAGAACGACAGAGGAGGGATCCTTCTCCCAGGATGGACAGAATGCAATAGATGTCATGTGTACAGAATGAACAGCATAACAGTTCTTAGATACAACACATTCAATGTATATGACATAAATGATTCATATAATAAGACTACTTATAATAACAGCAGCAATTATTACAGTAGAATTATAGCCATGAAAATAGGGATAGAGCATTCAGTTGAGGATAAAATATCTAATTAAGGTTTAAGTGATATTGCATTTCTTATGCACCACCATACATCTAGATGCCATTTCTGATGTTAAAAAAACACTATTGTAAACTTCAGATATGTTGACTTTCTATACAAAATGTTTTCAAATAGGTTCATACTATATAGACACTATTTTTGAACCTAAGATAAACCTTTTTAAGTTGCAAACTTGTGTATTTTTAAACAAATGTTTCAGTCAAGAAATAATTATATTGAATGAACAATTTTGTCATACTCACCTTTAGATTTTACAACTGAAGAAAAACATGCGTGCACAGCATGCTATATTCTATCTTTATTTTGTTGTATAGTATGTGTATTGTATAGTATGTGTATTTTTGTCTTGTAGTTGTATAGTATGTGTATTTATTGTCTGTGTAGTTGTATAGTATGTGTATTTATTGTCTGTGTCTGTGTAGTTGTATAGTATGTGTATTTATTGTCTGTGTAGTTGTATAGTATGTGTATTTATTGTCTGTGTAGTTGTATAGTATGTGTATTTATTGTCTGTGTAGTTGTATAGTATGTGTATTTATTGTCTGTGTCTGTGTAGTTGAGCTGCTGCAACACTTGAATTTCCCCCATGGGGATCAATAAAGGAATATAATAAGAATAATAAAAGGTGTGTTCGATTTCCATGGCTCCGCACAAGGGCCACTCCCACGAGGCGGTGCGCTGTTCAAGCCAGCATCATGCGCTCATCCCTGCTCAGATGCTGCTGTGAACTTAACACCAACACTGCCTGTGTAACAGGAGAAGATCTTCCCATACACCGATGGTTGTCTTGAGGATAAGAAATGCTCACAAGAGGAAATATGCACTTATCTGCCTGTGCATTGTTGGCTTCATCGTGTACAGATATCTCGGGTAAGTTAAATTGTTGATGTTATATCTATTCAGTTAGTGCATCTCTGAGATTGGCCGACAGTGAATTATTGGTTCGCTAAATCAAGGTAGAAATGCTGCCAAGGCACTATAAAGTATTATAGTATGCAGTATTATTTTGGTGTGACATATTAGGTAAAGTTACTATGGAGTGAAACAGTTTTACTGTACTGTACTCACAATGCACTTTCACTTGTCGTTCATAGAAAGTGTTTCTCTGGGGAAAAGAATGAGGAACTACTTTAACTATAGCACAAAGGATGCTATTGAAAAAATATATAGAGGGAAAAGTAAATGTTACATTTTAAAAGGTTAATATGTAGTGCCAAACTAAATCTGTTGAAGTGCATCTTGCCTCTAAACTCAAATATGTTCCTGCTGTGTCTGTGCAAATTTCCTACGAGCAAGTCATGTGGTCCATTCGGGCACAATAGCCTATGTGCTTTATTATGTGAGTGTGACACAATTAAACTCCTCTTCCAAGAATGCCAGCAGGGGGACGGAGCATGAGAAGGAAGGTGGGCCTGAGCGCCAACTCGTCCCAATTCACCCTGGAGGGAGAGCCCTTCCGCGTCCTCGGGGGATCCGTCCACTATTTCCGTGTGCCCAGGGCCTACTGGAGGGACCGCCTGATGAAGATGAAGGCCTGTGGCATCAACACCCTCACAACGTATGGAAAAACTACTACGGATGTGTTTCGTCTCTCAAGATTGGCTTGAATGTTAACATCCTGCATCCTTGCAGGTACGTGCCGTGGAGTCTGCACCAGCCAGAGAGAGGGGTTTTCAACTTCCACACGCAGCTGGACTTAGTGTAAGGAGTAGTACTCATGATTAATCACAGTTTGGTGCTCTCATTAAACTAAATACACATCCAACACACATCCATATAAGAATGAAAACACCTTGCCCTAACCCTAACAATATTACCTGCCCCAAGGGTGTGTTGGGAATGTCCTCTCCCTCTCATTATATCTAAGCCCCGGTGCTCTGGGGAGAAGCCAGAGGCAGAGAGGTCCCACCTGACAACGGCAGCATCTCCCCAACAACAGCAGCTTATCAAGCAATTAATTACACAGCCGGTGATAAGTGAGGAGGGATGTGACGCCTCGGCCTGCCGTTGTGTTGCCAAGCACATCTCACACTCCTCAAACAACGAGATACGGGGTCTCGCTTTGGGTCTAAACGTTGTGTTTGCATGGATAGAAACATGCTTATTGATCGTCTTCTCCATCCTCTTTCAGAGCTTATATCAACCTTGCTGCTGAATTGGGATTGTGGGTTATTTTGCGTCCAGGGCCCTACATTTCCTCTGAGCTGGACCTCGGAGGACTGCCAAGGTAGCGCTAGTATTCTTATAATTATTTGAGTAAAAATATTAACATTATGCATATAGAAACCCAGATTTTGTATTTGAAGTAGGATGCAGATTTGAACCCATAGCTGGTCCAATGCTTAGCTCTCACTAGTTTGTCCCTGTATGAATGAAATTATATTTGTAAGTGACTTTAACTCGACGACACAAAAGCAACTTGATCTGAGCCACAAAGTGCCACATTTTTATTGAGTGAATCAGGTTTTAAAAAGTCACATGTTGCTGTAAGGGAAGACTCGACCAGTGTGTGCATCTTTGTCCGGTATTAAAGACGTACTGTGCCTCCGTTGTACTTGCAGCTCTGTGACACTTTGTTTTTTCTGTCCCTTCGCAGCTGGCTCCTCCGTGACAGCAGCATGAGGCTGAGGACGACTCATCCAGGCTTCACTGAGGCCGTCAATACTTTTTTTGACAAACTTATACCAAAAGTGGTTCCACTGCAGGTCGCTTTTTGTCACTAAAGCTGAAAACAAGTCTGTTGCGGCTCCATGTCCTATAACTTAACTTGAAATATATGTTTGTTTATGTTTTTTAGTTCAAGAAAGGAGGTCCCATCATTGCAGTGCAGGTTGAGAACGAGTATGGATCCTTTGCAAAGGATGAAAGTTACATGCTGTTCATTAAAGAGGTGATTGGCTTGCTTGATTAGAATACCACCTTAAACTTAAATGAAAACACATATGTATAAAAAGAGATTGATATTGATAGAATAGATTCATTGGATGCCGTTCATATCTCACGTTCTGTTTTATTTTGAAAGGCCTTACAGTCCAAAGGGATCAGCGAGCTCCTGCTCACATCAGATTACCACAACACATTAAAGTCTGGGGGTGTGGATGGAGGTACAGTCTTTTATCAATACACACACACACACACACACACACACACACACACACACACACACACACACACACACACACACACACACACACACACACACACACATACAAACACACACAATCACACGTACAGATCACCTTATGATCTCCCGTCTTGTAGCCATCAGATCGGTGAAGCTGCAGAAGCTGAATCAGAGGGACATCCAGGATCTGAATGCTATCCAGGTGTGTATCTTACCTCTTCACACCTTTTCACTGTCTGGCACTGAATAATGAAACTCTGTCTGTCAGCCCAACAGCCCCACCATGGTGATGGACTACTGGACCGGCTGGTATGATATGTGGGGTGACCTCCACCATGTGCTCCCCCCGGAGGGTAAGGAAGGTTCTCCTTGTCACCTTTTTGTTCATGCTGACCTCTTATTTTTAATAAGCCCGGTTCATCCTTGGACTGATTGTTGGTTAAAGGGAAGTTTAGTTTTTGTGCTGCACTATTTAGGCAAAGATAAAATATTCTCTATTCCCTTTCCCACCAACAACTATCCAATAAAGGTGAAAATGAAAAAATAGATGTTAAAAAAATGTATTGGGATACATATATTAGCCCCCAATCATTATTTGAAAACCGTCTGAAAACCTGCAATGACATGTTATTTATTTTTGAATGTTTCATGCATGAATTGTAAATATTGCTTCTTCATATAGAGGTTGTTGTGTAGCCCAAAATTGCTAATATTGTGTAGTTGGCCAAGCATATTTCACAAGTATTCTGTATCAAAAACAACATTTTGTAATTAATGCGGATGATGGAGCTTGTCTCGGTCCAAATGCTGTGTGTTTTTTTGGCTGCCACCACTTTTAAAGCAGTTTTTGACAGAAAATAAATCTGCATATTCACTTTAGAAAGCCTTGGAAAAACACGGTAAAACCCAATTTTGCACCAAAACGGCACCACTTAACATAAGGCTGTTTTAAGTCTAAATGCCAAGTTTGGTTTCTCACACCCATCAAAACAGACAAGTGACTCTCTTAATAAAAGCTCATTTTGGTCTTAAACACCAGTAATATTAATGTCAAGTCACCTTGTTAACATATGTTTTTCTAGCTCACTCCCTAGTTTGCATTGTATTTATTTTCCTACCGCTTTGCTTTTTGCTTAATTGGCTATGTGCCAACAATGCAAATGCAAATGTGAAAGTCAGGACCCGCTTTTGAAATATTGCAGCCTTCTGACAAAGAGCTCAGCAGAGGTACAAAAAGATGTTGGCGACATGATTTTAACAGTGTTTTATAATTTCCCTGTTGCAGGGACCTTTATGTTTTTAAGTAGTTCATTTGATGACCAGTGTGAACGTGTTGAAACTTTTCCTCAGATATGATGTCCAGCGTAAGAGAGATTCTGAGGCGGGGCATGTCTGTCAACCTCTACATGTTCCACGGAGGCTCCAGTTTTGGCTTCATGAGCGGAGCACGCGCTGATCCTTCCTACAAAGCGTTGGTCCCCAGCTATGGTTGGTTCCTCTGTGTCACTTGCTCCGTCACAAACAAACTAGCTGTGTCTTTGATGCAAATGTACTTTTTTTTTTCTTTTTTTTTCTCCATGTTAATGATTAAGCACTACCATGGCGGAGCTGGAGAATATGCTCCCTGCTGTCCACAGAACAGCATTGACCTTAAGACCCAGCAGGTGGCAGCAGATGATAGTAAATCTATGTTACACTGTGATGTTTTTCAGATTATGACGCTCCCTTGTCTGAAGCAGGGGAGTACACTCCAAAGTACCACCTCCTCAGGGATTTACTTACTCGATACAACAGTAAGTTAACACAAAATTGAAACGCGAATGAAGTATGTGATCATGTGCTGTGACCAACCCCTACGCCTGATGTTGTCTTTGACCTTTCTGGAGGAGGAGGCAGTTTCCCTGACATGCCGGCCCTTCATTACAGGGAGTCCTATGAACCTGCTATCATGTACCAGCACCTGTCATTATGGGATGCTTTGAGCTTCACTGAGGGAGTACGTTTTATGTAAGATTATCTATTGCCTATATTTGTTAAAAGCAAATGCACATTTTGCTTTTCTCTCTAGTAGATCAATTTATGTTATTTTGTTTTCTGCAGCCATTCAAGTCATCCAAGCCATTAAGCATGGAGAATCTACCTGTGAATAACGGGAACGGCCAGTCCTATGGATACACACTGTATGAGACTACCATCACCAGTGGAGGATTACTGAAGTCTGGAGATAATGTCCGAGACCATGCCCTGGTGAGTCCTCATTGTGCATGATCTCACTCTAACACGTTCTCATTCCAACTCGCCACACTGAGGCTTTGTCAGACCCTTGGCATTACTTTCTAGCGCACTGGGTAGCCCAGATCTCAGTTGTAGTAAACACATGGTTAAGTTTGTGAATTCAACAAAAATACTTTCTTTAGGCAACAAAACCACTTAGCAATCAGGATGTCATTGCCCTCTATTAAACAATTTCATACATTATCATCCTTGATATGTTTGTAGTTGCTGAAACTGAATTGAAAGGACATTTTGGGAAATATTCTTTCTTGCCGCAATTTAGACGATAAATTGCAATACCTCTCATAGGCCGATACACAGTATTTACAAAACAATGTGAAGCCAGCAGCTGGTTAGCTTTGCATAAAAACTGCAGGCAGGGAAAGAGCGGGCCAAAGGAAAGAATTACAAATTGGTGATTTTACAGGAGATTATTTGCCGAACAATTACTTGACCAGGTACGGTGACTTCTTGAAGTTAGTGTTAGAAATCAGCAAGGACTTCCGATATAGATATAATGTGATTATTAGCTAGATTTAGAAGTGCTGAGGGGCAGGTTTTGATACCATTGGAAAGAGTCAGGCCAGCTGTTTCCCTTGGTTCCATTCTTTTTGCTAAGCTAACTGTCTGATAGATATGAAAGAGGTAAAATTCTCAAAGCTAATAGGAGTATTTCCAAAAGTGTTCCTTTAAAATCATTAGGGGCTATCAGTGGTCACTTCATGTTGTTGGTATGCCCACAGTACACATTTCAGGACATGCAGCACATGGAAGCTGTGTAAGGGTGATGATTGAAACCTAAAGCCACCTTTGAGATATTTAATTCAAGTGAAGCAGAGTTTTTGTGTTATGTATTATAATAGTACCTATTTGACAGCGATATTTGTCCTCATAGGTGTTTGTAGACAGAAGCTACATTGGCCATTTCAAGCGTCGAAGCCTGGAGCTGGCGGTTCCTGATGGTAAGGTATGGGATCAAGTTGGACAATGTCCAATAAAAGTAATTCACAGTTATCGGGCGTGATGGATGCTGAAGTGTTGACTGTTAAAACTTTCAAAAGACATAAAAGCAATCAATCCCTACAGGGACAACGTAGCTTGAGTTTATTGGTGGAAAACTGTGGACGAGTTCACCAGGGAAGGGACCTTGACAAACAACATAAAGGTGATTGACAAAGAATATGAAGTGCATTGCTATGCCTGCTGTCAAGCACTCAGTGGGTAGCGTACAAGCCAATTTTGTTTGTGTTCTTGCAGGCCTTGTGGGAGACATTTTATTAAACAATACCCCCTTGCGGGATTTCACAATGTACAGCCTGGATATGAAACCCAGCTTCATTGATAGGTTTGTAGGCTTTATTGAATCTAAAGCATTGCATATCACTTTCATTACGCTGTAATAGTGTGTTTGAAGTGGATGCCTTATTTCAGTCTTTATCAGGCACCTTGGAAATCTCTCCCTGACACTCCCAGCTTCCCTGGATTTTTCATGGGGAGGCTGTTTGCCTACGGGTATCCAAGCGACACGTTTGTGAAGCTGCCAGTAAGTGAAATGAAAAGTATAGTTTTGTGCTATGTACATTTTTGTGCACTTTATAAAAAAATATTTCATGTATACATTGTAAAACCAAGACATTTTCTTTGGGTCCACAGGGCTGGGAGAAAGGTGTTGTGTTTATCAATGGGCTGAATCTGGGCCGCTACTGGTCGATTGGGCCCCAGCAGGCTCTCTACCTCCCCGGCCCCTTTCTCAACAGTGGAATCAACCAGGTACAGCTGTGCACAAACCAGCATTTATTAGAGGAATAGTAACTTTCTGAGAGTTAGATGATATGATTGATACCACTCTCGTGTCTGCACTCAATGCTACCGCTAGCCTAGCTTAGCATAAAGACTAGAAACAGGGGGAAACAGCTACCCTGGCTCTGTGTGGTAACGAAAACTTCCCAACAGCATCTGTAATTCTCATTAATTAACACGTTATGTGTAATTCTTCTCATCCGTAGTCACTGCGTACCCGTAGGAAATAGTCAAAAGGCAACAGGTTGTTGTTGTTAAATTGAGGTTTTTGTACAGATCAAACAAAGATGTACAACATGTTGAGAGCTTTAGAGATGCTGGTGCAAGATTATTTCAACCTGAGCCAAGCTAGCTAGCTATTTCCCCCTGTACCCAGTCTTTATGCTAAACTAAGTTAAGCTAACCTTACTGGCCTTTGGCTCTAGCTTCATTGTTTTGTACAGACATGAGAGAGGTAACAATCTTCTTTACTCCTTTTCCCCTTGCAATTAAATTATGATGGACTTGAAAGATTCATTTTACATTTAACTAACAATGTGTGAAAACACAGCATGAGCCAAGCCTCAAAGTGCTAACTTTTTTCTTCTTTGTCTCTCACTTTTTTTCTGTTGAAATTGATAAGGTCATTGTGTTTGAAGAGCAGGAGGCTGACTACAAGGTCCACTTTGAGGATACGCCTGATCTTGGCATGGCAGCAGACATCCAATGATTGTCATCACTGCCTGTATGGGCATTTGTGTAAAAATGTGTCTTTTGACAAAGTGCTTATTACATCAGGTCAAACCTTCAAACTCAGGGATATCTATATTAAAATTAAATCATGGCGTTTGTCTGATATGTTACCTTAAAAATCTACATATACACAGACAAATATTAAAAACAGAGAGAGGCATTTTTGTATGGGAGCAGTTTATAGCTATATACATACAGTACCTTCAGATACAGTGACTCTTTACACGTAGAGCAAAATTACCAAGCATATTTCCTTACCCATGGATTTCCACTTAAAGGGTAATACATTTTTATTTGATATTTCTGTTAGTTTGTATTGCTTGTGTGAATATTCTGCAGAGTGCAGTTAATGAAATCTTCTGTGAAACAAAAAAAAACATTTATGGGATAATCTGAGCTGAGGCATGAGTGATGTGAACAGCTTTTCAAATGAAACACAAGCAGCATTGTAGCAACATCAGACCCCAATCTTTGAGTGAAAGGTTCAAGGTTTCAGATGCCTGTCACATTGATAACTGACCAAACTCCCAACAGCCACAGAGTCTGAGAACATTAGCGTTTGTAAGCGTGCCACTGCAAGTCAATGGGGTATGAAATCATCACTTGCAAGCCAGCCATCCATGGTGGAAATAATTAGATTTTGTAATACAGCTATTTGAAAGGATGCACATCCAATTTTTAGAGTAATGGCTTCGTATCCCATTGACTCGCACATGCATAGCTCACGACTAACAAGTGACTGGTACCAGTTATGCTGAAACAATAAATAATTCTACTGAGAAACCATCAGTTCACTCAGTGGGATCTTAATTAGCTTATATGCAGATGACTGTGAAGTGAACAGGCCGCTAGGGAAACTGAATCTTCTTTTTAAATATGAGTAGACCTCCGTAGTGTTACAGCATGTCAGGAATAAACAAGAGCTTGGAGTATATGACTGTAAGAGAAGACGTTGCTGTTAAACTGCAATAAATCATTGTTCCGTGCTTTTCAGTGCATGTGTGCTCATCGTGTGCAGTGTGACAGCTGAGCATGTGTGTTGGGGAGTAATAGGACTCCTAATTAGTGCTGGGTTCAAGGTGCTATCTAAATAGCTCAGTGTTGTACAGTACTAGTGGGGAGGGCTCAGATCCCCTCAGTGCAGTCTGTCAGTCAGTGCTGACTCACTTAAGACAAGGCCCCTTTTGTTCCTCCAGGCAGCCCTGTCCCCGACAGCCAGCTCGCCTCAGAACAAAAGGGCCCTATTTAATGCTGATTGGATGGTTGGCTGGTGTTGTCTGCGCTCAGAGGGCTCTTTATTGCTTGCTGTGCCATCTCTTCCTGCAGTTTCAATCACGTAACATTCTTTGTCTTGGCTCCCCGAGGAGACCTCAGTGGGCGAGCTCCTTTTGGCAACGACTACCGGTGTCTCGCATCAGCCAGTGCACTGAGCAGCACGTTTTTGTGCAGTTGTGCTTTGATACTCTGTGGTCTGTTCAAGCACAAGGCTTGTGCTGCCTCCTGGGCGAACAGGTGTGCCTCCATTGGTGAAGTACGGCTACTGTGCTGTGCTGTGATGATGTTTTTGACCCTGGCTATTGCTTTAAGGAGCTCTGAGGTTGGTTTGAATCCACATAGAATCCAATGTAGAAATGCCTCTGAAGGAACAGACCAAGAAACATGATTTGTGTTAGAAGCAGTACTTTTTATCAACTAGACAAAAAAAGAGCGCCCAGCCACGCTGTGAGCTAAATGCTAACTGCGGCATGCCAACATGCTCACATTAGCACTGTTAGGGTACGTGTTTGCTGACCACGTTCACCATTTTGCTAAATTAGCATTTTAGCATGCAACATTTGCTATTAAGCACTAAACATGAAGTTCCGTTGAGGCTAATGGAACTACCATTTGTTTAGCAGGTATTCGGTCACAAACCAAAGAAGCGGACAAACTTAAATTTTGACCTGATGATGGCACTATAGGAAAAGTCACCATAGTCGTTAAGATTTATTCTCTGGAGAACATCAACACTTGTACAAAATATTAAATCAGTCCAGTAGATAATGAGATATCTCACTAAAAAACTAAAACATGAACCTAGTGGTGACGCTAAATGAAAGATCAGGGGGTCATCAAAGTCGGTAGGATTCATCCTCTGGGGACAGCGAAAGGCTGTACAAGCATTCACTGGAATCCATACAATGGTTAAGATATTTTAGTTTGGGCCAAAGTGGTGGACCGACTCACAAAGCAACATTGCCACCTTTAGAGCCACTTTGCTAGTGTGGCTAAAACAACTTGGGATAACCAATCATAACTAAATCTGCAGGTGACCATCCTTTAAAAGAAGTTCTGTAAAGGTCAGACATCTATTTCAAGTAAAGGTCCATATCTCATTGTGCACATACGAGTAACGATGCTCTTCATTTGGCCCATCCCCCCCAAAATAATCAGTGTGGAAATGCAGCAATTTGCATTTCTAAATCTGTGCCATTACCTGTGTCAGATGAAGTATGTCATATCTCCACATTAGAGTCTGTAAATCCCTTCTTGCCCTCATTTACGAGCACAGGCTTCTCTGTCCGTGTGTGCCATACTAATACCTGTGGGTAAAGAAAAATGGATGGAGACAAGGAGAAATACAGCCAGTATGATGAAACACTAAAACTAAAATATTTGGCTCGCTGTGCTGTGCAGTTGTAATACACTACATCATACTTGCTACATAATGTCTAGAGGCAGAATGTAGCATATATTAAATTAGCTAGGAGCGTAGAAGAGTTGGCTGTAAGCTGACAGTTTATTGACTTTAAGAACAAGTTGTTATGACAGCCAGGGATCTCAAGAAACATTCTCTTTCACCAGCAGCATTTGCAGAAGCAGCTTGTTTTATTGCCAATTCACAGGGGTCACACAACAGCGTCGTTTTCTTACCTTAGTGCAGTTAGCAGCTTTAGGCTCCAAATCGCTGAGAGTGACCAGCTCCTTTAACAAACTACTCTCCTGATAACCTCCCTTCACTCCACGTAGCTTGAAATAAGCCTGAGGCTTGGACAGAATGAGCCGCAGGTTCACAGCAAACCCAGCCATGTCGATGGCGAAGGGCCGGTGTGGGTCAAACACAGTCTTCCAGCCGTACACCTTGCCCAAGGTGTTTACTTTGGGGGACTCATATCGCAGGCCACCCACAAAGGCCACCGGCCACACCGACACCTTTTTGGTGGAACGCATCTGGTAGTTGAAAACAGAGACACTCATTTGAGGCATTTTCAAATTCCATGAATCCCGAAATGTAAAGTAAGAGGTCTGTGAAAGGATGAGGAGATTTTGCATTCTTAGAGAGAAATTAAGCTCTGCATCATGTTTTGCTTTGCAATATATATCCTTACCTCCTCAAACAGCTCCAGACTGTACGTGTTGTCATCGTCTGCAAAATAGACAATCCCAGACTGGCTGCTGTTCAGGCCAAAGGTCTCCCGGAGCCACCGCAGGGCCAGATTCCTCTGTATGGTACCCCGAGGTATTCGGGGGTCCCTAGTGTCCCCGCGTATCTTATAGTTCCTGGGCGTCTCCACGTTCAGGTGGGTGTAGTTGAGTCCTGTCTCCTGGAGGAGACGGCTAACCAGTGTGGTCCTCCTCTGTGAGTCCTCCACCAGGATCCAGTGCAGGTTGGGAACGTGCAGCAAGGTGTTGGCCAGACGTGTCAGCTCTGCCTTCTGCACCGGCCGGCTGTAGGTGGGAGTGATGACGTGGATGGTGGGCAGGACGTCGGACCACGGTGGGGGCCGGCTGTAGACGTACTCGGTGCGCACCACCTCCACGATGTCCCTGTTCTGAAGGGAGCAGGACTCCTTGAGGGCAAAAGTATTCCGGGAGTTGGAGCGACCATCCCGTCTGTCATCTAGCCAGGAGGGGAAATGATAACAGTGAGCCTCTGTGTGCTGACAACTACAGTTGGGACCTTGTGCTACATGAAGACTGAATCATGTTTGTCCTACACAAGACAGTGTGGACTCTCTTTAGTCTGTCAATAATTTGATGCTAAACGCTCATCATATAAGTAATCCTCTGTATTACACTCTGGCCTTATGGCATTTTAGCAAAATGGGACATTTTCTCCTGAAGTTAGAACACAGATTCATCAGAACTCTAGGCCAAACGATTTTTTGCGCCTAACTTCTTTGTTTAGGTCCACCAGCACATAATGGAGGTGCACCAAAAATTTGAACTCCATCAAAGATGTTGGGTCAGGAGGATTAGGCATCTTACTGGTGTGCGGCAGTGTAGCTGTTACTGCCACCGATGATGTCGGGTCTGGGTTGGGCCTTTTGGGCCTGGTAATTTTTCTTGCCAGAAAAAAATTAAATAAATAAATAGTGCTCTTCCTTTCGATTTACCAGTATGTTTC
The DNA here is from genome assembly GCF_027596085.1 of Anoplopoma fimbria. Taxonomy (NCBI): domain Eukaryota; kingdom Metazoa; phylum Chordata; class Actinopteri; order Perciformes; family Anoplopomatidae; genus Anoplopoma; species Anoplopoma fimbria. Next base: position 23,037,012 of record NC_072472.1, on the reverse strand, counting down.
AGGGGCTGTGATGACGCTCGGAGAGGAGTACATGGTGCAATTTCACACACAGCTGTACCCCTGCAAATTTTTCATAATCCAAAGTACAATGGAAAGATCCAGAGATGTGTTAACTTCTTGGTTAGTATAACAAATACTAATGAAAAAAAAACAAACATTCACGATCTTTTACCTTACCCTTTCGTGTAGCGAGCAGAGGAGTGATGGCGCTCTGGTGCCAAACAGTAATGAGCAGTGTCCAAGGCAACACGATCAACACAATGGCGACGATGTCTCGTCTCTTCGGCATCTCCAGTGTCAGACCTGAGTCATGCCTCTACCTGTGAGGCATATAACACATGATGTGGTGCACAATCATAAGAACCGGAGAGCCATGAAATGACCGACAAGCTACCAAAAAAGGCGTCATATACATTTTAAAGTAGAGTTATATCTCTTATATCATATCATATCATATCATATCAAATGACTGATTTAGTTTTATCTTTTGTACATTTTATAATTTTTTTGAGTTTCTTGACTTCAGTAAATTACATTTTAAGATGCTTATTTTTTATTTGATATAGGGGAACATATTTAAAATATGTAATTCTTTAAGTATGTTGTATAATATAATATAGAATATGTTTGAAAAATGTTTTGTTGTTCATGCTTTCAAACATGATGGACATGTATGGTTGTATGGTTTGTATGTATGGTTTTGTATATTTTATAGTAATTTCTTAAATTCAGTAAATTACATTTTAAGGTAGTTCATTTTTAATTTTATATAAGGGAACATATTTAAAATGTGCCATTATTTTAGCATGCTGTATAATATAATATATGATATGTTGGAAATCATTTGTTGTTGTTTATGCTGTCAGACGGACGGAGAAATTATGTGAAAAGCGTTTTTCACCAGAATCCATTCAGTCGTTCCTTTTTAAAGGAAACATTCACTGCTTTTAGAGTTGTATTTAGCATGCTGTCCTTAGCCCTTGAATGAGCGATGAGCTGGTTGACTGAGTTTCCCAATCTAATGGCCCATCGCTATATCTGAATTGCATTTTTAAGTCCATATATGGTCGTCTATTGAGCGTCAACACACTGCGGCTGCAGGGCACAAACTACAAGGAAGGAGGCATTGTGTTAGGAAGCAGTCTCAGCCTGCTGGAGCTGCTGCACAGCAGAGAATATAGGTCAGAAAATGCTCAGAGCTTTCTTTTTTTTGTCTCATTGGAAAGCATACTGGTGTATTACAGAGAATGTTTGAGCTCATAATTTGAATAGGGCTTCAGTGTGGCTGAGAAAAAGGGTGGATAGAGGTTGAGATGTTGTGGATTCACTCTCATTCAATTTGCGAATATAAATAGATAGCCAGGCCTTATATTACATACATGCCTTATAATTTCCCGTTCCCCAGTTGATGCAAAACTCTGTCCTTGTGATCTTGAGCGAGTCACTGAACCCCACATTTCTCCTGATGGATCGGGCGCTGCTTTGCTACAGCAGCTCACTCTTGATAAAAGGGCTATGTAAATGCAATCAATATTACCATACCTATGTTTATAGCCAACACACATGGTCAATTCAGGGACTGAGGCTCTGTATGAAGAGGCCCGGAGAAGAGGAGGCCGTGTGTCTCGGCGGTCCAGTTCAGCCGATGATCCCTGCAGACAGAAAACAGGAACAGATTAGAATCTGTTTGTCGTCTTTTTACATGGGAAAAACAAAGAACATAAATCATGAAGTTTTTTGTAGATTTTTCTGTCTCTTCTGTCTGTTGAATTTGTTCTCGTGGTTATGTGACCTGCCCAGAGGTTACTATGTGAACAGTGATGAGTCTTTGATCGGGGTCAGTCTAGACAGAATTTGCAGGGCAAATGTTTTAATAATCAACTGTTTATCTGTGTTTGTATGCTTTGTGTATGATTCATTACCAAAGGTCGTTTGTGGTGCATCTCGTTTCAGGCAGCTTACAGCCAAGCAGTCTAAAAGTGGTTCAACTGATATTTGTTTCGGCCATACAGGCTTGTGTGCGGATGAAGGTCGGGAAAAAAAATGCTGATATTAGTCATACTACACTTTGGGCCTCTTGCAGGAAGCAATATGAGAACAAATGTCCTTTTATTTTGTCCTAATTTTGTTAGTACATATTGATTTCTGGGATTCACTAATTCACTATTGCTGATCTTCTCATTTTAGTGTTTGTCCAACACAAGGTAAAGTTCTAAATTTGGTGAACATAAAAAAAACCCAACAACACATGAATATCATACAATCAAAGTTGGATTATTATATGTTTAAGACTATTTATAATTATTGGATTATTAAATAAATACTTTTGGTCCAGGTTATTTTAACATAACATATATTTCACTACTGCTGAAGTGTTTTTTTTGCGCCATCTCTCCAAATGTATTTGAGTATTTGCACACGGCACAACATCTGCCTTATATAGTGTTTAGGGGGTGTAACCTATGCTTATAATGAACAATCAGCCACACCCCTCCAATTTATGATCAAGTGTGATTCATCATTCAGCAGACCTGGGGAAGAGCAGATTTGGACGGTTAAGAATGTTTGGTGCATCTGGAGTAATTAACAGAAAATTAAGAGAAATATAAGAAAACTTTAAGTGAATGTTGCTGCATGTGTGTGCATGTTCATCATTAGCGCCGGTCAGCTATTTACCGCACCCTTTAATCTACTGGAGAGATTTATGTGATCACAATAATGCAGGCTTCAACTACTCTATGGGCTTTTGTTTCCCTCCTCTTCAGGAGTCTCTTCATCAGACACATCCTCTGCCGGTTAATCACAAAGCTTTAGACGTAACTAATCCTCGTTTAAAAAAAGGATCAACCCCAATCTGAGATCAAAGGTTGTGCTAACTAATTAACACATCGGGTTGGTTTAATAGGGTCATGTATGAACAGCGTGTTATTGCCTTAGACAAGCAAATTATCTTCTCGCATCATGTTGAAAGGAGACGACTAGCTCTCCACCTCCTCAACAATTTGCACACCCATTTGAAGGTAAATGATGTCATGGCTGAGAGCAGCCACTACAGTTTGGAATGATGTGCTCTCATCTACATAATGCACAGATTCTGATAAAACCACAATCTAAATGTGTTCATGATTATTTATCTGAAAATGTTGAATTCTGCTCCTTGCACCTGCATCAAAATTTGGTTCAGCATGTACAATGAGTTATGGCAATTTATGATATGAATAGCCCATGCAAGCAAGCATTTGGCATTCAATGAATAAAATAAAAGCTCATCCAAATATGTAATTAAGCTAATTTGGTGAAAATGTAATGCAAATGATAGAAGTGTTGAAAAAAACAAATGTTAAAATGTTTAGATTTAGATTTAATTGTGACAATTAACAAATAATAAGGAAATAAAAACAAGAATAACCAATAAAATGAACAGTAAACATCAAATTCTAAAGAAACTAAATAAAAAACTAAATATTATGTTTGAAAAAAATGAAAAGGAGTTGGATGAAGTAAACACTTCATTAAAGGGTCCTCTCCCTTTTTATAACTAAAATAATTTCAATAATAGACTACATTTGTATCATATGTACACATGTACATATGCACACATTAATAATCATCTTAATCTAAAAAAAACCAACCTCAACAAGGAGCTTTACAGTCCTGAGAGAGACAAGACAACCTCCTCATTCCCGTATCTCTCTTTTATACATTTTCTTAAATGGATTTATATTTGTAATTTTATTTTTATTTTCTCCACAAATTGAAATACACATAAAACACATACTTTTCCAATGATACAAACTACGCTTTTTTGGAGAAACAAAATCCTTCCCACCTCTCTTTCTGAGAACATGTTTTGTTTGTTGCCAGGAAGTAAATTAATTCTTGCTTTGTACATATTTGTGCAGTCTTAAATCATACCAGATCCATAAACTTCAAAGCACGTGACTTTAAGAACAGTATGTTAGTGTCTTAGCGATATCCTTCATTGTTTACTATTCTCATGGCTATTTTTTGTAATAAGCATAATGAGCACAATGTGCTTTTGTACGTGTTACACCACTCCTCCACACAGTAATTCAGATGCTAATACAAGCCATCTTTGCTCGCACATATCTGAAATCAAATGTTTAGCAGATTTTGTGGTCTAATATCACACCCAGAAGTTTATTTCCATTTACTCTTTCTATATTAACATTTTCTATCATAACTTGTACGTCAGTGTTTATCTCCCATTTTGCAAACAGCAGAAGCTTGGTTTTGTTCAAATTAAATGATAATTTGATAAATCAAGCCACTGTTTTATTCTACTCATATCTGTTGAGGATTATGCGCCCCTGGGCAAAGATATGCAAAAAGCCCCACCAACTTTCCTACATAGGAGCAAGATACACAGACTTAGTTGTTTAGCCTCTTTTTGTGGTCATTCTGTGTCCCTCTGTAGTCATTTTGTGTCCCTCTGTAGTTGCATTGTGCCTCTCTGTTATTGTTTTGAGTCTCTATGTAGTTATTTTAAGTCTCTTTGTAGTTGTTTTAAGTCTCTTTGTAGTTATTTTGTGTCTCTTTGTTGTTGTTTTGAGTCTCTTTGGAGTTAATTTGAGTCTATTTATAGCTGTTTTGCATCTCTTTGTAGTTGTTTTGGTTATTTTGCAGTCTTTTTGTGTCTTTTTGTAGTCGTATGTTTCTTTGTGGTCATCTTTGAGTGTCTTTGAATTATATTTTGTAGGTGAAGGCCAGGGGGCCCTCTGACATGTTGGGCCCCTTGGCCTGTGCACAGCAGGCCTGTTCAGTAATCCATCCATGATTATGATCACCAGAACAAAAAAATATTAGTGTTGCCCGCTTTTAAAACATTTTTTTTTTTTATAATTCTACTCCGCATTCACAACACAACAAAATATGTGGATATATACTTAGCTATTTCCATTTTATGTGCGTGGCCTATGGAGATATTTAGTGTTGAACCAAGGAATCCAGGGAAAACAAAATGTGTCTACACTTCAAAGTTCAGGAGTTATGAGCAAAAATGTAAAGTTCTTTCAGGATCAGAAACCCATCAGTGCTTTCTTTCCACAAAATGGCACCTGTTAAGAAGCAGGATCAATGTGCTAAGTAGTTTTGAGATTTTCCTAATCCAATAGACAAGCAAACAGACAAATGGGAACGAAAACCAGCAGCATTGACATGACTTCATTCAGCCGGTAGTCTTACACAACTTCATAACTGGGACAATAGTTTAGATTAGATTACAATATTGTAGATACCAGTATGATCACAACACTGTCCATTGTCACATCTTTGATTCACCTTCAGCTTTACATAAAGACAGCATCGCAATAAGCCACCCACTGTTTTGAGGATTTGAGGATTTCTACCCACACATACTGCATAAAGTTAATTAAATAATAGCAGGCCACAAAAAACAGATTTCTTCTGTACAGTACAACAAAAAACAGACCCTTAACATCTTCCATTGCAAACTGAAAACTCATCTGTTCAGATTGCAACATTGCCCATAACGGCAACCAAAACTCCCAATTGTTTCTAAATGTAGCACTTGAAGTAGTTCGGCACAAGTTGATGTACTTGCATAATTCTCGTTACTTTTGTTTTGTATCCATATAGTTGAACGCACTTATGGAATTTGCATTGAATAAAAGCTAAGTAAATGTAATGTAATGATTAACTGAAAAGCAGTACTTTTTGGGGCTGAAATAGCTGACAAAGTGAAAACTGAATGCCGGTGAAACTTCACAGAAGCCTGGGTCCATAGGCGTAACTAAACAGAGGGGGTCTGCCCACCTGTTAATGACCTCAGCAGGGGGTAGATGAGTCACACAAAAACTGGAATTCCAGAGTACAATTGTATGCATCTTATATTTGATCCTCATTGAATTCCTTTTATTGCATCTGCAAAATAAAGCATTGTTTTCTTCCAGTGTGTGGTAACTCGGCCGTAAACATTTTACTTTGTGCAAGCACTGAGCCATGAAGCCAATTTAAGTGATGCCTGTCAAAACACCAACCGACGACTTTTAAGCCCAGAAGGTAGAATTATTCCCTTAAAGGTTCAACATGTAAGTTTTAGTTTAATCATTCAAAAAGAATAACAAACGATACAACATGTGAAGATCATAAGAGAGCAGTGTTTTTTTGACGGGATCTCCGAATTTCAGCAGTTTGGTCGAATTTAGCCTACTATTGCCCTGCTGTAAGTACACGGTTGGCTTCTTTATTTTTATGATGACTGTAAATTTAGATTGTATATCCAGTAGAGATAAAATTGCTGCCCCCTATTTGTTTGGAGCATGTGCCCACATCTTAGACATAGCCCTTTTAAATGCACAAAACTGACCTGCACACATTTACTTAGCGTTAACTATTTGACCTTGAGTACACAGTCAACTTGAGTCCGTTTGTGCACAATCCTTTGATTGTGCTCTCCAACGCTGCTTCTTTAATACAAAGGGTGTCACTCTGTTGTCGTGGCTTTTTTAATGCCTTCATAAGAAATGCCCAAACAGCCATAAATAACCAGCACAGATACACATATGAACCTCGACCGGTTCAAAGAGCCAGGAGTGGAAGGAGGAGGAGTGGAAGGTGGTGCCAGCCTCACTTAGCGCTTAAAAAGATTGAAAGCTTATATAAACCTCTATAAATAGGGTTAGGGTTCTCTCTAGATAGCAAACATCTCAGAGACGTGTCTTATAGTTCCCTACTCAGCGGGTGGGAAATCTATATCAATGTTGTCAGAGCTAATGACAGTTAAATGGCCGGGGCTGCTTGGAGCTATGAGGTGGATACAAACTGAAGCTGAGACATCCTCAATTTAAAGAGTAACAAGCCCAGAGAGAACACGAGGCAGATACGCCTGTAAAACGGGATCCAGGTAGATGGCTTCAAAGATCCTGAGCAACAACACTAATTACTTTTTTTTTTTACTGTGTGTTCAACCTCCAATTTACCAGCCCTGGCTTTGACACTGCAAACTTTATCCAGAGTTAACCCTCACTACAGCGGAGCAGTTCCTCCAGGCAGGTGCCAGACCGAGTCCCACGCAATCAAGAAAAAGAAATCCCACTGTCATTGGAACGTGATTTCCTTTCATCTAGTCCTTATTGCTGCCATCTGAATCCAGCCAACTCTTATTAATCCCTTAAATCCTAACGGTGACCGGAGCATGTGTCTGTATTGGATAGACAGCAGCAGGTAATCTGATGTATTCCTGTTCCTGCTGTTTGATGTTCTGATGCTCGCGCTATCCCTTTCAACTGGTTGGAGATGTAAAAGTTGAGCCTGGTGCCTCAGTGAACGGCTGGTTTGGAATTCTAATGTTCAGGAGCTGTGGGATTTTAGGGATGAGTCTCTCTGAAATATTTTTTCACTTCAGTTCCTTTTCGTCTCAGCATCTCTCCTCCTGGTGTTGCTCATCTTTTGTATTTTGTTGTGCTTTTGTGGCCAAGGGAAAAGATGTTTAATTTCACCAGCAGCCAGTTGTTTAACAGAAACGATATAACGGAGCACTGACTGTCAGTTTAATTAACTACAATACAATGTGAACTCAATAATAAAAATAAGAAATAAAGTGCATGAAATGTATACTTACAATAAAGAGTGAAAATCCACTTTTAGTCACAGAGTCTAGTCCTGTTGTGCTGTGCTAATGCTTAAGGTGCTGATAATGGTGCCGGGGCCTTGATGTGTCAGCTGTGATCAGCAGAGGGATCCATCAAGTTGTCTTCCAGGGGAAGGAGAGCGTGGTCGGTGCACATATGAGCACCAGTTTCGGGATGACAATTCAAGTATTTGGTTAGCAGCATCCGGTGGGGTGCTATCCAATCCCTGGGTAGGGTCGCGTCCTCAGTGCCAGCCCCTGTGGAGACAGAGGAGGTCATCCCTCTGGAAGAATGCTGCTTCTCATTGCGAAAAACAAAGGCTGGGATTGTCAAAGCTGACGGCGAGGGAACGGGGCGGAGGGGCAGCCATGGCCGGAGGACTCAGGACAATAGAATAAATCACATGAAAAATGTCACAGCCGCACAAATGGAATTCTTACTTAGGGATGAAGGGGGATTGGAAAAATTGAGGGAGCCACGCTTAACATGGGTGTTGTTTATCTTAGGCATAAACAGCTTTAGTCACATGGACAGTAAGGGCATTTCTATTCATTTTGCTTTCATTTCCTGGCAGGCATATGAAAGGAGTGCATTCTGAATGGACTCCTATGCTTAACAAATCTAATAATGGCTTAGAGTAAAAAAACATGGCTCTAATCTAAATAACTATACAGACGGAGAAGAGGCAGCTGTGTGAAATGCAGTACAGCTCATGTCAGTAATTAAAGAGGATGGTTATATATTGGCATGTGACAAAGTGCAGTGTTGTAAATGATGCTTCTTATAGCTGGGTAGTTTAGATTAGTGACTATGACCTTTCAAGTTTGTGTAACAGATTGAAATCACATCTAGTGTATCAAAGTCAGACAAATGTTCATTTGTCCACCAGCATGAAGGCGTTATGAGGGTAGCAGATAGATCTAACTGACTATAGCTTTAAGGAAAGACAAGTTAATTAATATAAATTCAACAGTATTTTATGATAGAAATAATATTTGAACTTTCTTTAGAGTGGTTCTCTATGTGAAATTTGAAAGGTTCGAAATTTGAAATTCAGCGCGTATCTAGTGCCTACCACATGGCTCTGAACATGGCCAAGGCTGAGCCGGTGGCCAGAAGCTAATGGTGATAACAGCATTAACAGTGCAAAATAAGGTGCAAAGGTGCTGATAGAGCTAAAAGTGTTTATCTGAGGGGGAAGCGGATGGTGCGTGCAAGGCTTCTACAACCAAGCCGTCGATCCGGACGATTTACCAGCTGTAACCGCCATATGAGCACATTGTATGTCTGTTACAGCTGGTAAGAGAGAAAATAATTGTTTGATGCTATATGAATGCTCTGAATATTGAATAGAGAACCTTTAAAGAGGTTGCTGACAGATTCCTGATAGGATGTATTGTTTTCTATTTAACCACAAATGTCCATGACTGGTCAGTATACAGCATGTCTGCAGTCTTCAGCTAACTAACAATATCATAAAACCATGGATTATCACATATTCTATAAATAACCGAGCTTGTATCTCGAATGGACTGAGATTCTGCATTTTACTGAAGGTGTCAGGCCACAGACTAGCAGATATTAAATTAATATTCGTCCTTAAATTTCAACCTCTGCATCCTCTGTTTACTTCTCCGTTCCTGCTTCCTCCAACTTGTGACCTGGCCCGACCCGCAATTTGCCCATTCCATTTTCTTAGAGCACAAGCTAAATAATGTGTTATCATTAAACCAGTCATTTGAATCAGTCACCATCAATATTTCTTACATATTAAAAATAATATTTAGATATGTATGCATCTGATCACCTCTGTGTGTTTTTTCATCGCCTGAGTCAACTGAATCTTCCTCAGGAAATATGCTGTTTATTCATGCATATGTTATTAGGGAGCCAAATAAGATGGTAAGCTCAGAAAACAGCCTTTTCAGGACCACGAGTATGAGCTGCATTGTGTTAGAATAACGCCTGCACGTCAACAGATTCATTGTAAAATAATAAATAGTCTTGGCTCAACACCTCTACCCTGACTGGAGTCCTTCATGAGAAACCTAACACCTTTCGTCACATTTCTAAACAACTTTGTCGTTTTGCTGCCTTAAGATAAGATAAGATAAGATAATCCTTTATTAGTCCCGCAGCGGGGAAATTTGCAGGCTTACAGCAGCATAGAGTTAGTGCACACAAGTGCACACAAGAGACATAGTAAAGAAAGACAAGATAAAAAAAAAATAAATAAATAAATAAGCAATAAAAACAGTAGAAAAACACAATAACTGAAATGAAATATAATATTTACAGACAGAAAAAAACTTGTCCTCACATGACACTACGGAGACAAAGCACAGCAAGACATTTGCATGATAAGGGGACGTTTTGAGTGAGACAATCCAGAAGTTTGGTCTCATAATGATCCACTGATAGTTCTCCTTGCGCTCTCACTCTTCTCTTATTTAATCACTTCCATCAATCAATATTCCATCTGCATCTGTTTATGTGCTGAGGCTCAGAGGAATGCCATGCAGTGTTTTTGACAGATGGACGATTAATGAGACGGCGATGCACTTCCAACGGTGTCACGTACAGAGAGAGGTGTAGGTGTGCCATTAAAATGCAGATCATTAAAATTCAGACTCAATTAATAGCTGCTTAAGCCGGCTGTTTTGATGTGTTTGTGATGAAGACACTGCGAAGCATAACTCCTGTATTTTCCAGTGTGGTGGGTCCTTTGAAAATCATCTGGGTGATAATTAGTGGCTTTTCACTGCGACAGTTCTATCTCTGCAGGTGTCATTTCTCACATCCTGCAGGATATGACACGACACGGCACAATGGGTGTTGCTTTTTGGTACCTGGCTTCAATGTTAGGGCAACGGCGGGGCCAACTCAGATTGTGCGTTCCACATAAGTTTTAGCTTTATTTGTCACATTAAGAAGTTTAGGTCTTTTATTTCTAACAAAATTATTATTTGCATCACAACACACCCATAAGATGACCCTTGAAAGTAGGGACAGATCTCCTGTCACAATGTCAACTAATCATAGCCAAAAGAAAATCTTCTGTTTAAGTCTTAAAACTTAACGAGACTATGTGATTTTTTGAAGGAAGAATTAACAAATTTGATAAGTTGAATTCAAATGCAAACAAACACACCGGTGCTCAATTCAATATACTGCTGCTACAGCATCACTAGTAGCTTAAGGTGGCTAATGTTAGCCAAAGTTAGTCATTTGTCATGCTTCCATGGCACAATGACACAAAAAACAGGAAAGCAAACAATTGATTTATTTTGAGAGGGATGGTTTGCCAACATGTGCTAATTAGCCATAAAACACAAAATATCACAGAGGCTGATGGGAATGCCATTAGTTTTGCAAGTATTTGGTCACAAACCAAAGTTTTGGACAAATTAAAATGATGACCAGGTGGTAAGGTTACTCAAGAAGTAAGATGATCTCCAAAGTGAATACAATTCTTCCTTTGGGGAACATGAATATGTATACCAAATTTCACTGTTAACCACCCAATGGTCAGTGGTCAACACAGCATAGATAATGGTGGCACTAAATCAATAGTCAGAGGATCATCAAATTCAGTAGGATTCATCCTCTAGAGACCATGAATGTCTGAACAAAATGTCAATGTCAATGACAATCTATCTGTAGTTTATATACCTCAGTGTGGACCAAAGCGGTAGATGGATACTCAGTTTTGAGGGTAAATTCTACGTCCTGTGAGTACCGTGAGTGATGTTTGTTACACTCATCTGGCTTACAGCGGAACAGAATATTCCTCTTACTTTCGTCAAGTCACCATTTTCTCATGTCTATATATACATTGAATGAACTTGTCAAACATTAAATGCTCCCAGAGAGGGAGGAGTCCATACTGTACTTGGAAACATTACTGTCTTTTGGGGTACGATTGTAACCCAGTATACAATACTATAAAGAAAGATTGTGTTAAGGTGAGGGGATAACAATGAACTGATGACAGGGCTCCTAATGTAACACTAATAAAAGTGATGTCAAGCATCATGATGTTTAGAAATTTTACCCAACCACCTTTAACTGATCTGGTGCAGCGGCATCCTGCTGATTTCTATCTGACTTTGATGATGTATGCATCTTATAGACTTGTGTTAGTTGCCCCTCCACTATTAGCTTACCAGAAGGTCGTTTTTTGTCAAGAGGATGCTCCAGAATGGATCTATTTTGATTTGTCAATAGCAGCCATCATGAACTCAGCCTAATAAAGCTAAAGGCAGATCAAATTGAAATGGAAAATGGACTTGTACTTGTATAGCGCATTTCTATGCAAGGGGGGCAATTTGGGGTTAAGTGCCCAAGGCCACATCGACATGGACTAGAGGAGTCAGTGATCTTCTGATTAAGGGGTGACCCTCTCTATCTTCTGAGCCACAGTTGCCCACATTTACAATACCATAGCTTATAGATAAAACATGGGTAAAGCAAAGTCAAACTCTGTTTCAAAAAGTAACTGCCCTATCTATTACCAGAGACATTGATGAATGCTTTCTTTAGAAATTGAGTTAATAAAAAAGAAAGAATACTAAGTGAGTGAGATGGTTAAAGAATAAGATATGTGGGCATATGCAATTACAGCTTTCTACTGTGAGTGTTTGCAAGTATGAAGGGTGCGAAGTCTGACATTACAGTGAAAGTGTTAATGAGTACCGCATAGCACTGTGCCGGCAATGCGTTTCACAGCTCAGACTGGGAAATCTTCCCATTTACAGCACAGCTTGCTATCAGAATCGTCTTGTGTATACATTGACTCGATTAAAAAACAGCAACAACAACAATAACAACTCTGGAACCATGTACAATATGAATAATACTGTAGTTTGTACTGTTAGCACTGTTAGCACCGTTAGCAACGAAATGCTCCTAATCCAGTGTTATGCACCTTTTAATTAATATGCAATAAAACACACCACTGCTTAAATCAATAAATCCAGGGTTTTTGCTGCTACCGCCTTACTTGTTTGTAAGTTTACTGTTCAAAAAGCTAAAAAGGGGATTAAAAGAAGATTAATTTCTATTGTTGGGGTTAAAGTATGGAACAATTCTAATATAAATGTTAGAATGTGTAACTCTTTTTTGGTTTTCAAAAGGACTGTTTATAAAACAATTTTTGAGGGTTACAAGTCTGAATGAAATATATATATGTTTATATTTTTTTCTTGAGGGTGGCTTTATTGTTGGGAAAGTAGGATAGGCATATATAAGCTTAATGCTTCTGCCTATGCCTTTTCAGTTATAGTGTATACTATATTATAAATAGGCTGTGTACATTGTATTGTGTGTGATGACTGAATAAAAACACTAACTAACCAACTAACTTGGTCTGGTATGACCACTAGCTAATGTTAGCAAACTTTAGGGAAATAATGCTCTTTAAGAGACTTAAAAGGGTCAGTTTGCCGACTTAATGACTTATTTGCCCTACTGTTACAATAGCTTAGCATTTCACTTAAATGCTAAATGGCAGTTTAGCCATTTAGCACTAAATCCTACACACTGGTCCTTTAATTGTCAGCTGGCGGTGCAGTGGCCACTGTTCTGTAAAAGTTACACGGTCTAACTTTAAACACTAATGAGCTAAGTAACCAGCTCAATTTATAAAAAGTTTGTACATGCATATGCCACAAAACCGTTATATTAATTTTGCTGGCATACAAATGATTGAAACCAGATAGTAAAATACCATAAATATTCAAGTTTGACTTGTAGGTAGTTTGTGATGGATCTACTTTTTTGTCTTAGTTTTGCTTTGGCGGATATATTCCAACACAAACAGGGCAGTTTAGCAAGTTGCACCTCAGACTTGAAGAGGTGAGAAATAAAACAGCAGAATATTGGTAGGAAGGCGACAGTTCCTTACCTTTACATATCATATTCTCCAGTCTTTGCATAATGTGGCGGCCTTGAAATACAGTCTTAATAAAATATAATATCCTCCACTGACTTATTACAGTCATTTGAATAAAATGGGCTTTACGATTGTGGTCTGCTTTGGAAAAAACTGTTGTGCAGGCCAGTAAAATCATGGGACCAAATCAAATTTAGCTCGTTGACATTTATAATAAGCAGATGAGGAGTAAAAAACAGTGTCATGCCCGACTCTCTTCATGCATGAGGAGTCCCATCTTACAAAAATAAAATCCACTTTCATTGCCAGAGTTATATTACGGTTGTTGGTTGTTTCACAACTTCCCGTATTGTGCTCTCGGGTGAGAATCATATTGTTTCACTCTCTAAAACGCTGCTGCACCAGTTCAATTTGAAAGTTTTGTACTTTGTTTCAAACACATATTACATCACATATTTCAAACTTTTTATTACTGTTTATATGCACCCAGTATCATTCACTATATATTTAGTTGTGTGCACAAAATAATCTAATTATTGCATGTACTTTTGAGATTCAGCATAATTTGATCAAGCTGTTCCCTCTGTAAATGTTCTCGTTTTTTGCTATTTTGCATACTGCATTTGTTGATGGAGTAAATAATTGTGTGCTTGTTGTCCTTGAGGCAATCAGCATTCATCAAAATTCAAGCCTTATCACAATATCAATTCACTAAATATGACCATAATCAAAGTAATTATTATGCTAAGATGCCTATATGACCATGTCGTAATTGCTTGATTCTTGCAATATAATTCAAATAAGCAGCCAAAGGCAAATGACAATCAGCTCCATCAAAAATCACAGTGTATATACAATTACTGAGCACAAGTGTACTATTCTGCTGGGCATGTAATTAGCTTAATCCAATTATTCTCATGATCAAACCGAGAAACAACAATTCTGTGCAAGTTGTCACGATTAATGGAGCAGCATCTCATTTTGCTTTGAAGTGACATCAGAATGTTCCCGTCTCTACATTTAAAGAAATGTGTTAATATTCACTAATAGGAGATCAGCGCAGTTTGTGGGTACTTCCCTTCTCCGTTCTCTACACTGGCTCCCTGTAAGAGCTCGCATCCAGTTTAAGACTCTGGTGCTAGCCTACAGGGCAGTGAAAGGAACAGCTCCTTCCTATCTCCAGGCCTTGGTCAAGCCCTACACCCCCGCCCGACCACTCCTCTCTGCTGCCTCGGGGCGATTGGTTGCCCCGTCGCTCAGAGGTCCCTGCGGCCGATCCACCCGGTCACAGCTTTTTTCTGTCCTGGCCCCTCAGTGGTGGAATGAACTCCCCACTGACGTCAGGACAGCAGAGTCGCTGCCCATCTTTAGGCGCAGGCTGAAAACTCACCTCTTCAAGAAGTACTACCCTGAGCCTTCCTCGTAGCACTTATTGCATTCGTATTAGTTGTTGCACTTATTGAATTCGTATTTTTACTGCACTTATCCAGTTAGTTTGTGCACTTATTATATTCGTATTAGTCTGTTGCAATTATTGTTTTCGTAGTAATTTGCCTCTGCACTATACTTTTGCTCTGGTTTATGCTTTAAGATGCTTGTTTAAGAAAGGAGATGCACTTATGACTTCTGGTGACTAGTAGTTCTCTTGAATACCTATGTTGAATACACTTCCTGTAAGTCGCTTTGGATGAAAGCGTCTGCTAAATGACTGTAATGTAATGTAATGTAATGTAATCAACATAAGTGACTTTCTATGTCTCAAGGTAGCATGTGGTTTATTTTTTTGACTTTTTTGAAAAAACATACTGGTGTGAACATAAAGCTCTGATTTAAAAGCAGACTCTGAAGTGAAATTTATGCAAAATGTATATATTCATGTGTGTACACAGCCCAGTCCCCAGGAAAATGTTGGCATTGTATGAACATACAAACACAGGACTTTCCCCGAGTAGACTGCTGTTCATGTCCCATGTGAAACTAAGAGTAAATGTTGTGTTCATGGTAGTTGGATATTGTTGTCACGCTTGTTACGTAACATTAGATAGGAAAGTCTGCAAAGGGTGATTGTTATTTATATACACTAGTTGTTACGGTTGTAACGTTACTGTTGTTGTGTTGTTACGTTACAGTTGTTATGTTAAGGATGTTACATTACGGTTGCTACGTTTCGGATCGTTACTGTAAGGTTGTATCGTTAGGTTAGTTACGTTCGATTATTATGTTACGATGTAACGTTCCATTTTAACTTTAGGTTACGTTTTTATGTTACATTTTCACGTTACATTGTTACGTTACGTTGTCGCGTTACGTTGTCGCGTTACGTTGTCGCGTTACGTTGTCGCGTTACGTTGTCACGTTGTAATATTTTTATGTCGTCAATTTAACACACACCTAAACCTAACCAATCATTTCCCAATGTTAACCACGTGGCATTGCGCGTATCTGCAAGCGTGATACGAGAGTGATATGAAATAGTATTAATTAAACATGTTTTTGGTCCAGAAACGTATCCTGTGGATACAGAAAAGAACAAGGCCCAAGATTTTTTCCTGCCGACCGGGTCTGCATACCATCTCCTTGTTAAATTTGAGTAAATCTGCATTCAATCACATTTCACTGATTGAAAGTATTCTTCACTCCCGCAAGTAAAAATACATTCAGAACATGATCACAGCCGCATATACAATCAGCAACCACAATCAGTAATCATGTGAATGCATAGCCTTGACTCAATTACAATTCACACAGGCAGAGCAGCTTCCATTATATACAACCATATTATACCGCAAGCCGCCCATCCTGATTACAAAGACACACTCATGCAAAACACATACATACATCCTGTTAGGTTTCGGTTTGGTCCCTAGATGTTTTTTGTTGTTGTTTCTCCTTCCCCTCTAATTCGTGTTTTTCCGTGTTTTCAGGTTTTTGGTGAGTGTCTCTGCTACCTGCCTTTTATTTTCTTGGTGCCAGTGAACCTCCATGTGCTCGCTCCTCTAGAGTGTGTTTGTTGCGAGCCAGCCAGCCTCCTGCCTCCACTGTCCGCTTTGCATAATTTTTGGTGACTTTGTTAATAAACTCTTTTTTTGTATAAATCCTCCGGTGTCCTGTCTCTGCTCTGGTGTCCAACCTAACCAGGTCGTCAGACATACACTTGTTTACTAGTTTTTCAGTTGTTGAGAATGTTTGTCCCGGGGGGAGGACCTTTTAAAAGTAGTGCAGTAAGTTTGAACAAATCCAATCATTATGAGAAGGCCTCATTTAGTTGAAGAAACTAACACTGCTTTCTCTTTCTTTCCTTCACTATCTGAGGCCCCAGCTCTCTGATAGGCCGACTGATGGAGGAATCTAGCAATTGATATGTTGCTTTTGCACAAATTAAGTCATGCAGCGCTTTATATAATTCTACATGGGTCAAGAGTACCAGGTGTTCATTCCCTCTTAAACAGATTGATGTCCAACACTGCATGTGAGAATAAGAGACAGAATCACACTCTACGTGGATAATGATAGCGTGTTTTTATGAGTGGAAATGCCACATACCACATTCGGTCCGCACAGTGTTTAAATATTTTAAATGTTATACTGTCGTAGCCTCCGGCCTAGCTGAGTAGACTCCTCCTGGCATCAGTGAACGGCCTGCTTTCAAGGTCTCCATTTGAAGACAAGCCTGGTCTTTGTCTCCTGCCTCAAAGTGTGTTCAAAGCTCACTCTTGTTTGTTCTGTTTGTGGTGACACAACAGCCACTCAAATTTGTGCAGAGGTCTGATGTCTGAATGAGACAGAGAGGAGTGTGAACCTCATTAGCTCATCAAGAATCTGCAGTGGGGCATGCTGTATCTCCACACCAAATGCCGAGCTGAAATCACAATGATTCTGGACACAGTTGTTTTCGTGCAGGTGGAAAATGCAGGACAAATTTCAGTATAAATTCAGAGTAATAAGGAATAGGAGTCGTCATATGCTGCTAAAATATAAAGTGCATTCATGTTCACTGAATTACAATTTTTTTTGCTGCTGCTGACCCAGACTTAGTTTCAGAACTTTGCCTGACATGTTGTTAGGATGGGCATGATAAAACACGCCTTACATTGCATCTACAACCACGTGATAGCCAAATTCTTGCTTGTTTTGGACAGGATACTTGAAATAATAATTAAATCTATCTTTCTGTCATTCATCACACACAGTTAGCATCAATGATACTGTTCCTGTTAGACTACAGTGGGAACTTCAGAGGAGTCAGCATCCTGCTCCGTAGGATGATGGTGCTGGTTTTCGCGAGGAGCCGCTCTGTGTATTGATCTGCTCATGCAGCATTCCCTCCGCCTGAAGCCTCTGATCTAAACCAGCTTTCAAGTGGGCATAAACAACCTCAAACAATCTGACTCAAAAGGCTTTCTTTTTTTTCTTTTTTGGTAATGTACATCAAGAGCACAGCGGAGTATGCAGATGAGAAAAAAAATAAGAACCCAGCAAGCCTGCAGAGCTCAAAGCGTAATGATTTTCTCTTGAATATCCTTCTGAGGCACTCTCAATTCTGCTGAGACGCGTTCGATCTAAATTACGCAGGAACTGATGCAGACTCAAAATTGTTGGGAAGGATTTCAAATCCTCAAATGTCCTCTGATGAATGTTCAAGCAGCAGCTCTTAATTCCAGATCAAACTATTTCAACAAGCACAATTTGTAAGCAATTTGTTAATGAGCTGACCAGTAAGTGGAGTTCAAATATGAAAGTTAAATTACCGTAGACTTCATAAGAAATGTCTGTCATAATGATATTATGGCAATGATCCCCTGCTGGTGCAGTCGTGGAATGTATAGCTGCATGCAGCACAGGTTCATGTTTTACACCAGGAACAGGCGAGAGTTTGTTTTGCACAAAAAAGATTCTTAGGAATTCTCTGACTTTCTGAAGTGCTCTTAGTTTTGTGTGAAAAACACTTAGAATTAACCCATTTTAATAATTTTAATAAACACATTTATTTTGCATGTTCAGAACTCCCCTTCGAGGGGCATTTATAGATGAACATTTGTGACTGTTAATCAATAATACTCTGATTTACAGTTGGTGCTGGGCTCAAGCAGCATCACCAGAATATCCCTATGCTGAGAGATCTCATTAAGTTTAACATATATCGGTGTTGCTGATGATTAAAAAAACTGATTATTGCGCTGTTTTTAATAGTGTGACCAAAACAAATGTCCTGCTAGTCGGACAGAATTCTAAATTAATATAAACTTTTCTATAAAAGAAAATACTTTTGTGGCAATAGGTAAATCAAAGGGGATTAAAATGTTTCATGTGTTTTAGAAAGACTTGTTTGTGCACTTCACTCCAGACAGTTTTGCATCAAGGTGTCAAGAAGACCTCTTGAAGATAATTTAATTCAAAATCTAATTAAAAAATGTACATCTCAGTAGTGCTGAGCAGAGCCGGGAATGACACATCTCAGAAAACTAAAGTTGGACAGTGACTATACAAAACACAGATCATGTTAAGGCATCAGTCTTTTGCAACCAGATGTTACTGTAGTGATTATTTCACCAATTGGATGATATTTCTGCAAAGCAACCAAGAAATATGCTCAGATCCTTCACAGGTCTTCTTTAAATGACTTTTTATCCAGGTGAAAGTTCTCTGTAATTCATCCAGGTAGAAAGCAAAGGGTTTGTCAGACTCATCTCTTGTCTTTGCTCAACACACACTCTGATAGTAGACCCGGCAAAGCGGGAGGAACACATCCGTAAACAGCATGTCTTGTCTCCGTTTACAGCACATTTCAAAAGGTGCTGACAGATGAAAGGAGGGGAAGATAAAAAAGGTCCAGACCTTAACGGTAGACTCAGCATCCACTTCCCCGCATGTCGCCTTCTCCTCCTCCGCCTCCGCCTCTGCCTCTGAGCTCATACGATTTCATCAGGACAGACTGAAAACACACTCTTGAGCTGCCGTTAAACGTCTCGTCGGTGTCGCTGCCATTCATTCACACGTGAATGCTGTCATCCCCGGATGAATGAACAAACGAGGGCTCACGGGTGCACGTGTCGGGAATGCGCTCCGGTGCTCTCACAGACTGAGATGATGGGAGAAGAGAGAGGGCGGCTTATTTGGCACTCCTCCCTCCCTCCCTCCCTCTGTTCTGCTCTCCTTCCCGTCGCTCTTCCTCTCCTTCATTCCACTCTACCTTTTTGATGATGCCCCCGTTTAGCTCCCCCCCCTCCCTTTGCGCCAAATGAATACCCCGGTGCTTCCTGTTTTCTCGCTCTTAGTATTAATGCTAGTAATTGTCTGATTCCTGCAGGTGTGATCTGTGAGTGAGTGTGTTTATGTGGGACTGAGAGAGTCTGCTTTTGAGGGCAGGACCAACCCCCCACCCCCCTCCTCGCAGCTATATTGGCATGTACCATAGAGGGGTCGACAGCCTGTAGGAGCACCAGAGGAAGAGGAGGAATGGTAGCATAATGTAATCAAATGTGTGCTCTTTGTGTGTGTGTGTGTGTGTGTGTGTGTGTGTGTGTGTGTGTGTGTGTGTGTGTGTGTGTGTGTGTGTGTGTGGGGGGGAGATAGTGAAAAGAGATAAAAAAAATATATCTCATAGCCACTGATCAAAACGTGCACAAAATCACCTTCAAACGCGTGGGATGCAATTACATTTTTTGACATTGAAAGATCCCCCCCGAGGAGCCATTAAGTGCTACTTTCCCTCTTTTTGAAAGGTGTGACATTTAGAAGAAATGCTAAGCTACTGGGGGGTAATCCACCAAACTTCAGCCTATAACCTTTACAAAATAATGGTTTCTACTGGACGCATCATGCGACACCTCTGTAATTGAAAAACAATCTTAAAATCCTCACTGTAAGAGTTGTGGAGCCACGGTGGCGTGAAACATTAGTGGACTCTTTAATGCACTATGATTAATGGCAGAGAAAACAGTATTGTTTCAAGTAAGACGTGCACCTCAGCCAAGAAAGTGATGAAGTGAAATAACGCCCTCCGAAGCCATCAATCATATTTCAAAATCTTTCCTCTCCAGCACTGTGACCAAGCTAAGACGTAAACACCACTGGTTGGAAGTCTATTTTATACCTTCTTTTTGAAGCTGCATAGGCAGTTGTGTTTTTCTTGGCGTCATTTGAGAAGAATTCTGTAATAACCTTTGAGCATATTGTAATTCAAATGGTCTGAGAGAAAACTATACTTCTGCACACCAACAATGCACACCAACAAATGCAGATGCAGCTCCCTTCAGAAGTCTGATTCAACTGTGGAAAAATCCTGCAGGAAAAAGTTGCTATTCCAACACTGACAACAACTGCCCACACTGCAAAGCAAACCAAAATAAAAGAAGACGGATTTAATATCAATATCGTCGAAGCATTTGAGAGATGGAGAGAAAATGTTGCTAATAGTTTAGCCTCCTGCTAACCATAGCAAAAGACTCATGGCTGCAGCTAATTCAAGTTCAGGTTTATGTAGCTAGCTTGAGTCTTGAATGACAATATGTCCTCACAAAGGGCTTTACAGGCTCACAAGTTTGAAAAGAAAACACGACGGTAATTCTCTTAGAATTGCAGCTACTGCATCGGGATCACAATCATGATCAGGATGATGTTTGAAATAAATGACGAGTGTCTTCATGTTACTGTATCAAGGACAGTTTTGAAATAAATGACTACTATTACAGGTCACTGTATGAAGGAGGATGTATGACATGAATGACTAGTACTCATGCATGTTAATTTATGAAGTTCCTGCATTTGCCTGTGCTCTTCTGATGGGAGGGGCTCAGGACAGGGATGGGGAGAGAGGAGAGACACAGGATGAGGGCTGTATTTTCAAACTCTGCTGCTTTTGATCGCCTTTTCCAGAAAATTGTCTTGGTGATTGTTCTATATAGTTCTATATAAGTACTGCAGCAAACGACAATTGCTTTATTTCCAAAATCTTGGTAATGCACTGGAAAGATCAATCCAGTGCATTACATTAATTTACTTTATATACAGTTTTTTATGTAAATAAATGTTTTTTTAGTCCCATCATCCCTCCGAGCTTCATCATAATGAGTCCTGAGGGTGCAGCAGCTGTGGCCTTTCAAAGTTTGAAATTTGACCTTTACATTTTGTCCCCAATGGCAGTGATTTAGGCTGGATGTTAGGGAAAAAAGTTTTCTTCCTAGAATTGTTGCAAACTTAAGTGGAGCAAAAAAAGAAAGAAATTGAAACTGCGGTCATAATTGTGTTTTTCCTCGTTAAGGAGCTGTTATGGAGCTGTATAGCGGAGTGCCTCGAATGCATCGCGTCCCAGCTCAAACATCAATAAGTTCCTTATTTGTTTTTGATCAGTCAAGTGTTTCATGCATTTTAATGATAATGTTTCTCAAATGTCAGAAATTGGTGAATTGGCTAAAATAAAAAAGGCAGAATGCCATGGTGTTATTTTATTTATGTATTTGTTTATTTACATTTGAGTGAAACTGCAAGCCTGGCCAAAACAGCAGCAAGGCCTTATCTGATCAAAATTGATTTGCAGATCCAATTATCTTGGTGTTATTTTGAATCTAAATTAACATCTATCTCATATCTTAGTCTCAAAAATGAAAGAGCAGAATGGGAATGCTGGTTATGGAGGTTGGCTTAGTCTCCTTCAGCTTATTGTGCATTGATGCGGTGTGCGTTGCCTTGATTTTCAGTTTTTCACAGATTTCTAATGTGAGTGCTGTTGGTAATGATTGGATGCTCTATAGTTGTGAACAATTTTCTGTTTCTGTACTTCTCCACAGTTTGCCTTGCAAGACGAACAAGTAGGTCAAAGCGCCTGGGGACCCTTTCAGCATTTTGACAGACTTCCAGATCTCCTGGAAGTTGGTCTCCGGAGGGGTGATGGCAATATTTAGAGCAAAATCCTGCACAGTAGTCTCCTTCCTGCAGCTGCTGCATCAGAAAACGGGGAATATGAAAAATATTAAGGAGAAAAAGCGGGATACATTTTCTTTGTAAATATAATAAAAGTAGGGGATCCGTGATTCAGGCAGTAAAGTGTAATATTGTTGGTGAGATGATTGCTTTCAATATGCTTAGTTTGGCTCGTAGGTTATTTTAAGTACAATAGAGTTATTGCATTTCCGAAGCAAGTCCCTTATGGGAAAGCATCATCAACCTCGTCACTGCCTCTGTAACCAGACAGCAGCTTGCACACACTGTAGCAATGGTGCTAAAACAGGGGCTGAGATAGAGAACAAGGCAAAGGAAGTTGCAAAAAAAAGGCTTAGACAAGCTGAATGGCTGGGTATTTTGTCTATTGGGTGTCTCAATGGGCAGCCTACAATGTATGTTAATTCATCCTTCACAAAGAGCCTTGAAGCGAGGCTTCCCCAAACCAGCAAACAAATCACTTCCCCAGCCCAATTGGTATTCTGTGGCCGATTCTGCAGTCTTTGTGTTGTGAAATGAACAGCGTGGAATAACAATCAGATTCAAGTTGTAGGTGCAGTTCACTTACTCGGAGGTGACTTTGACTGAAACTACTCTTCATGCACACACAGACAATTGTGTTTCATTCCTTGTTGAGTCACCAGAAGTTAGTTTTTTATTACGTGCCTACTGCTGCTAAAGACCCTTTTTCTTGAAGTAAACATGATGATGTATTTTTGTGTGTAGGAAAGAATAATTATCTGAACACGTTGTTGGCTTGTTTTTTTTAATGGTTCTCCATATGTACAGTCACTCACTCCATGAGTGTTACTTGAGAAAATGAACCTCAACCGACGGGACCAGATAAGCCCTATGCCACTAAAAGACTCACTTACTACAATGGGAGGAGAGCCGACAGGAGCTACGGAGAAGATAACTGGCTAGTTAGCTGGCTAGCTTGTCCATCTCCAAAGCTGGCTAGTTAGCTGTTCTCCGGAGCTCCCGTCTGCTCCCTCCCAGCGAGAAAGTCTCCTAGCGGCAAGGTTTAAGGCACAGGGACCGTAGACCCAGCACTGCTACTGGCCATCAGCTCGCTGTTGGTCTCATTATCTGTAACCAGTGTAACGTTAGTTAACAATACTAGCCAGAAGCTAAATGAGTAATATTTAACAATATATCACCAGAAAAGGGGCAATTTTGTTTGGACCATTTTCTGTGACCAATGTCCATAAAAGCATAATTGAATTAGAAGCTAGCTAATGTTGAGTGGAAAACAAGAGACTTCTACACCAGATTCATCTTAAAACAAATGTGACATTTATTGAAGGATAACAGGGTATATCGCCCAGCAGTTATACGTGCACGGGCCTAGCAGTACTGAGAAGTTCAGCAACTAAAAGGCGCTTAAACAGAGTGCGCATCATGTTATATAGACTTTTATGAGTTGAATATGATAGGTCCCTAATAAAGGAAGGCGGCTCTTGGTTTAGACTTTCTGAGGGCCTTATCAGTTAGTGAAACTGGGTTTCTTTGATCTGGTTTCTCTGCAGCATGAGCTCATCCTTCTTTATGTGTCTCTGTTCCTTTTCCATCGTACGGCCAGGCACTAGAACGCCCTGACCGGAGTATTTGACCTTCAAAGAGAACTCATAACATTTACCGCAATGTGCACAGTGATAGTGTGATGTGAGAGCATGAACAAAATATACTGTGCTCGAGATTTGTATGTGTGCATTTATACATATGAATGTAATATTTACATGACACTAATAAACCAGCCGTCCGCTAGTTAGCTTGCTAATGTCCACTCGCTTTGATGCTACACTGTTTTCAGAAAATAAGTCTTAACAGTGGGCCATCTCTTCATCTCTCTAATAGTTTAGCCTATTAGCAACATTTCTCTCAGCCTCTCTAATAGTTTAGTCCTCTGCTGTGGTGCAGCAGCCATGAGAGTTTATCGGTTTATCATCTCATATTTATGCAATATCAATTCTAGCACCCAATAATCCAGCAAGATGACATTTTCATTGTGTAACTTTAGCCCACTTCTCTGAGGTGATTCTTGTTTTGTCTCCAGCTAACACTGTGATGTAATCATAACAATTGCTATGAAAGGGTCTATTAGCAAGACGAACAGCCTCACAGTTCCATAAGTGTTGCAGGCGCAACCGTCGTTTTCTGGGACTTAGCAAATTGTGAATATTGGACTCACATTTACCAGGTGACCAGAAACATGACTCCAAATGAATGCCAATGCTGCTCCAAACTCCCCGGAAGCACCAGGCATTGAATTGAAGCTGTAAAAATGACTAAGTAGCGTCCCAATCCAGCGGCTGCAGCCTTCGGAGGAGCCAGCCTTTGCGGTCTACATAGGCCGGGTCCTTTGAATACCGCGAAGTCTCTATCGAGCGGGCCAAGATCGGTCACATTGTTATTGAGGGGGGCAGCAGCAAGATAAATCCCCCCCCGTGGAGTCCAGACACTGGTGGTGGCTGATGAGGCTGATAGAATGATGAGTTGATGAAGCTTAAAATTTATTTGAATTTTAAACCATTGAGCAACTTTTTTAAGAATGTTCAGGGCGTTGCCTCTGACCCTCTATTCAGCTCTCTTTATACATCCACTGTTGCTCCGTGTCTGCATTTTGGTGGATGTAGGCAACTCTTTGCTAACATGTTAGCCGTTTCATCTCAAAAGGTGATAATCAAGGATGCAGCTTCTTTCCGCTATTGCGGTCTAAGTTACTGTTTGACTTTGTGTTATATATTTTATTTTTACTTTTGGTGTACTCTCTGTTTATGTCATAGTCAATATTGTGTTACACCTACTAATGTATGCCGATACAGTAGCCTACATTTGGTCTAACCATGGTCAAATTAACATGCTAGAGGTTCATTGGGCAAAAATTAACAGCTATGGCCTCTAACCACACAAAATCACTTTTTTGTGTTTTGTGTACAGTTTTTCTTTGCTTGATACTTTATGGTAACTTGATCAAACACATCCATTTCAATGCAATTAGCACAAAACTAAAGCCTAGTTTTAGTTTTAGTCTGGTTTTGTAACTACTTTTAACCACTATTATTCAACTTAGTGGGATATATTCTATGGCTACAGTTTCCACCATATTTCAAAAGTCAACTACTGTCTTGGACCACTTTGTTTCCGTAGCTTTGCAACTGCAAGCTCATAGAGATTCAATGCTTCCGAGACGATTGTATTTAAATGTTCAAAGAGACTAATATTTGCGTCTGCAGAATCACTCCTAGTAAAAGCCTTGAGTTATACAGCCTATTTTGTTAATAGGCTACCTGGAGCCAACTGATACTTTAAGTCTTGTTGGAAAGAAGGCTATACCTCTGTGTTCTTTATGGCCACATTCAAACAAGCAGGATGTTAAGTGGCTCTTTGTCAGAAGCCATTTCTTGGCACTCTAAATGCTTCTCTGAAGGGGAAATGGTGCTTTACTTTAGAGTAGAGCTATAAAAAGGGAATTTCTATACTTTTATCTTATGAGCAAGGTTATTTTATATCATAGTATGAAATTATTAATGAACCAAATGACCTTGCTTCATTATTCAATAACAAATGGTGTAAGACAACTGTCTTGATCAAGTTGATGTGTCATGGTTTTAAGGTTCTGTAAGAACCCTCACCGGGGACAATGAATATTTAATTACGGTAAAAAACAACAACTTAAACTCATGGGGTTGCTGTTTTGCCTTTTTCCAACTTCTTGTTTTGTAATTTTTACTAGCATAGTTACATTTTATTTTCATTTGTTTTTTAAAAACTACAAGCAAACAAACACAGGACATTCACCCAGGAGTTCGCTGTTCGTGTCCTATGTATGACCAAAACTAAACGTTGAGCAACGCTTGTTATGTAGCATTGTAACGCTTGCTTGTAATTTTACATAAAGTCAGCTAAAGAGAAGTCTCCTGAAAGAGAAGTGACCCAGCAAACTGCATACTGGATTTGCCTTTTAATAATTCATCTGGATAAAGCGTAACACTGCAGTGT
Source organism: Anoplopoma fimbria (assembly GCF_027596085.1). Classification (NCBI taxonomy): domain Eukaryota; kingdom Metazoa; phylum Chordata; class Actinopteri; order Perciformes; family Anoplopomatidae; genus Anoplopoma; species Anoplopoma fimbria. Next base: position 23,010,567 of record NC_072472.1, on the reverse strand, counting down.
TCACACACTGGTACTACTTTCTGTCAGTTAGTGTGTGTCTGCAAATGTAATATTAAATTCACCTAAACATACATTTCCCCTCCTTTTCTGTGGACACAGGAACTTTGTGTGGATTTAACTTTTACACACTCATTAATAAAACATATCTTAATGGTTCTTTCTTCGTGCTGGAATCAGGAAATATAATCTCATACATGAGCAAACAAAGACTCCAAGCAAACAGAATTTAATGCTGTGTCCATAGCGGGATTACAGTGGATGCCATTTCAGGCAAGGAGAGATATTTAACATCTTCATTTCCTAAAATAGCAAACAACTTCATGGCTCAGAGAATGACATTTCCCAAGTATACTAGATATTAAAAACGGTCAGCATGCAGTTTGATTCAGCTTTCTGTAAGATTCGTCAACAGATGATTTGTGCATAGTTTAAAATTCGACATGTATTCTTAGGCAATTTTAGTGTAAGTCACAAGAGTGCTTAAGAGAACATTTGCAACCTTATATGTAGATGTCCAATCAGTGGTGATAGTAAATGTAGTCAATTAAAGCAATAAATTCCTCAGCTTGTGTTTAATTGATTGCAAAAACGAGGTCTCCTGCATGAGGAGCCATGCTGGAGGCGCCTACAGGTACCAGAATGCATTGGAGCTAGCTTCTGACGACTGCCTGTAATTCATTCTCGAATACAACTACATCACTGATGCGTCAAATGACGGTGCTGGAGGCAGGAAGAACAACAGATTTTTACATCTACACAAAAGCTGGCACATTTTTGCTTAAACGGTAACAGATTTTGCAAAACACATCACTTAGCTTTTCACAAATACTTCCAGCAGACTAAAGGCTAAGCTCAATAATTGCACAGCTAATAGTGCTGAAGAAGACCCTGCATTGAATTACAGTGATCACATGAGGCAGAGCAGATTTTTAAATAGCAAATGGATACATTTGTTACTGTGTCGCGGGTCTTTGTACCTTTAGGCAGCAGCAATGAGAAAAAACTGTGTTAAAGCAAACAAAACAAATGGAGCACATAGAAGAGGCCACATAATTTGTATGACTTACTTTAAGTGTCCACACAGGCCACAGTCATGAAGGAAAGTGTAGTGATAAAAGGGCTTGTGTATAGTGACAGCATTAGAAAAGGTTTTTTAAAGGGTAAATTTAGTATTTTTCAACCTTGACCTCTCCTGTTTTTGGGTCTAACTGACTAGTATGGACAATTTCGGAAATTGGACCAGTATTGACTTGAGAGCGCTGCAGAAGACAGCCACTCAAGGCTGCAACATATTCCTATTGCAGCAAGCAGGCAACCGTCATTTACATCCACTAAAACTGCTTGACAGGCTCGGTTTGTTTTAAGAAGTGTCTGACATCATTGTGGCATAAGAGTCTCACTCAGGGAAAGGTCTGGTTATAAAGTCTCACCAGGCGACATGTTGCCAACGGTACAGAAGGTGTTGCTCAGTGTAATCTAAAAGATTTTTAATGTCACAGCTGAATATTTAAATGAGGTCTTTCAATTTGATGTTCGGCAGTATTAATTTGAGCCAGAGTATACGGATGAAGAGACGCTACAAATTGAAGAGCGGGCAAGTCAGAGAAAGAGAGAAAGAGAGAGAGAGAGAGAGGGGCAACAGGCAGAGGAGGGTGAACCAGCTGCTGCAAGGCCACGAAGCTCTGAAGACTGATGGTGTTCCTGTGGGTGCTGTGACCCGATCACCACAGAGGTAGAATGAGAGGGACCTGTTGATTTCACAACGAGACCTGAGCTGTCTGGTCCTTTCCATAATGTTGTCAGACACTATGGACGATGATAATCTAATCAGTTGCAAAAACAAGCACTTCTAGTGACCGTAACCTTAAATTGGCACCTCACAGTTTGTTTCACAGCTGCTGGTTGCAGAAATTTCAAAACGATTTGTCCCCATTAGTCACTTAGACATAAAAAACAAAAAAGGATCTAGGTTGAGAAATAATAAGACTGTACTAAAATAAACATGTATGTTTGAAGATGCTACTGTACTATTGCATTTTAACATCAATACATTATAAACCCTATAACTGCATTGAATATAACACATGTTAACTGGGCACCGCTGCATTTTACATTTTATATCTGCCAGATGTTGCTCTATAAAAGAAGAACACACAGCAGCAGGAGGGGCGACGGCTGGGACAGTAGGAGTAAGTGGCGTCCGTTGTCTTCATCTCATCTGTTTACAGTACTCACAGCAAAGAATCACAATTCATTTGACAACAGGGGGTTCAAAACTGCTTGCCTGGCATCTTTAAAAAGCCGATGCATCAGCCGCCCGTCACCCTTTATTACCAGACAACATAAACACAGACATATGGAATCACCTCTCTGCAGCCATCGCGCTTCTTAACTCGTCCAAGTTATGCACACGCCCGAAATGAAGAAGCACCACATTAAATCAGGCCCTCTGCTTTTATTTCCACGTCCTCCCACAACATAAGGAGACAAACAACCCCATGTTTAATAATGGGAGCCCGAGCAAGAGGACCTTTATCTCGGGATGAGTCTGGGGAAATAATGGCAGTAATTAACTGAGCGTTACTCCTCAGCGAGACCTCCTGAGAACTCCCACAGCCATTCCAGCCCTCACCGTGCCATCTCCTCCTCTGCCTTAATTGACGCCGCTGTCTAGTTTGAAATGCCTGCTACAAACAACGGTGCCTGTTTTCAAAGCCTAAAAAATATTTTCAAGAGCTGGAGCTTGTACATGCTCTAAATGCAGCCCTGGATCGATGCTGGAACTGAAAGTCAGTATTTTCATTTACGGCGTTTTAATTTACTTCACCATCCACCTCCACTACGGAGCTGCTCCTAAAGAGTCACTCAAAAAGGAAAAGCAGAATTTATCTTCAGGTTACGATCACTTTAATCATCATGCAGGTGTGGAAGGAGACAAATCGGCCTCGCTGTGGAATCACCACATAACTGTTCATTTATTGCTGTAACTCACGGGGTGTTCATCAGCGTGAAGCGTATGTGTGTTCCGAGGCTCCACTGTGGCAGACTGCAATAAATCACTGCCCCTTGGTCATTTATGAATACCAAGAAAAAAGTGTGGCATGATCATTATGCTTTGACTGCTTGCCCATATACCATCCACAGCACATACATCAGATCGGCCCTTCATCCAGTACATTTGCCATGACAAATTGCAGCTCACACTTGCAGGGCCCTTCAATGAGGATTGCAGTTTTCCTTCATTTGGCCTTCATGTAGTAGTGGACAAGGTATTTTTTAAGATGCAGCATTGTCAAGTGTCTTATTAGGATGTATTTTCTCCCTCTGAGTACTGAATTCAAACTTACACAACCCTAATGTTTTCCTTCTTGTGGGAGTAATTCACAAAAGAGCAGCTTGAGATTGGTTTGAAATCAGCTGTGGAGACGCAGGTTACTTTTGACAGGACCAACAGCCCCTGCTGTTCCGCAAATGGCTCCGCCATCAATGGTAAGAGCAGGTTCTGAAATCAACTTGACATTTTCCTCCTACTGCATGTGGCTTTCTGCTGGAACACATGTTCATCATGCGTTAATTTGCATTATCATCGCCCCGGCTTCCTCTTATTGGGCTTCCTGGAAACGGTTGATGCTGCTGAGCCTCACAGCTTGCTCTGTATTTGTCATTTCAATAGCATCCCTGGACTCATCGATTAGCATGAATTAACCCTCATGTTTTTCTTTATGAGCCCTCATGTTTTAACAATCAGCCTTTTCATACAGCTCTCATATTGAGCATTAAGGTTCCTTTAATACAAGAAAAATTATACCTCCCTACAAACAAGCAATACAATGTCTCTATATCACGCCTCATTAAAGCTTGAGTGTTTCATGCTGGGAATGCATTAGTCCTCCTGACACTACAAACTGAGGCGTATCAGTCAAATGAGAAGGAGGATCTCAGCCATGCGAGCTCTCCTTCTATTGGCAAAAAACAACGACTTGGTTATGGTAGGAATATTCAAATAATAACATAAAAACGGTACATCACAACCGTTCTCATAAAATAAGATAAGGTAAGATTGACCTTTATTAGTACCGAATAAATTATTTTGTACCGAATAAATTATTTTGTTCAGAATTTCAGTAAAGATAACAACAGAAGAATAGCAAAAAAGCAACAGATTACAAAATATGAACATCTATGAACAATAGAATAACAATTATCAGGTGAAAATAAATAATACTGACACCATTGGAGAATAGAATACAATGGCAATAAGAGTAAGGTAAATTTAAAAAAATAAGTAAAATACAACCAAAGATTAATTACAAGAGTAAAAATACAAAGTTTATAAGAAGTGTATGGTCCTTTTCCTGTGATAGTACCTATTTGTACTTTTATCTTGTGCTTTGTTTTTTTTGTTTTTTTCATGTGTTAATGACTCCAGTATCATGTATCTGCATAAACTTACCAATACTAATAAATACAAATATGTTCTTTAAAATACACTTAAGGTCAAGCAAAGCCAAAGTTGATCTTCTGAACCGCTGTAATTCAGACAAAAAGTAGCTCATATCTCCATGAATCCGGGGGCAATAGAATATGTGTGAGCCTCACACATGTGATCTATTCTTCTCCATCTGACTGTCAGCCATGCCCGCTTGACGTATAACACTGTCGTTTGGAGCAAACTGGGAGAGCGCTGGGCTCCGAAGAAACATGGAAACGCATCTTTCAACACAAACTAGTTAGGCAACAGGTGTGTTGGACTCGTTCCTGCATGACAGTGATACTGCCTCACTGTCAGAATGATTCATCCTAGTGCTGACTGTGGTAGAAATCATGCAAGGGCTTTCAAATGTTACACAGTAAGCTTCTTAATGGCCATTAAGAAGATGTTGGACAAGGTGGAAGCTCTCTAATATAGCACTATGTTATCCTGTTACTTGAATGCATTAATATGATGTATGCACTTTGTAAGTGAACTTTATACGCACACACATGCCATGCAGGCACTTTAACTTGTACTGGTACTTACTGATTATTTGATGGAGCACAAAGTCAGTTACCATCTTGAAATGCCTACAAAAAGACATGTGCCATGGAATGAATTTAAAATAGAAAATTAGGTCCATTTTATATTTTATTGCTCATTACAAGATGATTTAAAGGGCCAATGTGTAGCATTTTGGTGGATCTATTGGCAGAAAATGAATATAATATTATTAAGTATGTTTTTCTTTAGATATAATGATCTGAAAATAATAATCGTTGTGTTTTCGTTACCTTAAAATAAGCCGTTTTTATCTTCATACTGTCCTCTTCACTGGCTGCCATGTTTCTTCAGTAACTGACAAACCTAACACTTCATCTAAATGAGGCCATTAACATTGTCGCATTTCTGCTTTTTCATGTAGTTCTTGCACTGTATTTCTCCTACAAGCTTGGGAGACATGGGAGAAGTTTCCGTTGGTTGCAATCTGCAACCTCACCACTAGATGCTGCTAAATCCTACACACTAGACCTTTTAAGGACCTTTGACCTCTGCTGTCTTTTCTGGCTGTTTAAGGGGACATAGTTCTGAGAGTTTGTTTTCTGTGTAATTTTATGAAATGATGTTCCTCTCTGGTTTCACCATGGCGGTAGTATTTATTAGTGTCTTAAAAGTTCAATATTTTGCTCTGAAATGTTTCTAGTGAAGAAATACCACAATCTGACATATATGCACACTCTGCACTGCTTTCCCCACTGCTTAGACTGAGCGAGGGATTTCTAAAAGAGAGGCATTAACACCCTGTAGTATTGTTGAGCTGCTCTGGAAAAAGACATACACAACATGCCAATACATTATTCAGAGAAAGAATAGTGTACTTGTTTGAATGCCATTTTGCATTTCTTAAGAAAGCACAGTATGGTTGGTACCGTTCCAACTCCCTTAAAGAGTGCAGCATGGGGAAATTAATGAGTTCCTGTTAAAGGAAGCAGAATTGTTCCAGAGGACAAGGACTTTATACAAAGAGGACAAGAGCTTTCAAAAATTGGTCATGCTAATGTAAAAAGACCCAATACACAGATGGTGGCATTTTACTTTGATAAGCCTCTCGACAGCAAAATAGGTCCCTCCTTGAAAACTTTAACCAAAATGCTTCACCACTGACAGGTGACCAGGGAATAATAAAGGCTTACAGATTGATAATATTAAACCTTCCCTGCTGTGATTGTTGCATGATCTGTCCTTTTTCATGCTGTCCACAAAATATTGCATTTCCTCTATCGTCAAGGATTGTTCTTTTATAAATTTTAGTCGTATAAATTACATTAAGAACAAATGTCACTTAAATTAAAAGTCATGAAAGAAGCAGTCAAAAGATTCCAAATTCAGCAGCTGCGGCGCAGAAGAAGCTGCATTTGTGGCTCTGGCGTGCAGTAGGCATGATGAGCCACTGTAAAACACTGGGGCTGCCATTATCATATAATCGTAGCAGTCTGGTTTGCAAGTTTTCCCCTGCATCTGAGTGACCACTTCAACTTCAAGCCCCAAAATGACAATGTTAAAGGTGCTTTTTACGAGATTGGGAGAAATCCGATTGCCCTTCAAGGGCGACGGCTAAGCTGGCGGCTCGCAGATAGCAGGTGCTAACAGAGCTAACAGTGTTTACTTGAGGGGGAGCCAGAGGATGGTTTCTACGCTTCTGCGACAATACGTTATCAGTTGTAACTAAACGTATTGGGACAGAAGTATTCCCGACAGAACCGATGAATTTAGTTATTATTTGTATTGATTTAATTTACTTTTGTGTCAACCCTCTTTAATTGCCAATTCAAATATGGCACATGCCCTCTGACTATTTATGTTGAGACAGGACTGTGTTGCATCTTTCAGTTTCCAGAGGAATTTGTGTTTTAGGTCTTCTTCCTGCTCTTATTTTGAACTTAACTCTTCATATATCTTGTCTTGTTTTACTTCCTGTCTCAGCCTTTGTCACTTTCTGCCCCAGCTTCATCATTAGTTTCTCCTGCTCACTAAAATCATTGCATTGTTTCTTCTTTGTTTTTTTGCTGCCTGCTCTCCAACCTTGACAAGCCCGGCCTATTACCAGGGTTATCATTTTTAGAATTTGCATTTCAATGCTTTACTTAACAACAAACACTAATGATGAAAGGTTCATGTCATTAACTGCTGTGAACACCTGCACATTGCTTAACAGATGTACACACACAGTGCACCTGCACACACTCATACAAACACACACACACACACACACACACACACACACACACACACACACACACACACACACACACACACACACACACACACACACACACACACACACACACACACACATACAAGCCCTCTTACTTTTCCTACAAGAAAATCTGTAGGACATTTCTGTAAAGCATTCACAGAAATGGCCCTTTATTAATGTATAAAAGGAGAGATAAAAGTGCCTTGACTGACTTGAGCCCCTCTAGCCTGGCTGTTGAAGACGAGTTCAGAGAGACACCATGCTACGTTTGAAGACAAATTTCAAATGTTATCTACTTTTCAGATACATTGCTTTCAAATTGTGACCATGTTTGTGGGGAAAAAAAGGATTTTATTTTAGTGTAACCGCTTCAATAAATGTCAGCTCACCGCTGCCAGATGGAGAGCGATGGCATTAATTTGTTAGTTCAAGACAGGAGGAGTTCATGTGACATTCACCCTCGGCAGCACTGCTAACACACTTTCTAGTATGTTCAACACTATGAGGCACCGCCAGTCAGTCTGCGCTCTGACATTTATAATAACCCCCCCCCCTTGTTTGATCGGTGTAATGGGAACACGCTCTGACTTCACATGGTAATTATACAACAATAGAAATGGACTTTATGATTTCTAGACTGGGGTCAAGGCAACGTTCCTCTCATATGCATTTCACTGTTTCATAAATGGTGAACTACAGAGTGCAGCCTGAAATGGTATGAGAGGCGATAATGAATTATGCTTCGTGGGGCGTGTTAAAAAAGTGGGTCTGGATATGTTTATCCTTATTCCGCGCTTTCATTTCCCTCCCACTCCGGTCCACTCTGATTCATTTTTCTCATTAATTTATTCTGTTCAAATCTACATATACTTGTGCCAAGCCTGTGATTTTTTCTGAATAATTTAACAATGGGTTAACTAATTCATGATGGTGCAACTATCCAGTGATGGCGGCCTAATCATAATTGTGCTTCCTGTTTATCATGGATTACAATTTGCGTAGAGAGAAACATGATGGTCCATAACAGGTCTTATCGAAGCAGGCTTTGATTGAGACTGACAGGCATGTTTAATTCAGCGTCTCACTGAATGCATGACTACACTCTCTACAAATCGGTGCTGCACTGATATGACTGTCCGTCCCGTGTCATCAATTGGTATGCAATCCCATGTTCACAACGAGCACACCGGGGTTTAATAGCTCAGGAACCTAATAGCAAGTCCTGCTGCCTCCATTCAATAAACAATCAACACAGCCCATCAGCTCGCTTATACCATCCAATTATCCAAACGTTGCTCTGCAGATCCTCAAATTGCTTCTTATAACTCTTGAGAGAAATTTAAATTTTTATTAAATTTCCATCTTTACTTGTGGACTTTTTTTTGCCTCTGCACCTGTGATCTGTTTCCTTCACTTCCCATTGGTCTCTGCCCCGCAGCCTTGGGTGGCAAAGTGTAGAAGGCTGCATTATGGGAGATAAACCCCACGCAGAGTATCGATTAAGTAGTGAGTCAATCTGCCTTTGATGCTGGAGAAGGAAGCTTCACTTTTCATAAATAGTGCATGAACAAACGATTTTTTTTGTATTGATACAATAAAAAGTGCTCTCAACAAAACATTTGCATAACCCACCCTTGGACACATACCTTCTCGCATTCCAATTAGCATAGAGTAGAGCATTGTGTATTTTCCCGCTAACGCCTATGTATGCCGATGTATATTTGAATTCTACCTTGTGAAGTCTGAGCCAACTCCTCCAAAACACGATTAAGATTAAACTAATTGATTATAAGAGAAAAGAGGTGAGGACGTGTGACATTTTCTTGACAGCATCGCTGACGCAGTGCTGCACACGGGTGAAATTGGATCTGCAGGAAATAAGTGTAACCCCAGGTGGGGGGGGCAATCCTCATCATAAGCAGGGAGATAGGGAGAAAGAGAAGGGTGGGGAGTTGTAATGGCCAAGTCCCTGCCAAGTCCCCAGCAGCAGGGGCTGAGTTTGATGCATTAATTGGGATGTGAAGCTTATTCCTGCACTGTGGCCTGTCACTCTTGCTGTGAAACCCTGATTGCCGTTGGTAAGAGTTGACTGAATAAGCGGAGCAACTTTTTTTCGCCTTATGTGGTTCATCTGGACAGGTGCCATGATCCGAGACTCATTATTTATTTTATGCTGAAGGGGAGATACTCAGACAGATACTCGTAAACAGAAAGATAGTTCATTATGTTTTATTTAATGGTGCTACATTGAGACCATTAATGATTAATATAGCCGGCTGCTCAGCTGTTGCCATTAACATAGCAACAAACTATTATTTTTTACCTGTGCTCATACAGAGGTTACAGCTGGTAAGATCGTCCCGACCAACAGTGCAGAAAGCGTAGCGCCCACCATTGAGTTACCCCTCCAGTAAACACTGTTAGCTCTGTCAGCACTGTTAGATAAGATAAAATAAAATAATCCTTTATTAGTCCCCTGCGGGAAATTTGCAGGATTACAGCAGCAGAGAGGATAGTGCAAACAAGAGACATAAGTAAAAAACAAGATCAAAACAAGTATTATAAATAAGTAAATAAGTAATTACACAGTAAAGAATATTAAATAAGTTGCCGTTGTTTGCACTATTCTTGCTGTTAGCATTGTTAGATGATAGTCGCCATGTTGAGAGCCACGTGGGAGCAACAGATACGCTCTGAATTCCATATTGAGCACCTTTAATCGGGTAGCCTCACTGAGATCAATATCTCTTTTACAGATAGGTGGGAAGACGCAAATGGCCACAGCATGCTGCCTACAACTTTAAAATCAATTTCATTCGTTCCTACGTACGTCTTTAATGTCTTGACAGTAATACAGCGCAGATTCAATCATTATGAAACTCATATTTAGTGGGGCCGTGTTCAATTTTATGTTTCTTCTGTACTATCTAATCAAACACATAGGCAATTGGAACTTCTCATATTACATTACATTACATTACAGTCATTTAGCAGATGCTTTTATCCAAAGCGACTTACAATAAGTGTATTCAACATAGGTATTCAAGAGAACTACTAGTCACCAGAAGTCATAAGTGCATCTCCTTTCTTAAACAAGCATCTAAGAACATAAACCAGAGCAAAAGTATAGTGCAGAGGCAAACTAATACGAAAAGACTGACCAACCAAAATTAGTCAGGACAGTTATCACAGATCACAGTCACTTGCTTGTAGTTATTGTAAAATGGCTGTGTGGATGAACAGATGGGGCATTTCATGTGTTATTGTGTGAGTTCCTCGGCTGAAGTTTTTCTCTCTCTCTTTGAAAATATCACAGACTTTTAGAGCTTCCATCAGCTTATAGAAGTAGTGGCACCTTTTTTCTTTCCTCCAGTCATGGACACAACTGCTGATAGGCCCAGCTTTTTCAGCAAAGTGCAACGCTTGTGAGGACGACTATTTTCCCAAGTTGGAAACGTGGCAAGAAAACTACTTAATGTTTAAAGCACCATGGCAGAGGCTGTTGAGGTACCTATATGAGGTCTCCTAATCAGTCCTAACATCCTGCCTTGGACATTGACCGAGCTAGCTTCAATGTTCTCATGCTTCTTCCTTTAAATCCAAGCTCTTTTCTGTCATTTGGGAGTAAATTAATCTTTAATTCATTCAACAATACAGCCACGGGGCACTGTGTTGAAAACTAGGCTGAGGTATGTATGTAATTGGCATCATTGCAATCGTGTCCGAACGATGTTGCCTCCCGATTCACCAGCACATTAATAGTGAATACTGTGTATTATAAAGAACAACCGATGAGTTATTAGACGCGGTGCAGTGAACTCCCTCTCTCCGTGGATACTGCTGGCTGTCACTCACCGACGACCAAGTTAAAAGGGGTTTAACTTGTGTGTTGAAATTGGTGATGTCTCTTTGAGCGGAAAGAAAAAAGAGGAAAACAGAGATAGAAAACCAGCAAACATATGATTTAATGACTCTTAATTGTGAGTATGAAATAATTGAGCAGGCTGTAAAGTTCACAGTATGAACCACCAGTTGCACCTTCTCTAAATGGTTCACTGGCAGAATCTGGTTCTTAATTTAATACTCAACCAACATTTAGGTTTAAGAAAGATATTCTCATCCCAGAAGAAAAAACAACAACACAGCAAACAAACAAGTACAATTTTGACTGTAGGTGAAAACAGGAAAAAATGCATGATTCGGTAATTTGATCTGCATGAAAACAGCTGCATGGCCTCCTGGAATATGTTTCTTTCTGCAAGATTAATCACCTGTGCTGTTACATTACATATGCAAAATAAATACATTCACAACCTTATACAACAAATAACACATTCCTTTAGCTCCATCTGCTGGATGGAGAAGAAAGAAGACATTCATTGACAGAATACTATCCAAAGAGATTTTACAAAGACAAGATCTGAATCCTAATCTCTTCATTGTTAATATATTGGAACAGGTGTTTTAGTTATTGTAGCTGATTAGACCTCTGCTCTAGTAAAAGTTAAGTGGAGTTTTTTCTTAGGCCACTAAACTGCACGTACTATGATACAGGTCTGAGGGTGTTGGACGGAATTGGTTGTGCAGGGTCCTTCTGACTGCCGGTGATGAATTGCTCATTAACTATGTATCAGGCTGAAAGAACCTCTTAAGGAATCTTACTCAGTGGATTTTAGTGACTCCATCATGGATAAAAGCACATTTTAAACAGTGACAATCACGTTTCACGAAGACATACCAATAACAAATTACAACATCATCAAAGAAGAAAGAAAAACACAATACTTCATATGCCTAATATCCGTAAGAGAGTCATGCAGTAAACAAAAAGTGAAGCAAACGAAATTCAAAACGCCTTTTTTCACAGCAGACATTTTGAAATGTCACTGTAGGAAAAGCACAGGTGTAAGTAATAAAATTAATGTGGAATTCCATTCCGCTGCTTCAGTTTCAGGGTGTTGGCCTGTGTCTTCAAACACTCGCTGTTGCTGCACTATATTTACCCTCCACCACCTCACCCTTTTTTCCCCAGCATTGATAGAAGCTTTGGATTGTGGGCTTTGAAGGTGACCTGATACAGCATCGTTCCAGCTGGCAAAAGCGAATCTAACAACCTTGTTTGCACCATCTCCCCTGACCAGCTGCACCACTGCCTTATCTTTAAAACAAACTTTTAACTCCCCTCGGTAATTGGCTTTTAACTTCTTGTAGAACCTGTCCATCATTTGAGTCTGCATGTGCACACCAAACAGCAGTCATTTCAGTAGCCGTTCGACCTCCTCCAGTCAAACAGCCAGTAGAGCGCAGTGGTGAGCAGCGTGAGCTAAATGCTGAGCTTTGATAATCTCTACATAATATTGTCCTCTATATCAGTGGTTCTCAACCTTTTTTCAGTGATGTACCCCCTGTGAAATATTGTTTCAGCCATGTACCCCCTAACAAGCGCAAAGCATTTTTGGTTGAAAAAAAGATGTAAGACACTGTGCCATCAGTGTCTGATTTATTAAACTGTCAACACTGAAGATTGCATTGTTGCATTGAATTCAGTTCATGAACTTTTATTATATTCCTTTATTGATCCCCATGGGGGAAATTCAAGTGTTGCAGCAGCTCAACTACACAGACACAGACAATAAATACACATACTATACAACTACACAGACAATAAATACACATACTATACAACTACACAGACAATAAATACACATACTATACAACTACACAGACAATAAATACACATACTATACAACTACACAGACAATAAATACACATACTATACAACTACACAGACAATAAATACACATACTATACAACTACACAGACAATAAATACACATACTATACAACTACACAGACAATAAATACACATACTATACAACTACACAGACAATAAATACACATACTATACAACTACACAGACAATAAATACACATACTATACAACTACACAGACAGTAAATACACATACTATACAACTACACAGACAATAAATACACATACTATACAACTACACAGACAATAAATACACATACTATACAACTACACAGACAATAAATACACATACTATACTACTACACAGACAATAAATACACATACTATACAACTACACAGACAATAAATACACATACTATACAACTACACAGACAATAAATACACATACTATACAACTACACAGACAATAAATACACATACTATACAACTACACAGACAATAAATACACATACTATACAACTACACAGACACAGACAATAAATACACATACTATACAACAAAATAAAGATAAAGATAGAACTTACAATTATATTTTATTGAATATTTATTAAATAACTATTTTTAAAGGATTTTTGAATGGATGCTAATTTTAAATATATATATTTTTAAAAAAATCTCACTTACCCCCTGGAGTGCCTTCACTGCCCCCCTTTGAGAACCACTGCTCTACATAACAGATGGTATAATAGCACCAGGACATGCGGTGGTGTGCGGTAGTGTGTCACAGTGTGTCACGGTGACGCAACCCATGAGCCACTGATGCATGAACGCTCGTCGTCTTTTTCTCTTTTTCTTTCTGTTGCATGGATGGTATCTGCAAGAGGGACGCGGATGAAAGGAAACCAGCGTTTTAAAGGATTCCCTCATTCGCTTACCGGCGATGCGTCTGGCTTTATGTCGCGTTCAGTGACGTTAAAGCCCTGAAGGACACTCGGATAAAAGGAGTAAGGTTAACTAACTGTGGGTATGTTTGTATCAAAGGGTCCTGTCTGTCTCGGGCCTCTGTCTGTGAGTGTGTACATGCAGTGTATGGTGTTAGTGGGACACATTGATTCATGACTGGATACACTTACAGGCCATTTTAGAGCCTTATATTTAAATATGAGAGGCTGTAGGTTATGTGAGTTCCCAATTGGGCACCAGATATCTTCGGGGTTGCTGACTGGAGACCCCCACAAACAGACAGGAGGAATGTCTCTTTATCCTGAACCCGGGTTGTAAATAGCAAAGTGGCTGCTGGGGGTCAACTGACTAACAAACAGCTGTGAGAAGAAAGTTTGTTCTGTTTATTCATGGAGACTTGCGGCTACCCATTCATTCATACATCCAGCATCAAGTCCCTCTGTTGTGGTGTTGTGTCCAAACATAATAATACATGCTCTTGTATCTGCCAGTTCAAACTTAAGTGTCGATGTGTTAGATATCTGCCATTCCAGTATGACCAGTGGTAAGTATTTCTGTTATTTATAATGCTGTTTTCATTTTTCAGGCCGGTGTAAGGTTTCCCTCCCTCCATCCTCATTCTACAAGCAGCAGCCTCACACATATGACAGACAGCGTCCAGCCTGCAAGAAGAGAGCTGTCAAGAGCGTTCGTCCTCATGGAAAATATTTAATCAGCGCCACCTAGCCAATGCTGCGTCTAGTCTCTGTCCCAGTGCAAACAAGAAGTTGATAGTGTCTACTTTTTTACTGAGGACAGTCCCATTGGTGCTCTCAGCTTGATTGGACCCATAAACAAGACTCTACTGAACAAAAGACTCAGAGGAAATAACAATAGTTTTTTTTTTTCAACCTGAAGTTGTGCGTCTGTGTTTTTGGAACCAAGTGCAACCATGGGGGCCACAGGCTACGGCTATTATCGCGCAGCCATCTTCTTCTCCATGTTTATAGGCTACTCGCTGTACTTCTTCAACAGGAAGACCTTCTCCTTTGTCATGCCCTCCGTGATGGAGGAGATCGAACTGGACAAAGATGACTTGGGTGAGACAGTAGCGTGTTTTTTTTGTTTGTTTGGTTAACTCATATTAGGTTAAGCAATGATTGAGTATGTAATGAGGCTGTTGTTTGACAAAAACATTGTACAATAATGCCTAAATCTGGTTTATTTACCTTGCTATCCAAGAACAGTGCAAAGGCATTAGCATGCAGTATGTGCAATGTCTAATACAACACTTTGCTGTGCTTAGTGTCTGTTGAGGTCTTACTGGTTTTTAAGCAGGGAAATGACTCAAGTCTCATCCATCTTTGGTACAAATCTACAGTCTCTCTCTTGGTACATTGCTTTTAACAGTAACCTTCATTGTGTCCCTGCAGGTCTGATTACCAGCAGCCAGACCATGGCCTACGCCATCAGTAAGTTCATCAGTGGCGTGCTGTCTGACCAGATCAGTGCCCGCTGGCTCTTCTCCATCGGCCTCTTCCTGGTGGGTGGCATCAACGTGGCCTTCTCCTGGTCCTCCACCGTCCCCATGTTCTCCCTGCTCTGGTTCATCAACGGCCTGGGACAAGGCTGCGGCTGGCCTCCGTGTGGGAAAGTGCTGCGCAAGGTAATACCGCACCGTCTGCCACTTCATGCGACACAGATCCTCTTACTCAGTGGAACTTTCATGGCAAACGGAAGTCCCGCTCTCGAAGCCCAGGGCAGTATGGGACACCTGCAATTTATTCCGGGCAGCTGGTTGAAAAGATGTAAACCCAGAGTGTGGGAACCACCTGCTGCCAGTTATGTTTTCTCTTTCTACTGTGAGAGAGAGGGTGAGTGGTGGTGATAATTGCCAAAGCATTGATAGTTTGAGAAATTACAGGTTCACCTAACAAACTGCAAAGGCCTAATTCACAACCAGCTTTTTGGATCATAAAGCTCTAGTAAATGGCTCACATTGCAGGGAGGACTCTGACACACATGCTCTTTGAGCAAACCCCGACTCATTCTGCTGCTCTGCGCTCAGGGTCAACCCAAGGCTCCTGAGAAGCAGCCTTAAAAGTAGCAGTGCTCTATAGGTGAAGGAATAAATAGGCTTTGGCATGTGTTCTGCGTGCTGAAGGGGATCAGATTACAGGAGAAAGTATTTATAGAAGATCCTCAGCAGATCTTTCTGAAAGAAAAAAACTTTGACCATAGGTTTTCCCCTTGTCTAAAGAGGGTTAACTACTGTATGCTAGGAAAGCTCCAAGTCTTCACCAGTTTGCCACCGTTTCTGTAGCTCCTGTTCCACAGAGCCTAGTTAACATCGGCACACTGCAGATAAACATGGTGTTGATTCAGCCTGGGGGTTGTTCTTAAGTATTTGCCAAGTTCTCAAGTTACTAGTTACTCTGTTGGGTATGCTGGGTGAGGAATGCCTATAGCTGCCTTCAGCTGTGTTACATCATGAGTGTGTGTGGTTCTGATGCCATTTTATCCTGCAGCAGTTGAATAAAAGAAAAATCTGTACAATTTTTTTTTTTTTTTTTCAATTTGGAAAAGTCTATTTTTTGATGATATGTATGAAAACAATAGGTTGATAAAAAGGCCCTGATTAACTGTATCTCTGTGTAGTTCCGTTAGATGTTAGCCACACCGGTCACAACAATAAAAGTGAAGCTGTTTTCTCCATAGACATAAAGTCTACGGTTTTCCTCCACTGTATCACTGGCTGCAGAGTAGCAGCTGAGGTATCCGAGATTCGCTCAGCTGTGTTATCACTTGCGACCCCTACCAGCGGTGAGCCGGTTAAGAGTAGAGAATGAGGAGTGTTAAAACAGGCAATTAAAGGTGTTCTGGGAACATGTGAGTCCCCTTAAATCCCAAGAGGTCCTTGAGCATGCAGCCATAACAGGGCACCCAGAATATTATGCAGTTTGCTGTAGTAGAATGTGAGATTAGCCGTGGACAGACACAGAGGTGCACAATCACTCACAAACGCATAAATGCGAGTGAATGCACGATTCTCATGGCGAGATAAAAAATGATGTGAATCAGCGTGGTTTTGACCATAACCTGTGGATTGCTTCATGAACGTGGAGCATGGAAAATAGCAGACAATATGTACAGTATATAATAGTTGTAAACATACATATCAAAATTAAAACATTTAAATAAGTCTGCATCCTCTGCTTTGCTTTCTCCTTGTGTCTCTCAGTGGTTTGAGCCCTCCCAGTTTGGAACATGGTGGTCCGTGCTGTCCTGCAGTATGAATCTGGCCGGGAGTCTGGGTCCGATCCTGGTGACGGTGCTCCTGCAGTACTACGACTGGAGGACTATCCTGGCCATGTCGGGGATCGTCTGCGCCTCCTTCTCATTTGTTTGTGTGGTGTTCATAAAGAACGAGCCAAAGGACGTGGGCCTGCCCAGCATGGAGGCAGTGGCCAAGAAGGGGGCTAAGGGAGGTAGGTTTAACAGAGGCCACTTCCTGTGTGGCCGAGGATGGTTGCCTCAAACTATTACAGTCACATGGTCCCATATTAGCTATTAACATCCCAACAGTTGGTCTAACCCAACTCCACGACGCTATATTTGCAGTCATGTCATATGCCTGTATGGATTACAGCTACATACACAGTCACAGCTGTAAACCCTAAACTGTTAATCACTATGCAGATCAGGCAGAGGGGGTCATTGATTTTGATCCTTCAATAATATCCTCCTACATGCAGGCAGAGCAGTTAGTACCTCATCAATAACAACTGTTCTCTAATTTTGTGTACATAGTTAAATATAAGTTACCCAATCCATCCCTCCCTGATCTGTGACATTGTGGAAATTTGGGCAGGGACTTTAAGACTTTTATTTGAGTAATCTTGAGCGTTCCCCTCACCTACATTTCACTGAACATATCATAAATATAATTATGTGACAGTTTAATTTTTCAATCCTGACTCTGTTGTTAGCAGAAGATGGCTGTGTGGATGGCTGGACATATATAGAGTTTTTAACAGATCTGTCTGAGAGTAGATCTTTTCAGAACTGATGAACAGTGTAAGCAGTCATATACCAACATCACCAAAGTTGGAGTTAGATAACTGCAGGACACACTCCATAGATATACTCCTGATTTAGATTAGTCTGGGCAGAGATACTCAACTTGCTTAAACTAAACAAACATTCATGACATTTTACAGATAAAATGAATAAACATTAAAAAAAGTACATAACTCATATTTTATTCTAATTGTTTATTTTTAAATGAACTGACTTAGAACTTAACTTCTCAACTAGCTAAATGAACATGGCACCATGTTGACACTAGGCCCTTATGAAAGCATTTAACAGCTGCAATTGCACTTAAGTTGTTAATGCAAGTTGAGTATCACAGGCATGCTGTGTAGAGTAAGTTATTACAATAGTTTTATAATCCACACATACCAGTACACTGACTGATTACTGTGCTGCATGTATAAGGACTCATTGCTGATCTCTGGTTCATTTGAGCATTTGTACTTATCTCCTCCTCCAGGCAACAGTGAGAGCACCCTGAGTGAGTTCCTCCTCTCCCCTTTCCTGTGGGTGCTGTCTCTGGGCTACTTGGTGGTGTTCGGGGTGAAGACGGCTGCCACTGACTGGGGACAGCTGTTCCTCATGCAGGAGAAAGGCCAGACTGTTCTCATGGGTATGCCCTTCTCACTGGTTTGCACATCATCCGACTGGTTAGGGGTGCTGACATCAGCTGTTGTGTTTCCCACAGGGAGCACCTACATGAGTGCCTTGGAAGTGGGAGGTTTCGCGGGCAGCCTTGCAGCAGGGTTCCTCTCTGATCGAGCCGTAGCTCGGGTGAGTAACGGGTATTGGATCGATCAGGCAAATATGACAGGGATTATTGAGCAGGGTTCAAAACTGCCCTCTCTTTGACTTCCTCCAGAAAGGCCTGGGCACCCATGGCAACCCTCGCCACGGCCTGCTCCTTTTCATGATGGCCGGCATGTACGTGTCCATGTACCTCTTCAGAGTCACCATCACTCCTGAAATGCCAAAGGTAATTGCGACTTAATTTCCTTTATTTACTTTCTAAAATGCTGGAAGTGGACATGTATCACAGGAGCCTGTTGTGTTTGCACAGGAGGCTCCTCTTTGGGTCCAAATCCTTCATCCTGTCTCTGTCCTCATTGGTGTATCAGAAAAAGAGGTATGTTCAAAAAGGTTGTGGATTTTGTGGGTATAAAAAATGTGCTGTACTGAATCTTAGGAAATCATTTTGAGAGCACTGTGTTTTTTTCATCGTCGCGCACAGATCTGGATCCTGTTCCTCGGTGCTATGTTTGGATTTTCTTCCTATGGACCAATCGCCTTGTTCGGGGTGATAGCCAGTGAAAGTGCTCCTTCTAATTTTTGTGGAACCTCTCACGCTGTCGTAGCTCTGATGGCTAATGGTGAATTCAAATGAACCACCAGAAACACCTGTATCACTCACTGTAGTATTCCAGCATTTACACGTTTGCATTACCAAACAAGCTTTCCTTTTGTTACAGTTGGGGCTTTTATGGCGGGCCTTCCCTTTAGCACCATCGCCAAGCAACACAGCTGGGACATGGCCTTCTGGGTCGCCGAGGTGATAATGGCTATCGCCACCGTTGGCTTCTTCCTGGCGCGTAACATGCGCACCAAAATGGGACGGATCGCAGAGAAAACTGACTGATGTGTCTTCCTGAAGTGAGCCAGCCGCTGACGTCTTGTCACATGACCAGACGGACAGAGCTCTTGCAATGTTGACGACTCTTTATACAGAATACTGCACATTAATACAACGCCAACTAGACCAAACAAACTACTGTTGCACAGACGAATCTCACAAAAAAAACTTTAGATTCACAATCAGGTGCTTTTGTCACACACAGATGTTTCCTCATATTATACCTAGTGATGCACCAATATCAGATATAGGTCTGATACTGACTCAAATAGCTGGATAAATGGGACTATAGGACGGTCTGGTATTGGATACTATTATTTAAATTAATAATGGTAAAAAATAACAATTCAGTACATTTATATCTCTGTATTTATTAGTTTTTTTTGTCTTACAAAGCAATGTTTAAGTCAAGCCTGGTGGTGCCTTGCACATAAAGAATGATCTCAGCCTCTTCCACACGGTGAGACGTACAGCTTATTAATTAAACACTGGTATTGGATTGATTTATCGGGACTGAAAAAGTCGGATTGGTGCATCCCTAATTCAACAACACAAAGATGGCAAATGGTATCTGTTCATCACAAGCTTAGATTTTGAAGGAGCAGTGTGTAGGATTCAGTGGCATCTAGTAGTGAAGTTGCAGATTGCATCCTGAACAACCCGCCACTCACTCCTCCCTTTACAAAAGCCTTTCAGATAACTACGGTGGCCTGTAGGTTATGAAAAAATGCAGGAGCCAGTGTTTGGTTTGTCCTGTCTTGGCTACTGTAGAAACACAACAAGATATAAAGGGCTCGTTCTGATCTAATGAATGACTCTTATTTCAGGTGGCTGTACAGTAATGAAAACATAATTAGTATATATCCTTTCTGCTAATAACTCCTATACACAGGTCCTGTTCATTGCTTCCAATTAATCCTTGAGTCCGTTTTCATTTGGTGACATTTAAGATGGCTGTATACTAATGAGAACATGGACATGAAGGTGCAAACGTTTGAGTGGATTTTGTTGAGATAAAGTGGATGCGTGCTGCTGCTCATATCTTGCCTTCAGTGGAGGTCATTTCAATGTAACCTGTTGAATGTTTACTGATGGGCCAGTATATTCTAGACTATTATTTGTCTAGGGATTTGCACCAATGTAGTAGCATGTGTCATGTTCAAAACTGTAAAAGGCACATTATTTCACTGAAATGAAGTAATAGGAGAGCATGTTATTTTTATACACAGTAGTGTGCTACATGATCCAGAATGACACTGATGTCGACTTTTTGGGCCATGTCAGCTTTTGTGATCATGTGTATATAAAGAGAGCTGAAAATCAAAGGACAGGTGTTTCATCACTGCCACTGTGGTTGCGTACAGAAGTTACAACACTAGATTGTATACCGTTAACTTTCTCATCTCAAAAAAATCTGTGACTTTTGTCAACTCTAATTACCAGTGATTGTACCATGAACATCTAATAAATGTGAAGTCTACTTTGTTTGATTTATCTGGCAGTGGTTAAAAGTATCACATGACACCTTGCTGTGAGATTCTGTCTCTTGATTCAGCCAATTCTGAAAAACGCCTTCCCAAAGCTGAGAAGAGAATGTCTGCCCATGTCACACCTCTGCCCATGTCACACCTATGCCTAAAGGATAGGTGTACTTTTTTGTTCAAGTCTGTCTTAAAACAATACCCATATGCCCAGTACGAGCCCCAGTAAACACTAGCTACTAGTTACGAAGCACACAGGCACACCTTTGCTACTTTTCTTCCTGTTCTTTCCTCTTATCTTTTCTTGCCACAGCCATGTTTTAAAGGCAAGACTGTTTGCTCAGCTCGACAGATTACGCGCCTGAACTAGCAGCCACATATCTTATCGTTTCGTCACATGATCAAATAGAGACTTAACATTGGACACTATCGCCATACCCACCAGACAGATTTGCAATCATCATTGCAAATCTGTATATGACAAAAATACCAAAGAAATAATTCATTTAATTGAGTATTTTCTATAGCTTATTTATATTTTTTTTATGGTTTATGTAGAATACGCATATTATTCTTATATAGACTATTTTACCAATAAAAAGAAAACCATGATGGAGGTGGGTTTGCCTTTTTGAGCAAATGGCATAATTTCTCAGTAGTATTTTCAAAATGGCTTATAGTATTGCTGGCAGAAGTCAAGTCCGAAGGATTTTATATTTATGCCCCTGCACATTCCCATGAGGACATTGGGAACATCTCTGGTTGTGAAAAGATCCGTCCTCATGCAATTTCCAATTTAAGTAAAGGGGGAGGGGAAAAAATTAAGTCCTTGTCATATGCAAAAATGCACAACTGATGTGAGTATTTTGAAAGTTCCATCTTCTTTACTGCGAAGGTTTGTCTTATTTTGAATCTTCATTCCACTGCAGCTCTGCAGGGAAACACTCCTCTCCACAAAGAGAGATTTATTTTGAAAGAACAGACTAACTGTGGGAGAGAGGCAATATATTTTTTCAATTCAATTCAGTTTATTTTGTATAGCCCAGAATCACAAATTACAAATTTGCCTCAGAGGGCTTTACAATCTGTGCACATCCTCTGTCCTTAGACATCCTCTGTCCTTCCCTCACATCGGCACAGGAAAAACTCCCCTAAAAACCCCTTTAACAGGGAGAAAAAAGGAAGAAACCTCTGGGAGAACGACAGAGGAGGGATCCTTCTCCCAGGATGGACAGAATGCAATAGATGTCATGTGTACAGAATGAACAGCATAACAGAGATTATTATATTCCTTTATTGATCCCCATGGGGGAAATTCAGACACAGTGTACACAGCAGCTCAACTACACAACTACACAGACAATAAATACACATACTATACAACTACACAGACAATAAATACACATACTATACAACTACACAGACAATAAATACACATAAATACAACTACACAGACAATAAATACACATACTATACAACTACACAGACAATAAATACACATACTATACAACTACACAGACAATAAATACACATACTATACAACTACACAGACAATAAATACACATACTATACAACTACACAGACAATAAATACACATACTATACAACACATTCAATGTATATGACATAAATGATTCATATAATAAGACTACTTATAATAACAGTCAATATTTGACTGCTGAATCATAATATTAGCTGTATCAAAGACATTTAATCACCCATCACTTGAAGCATTAGGAAGGGATCTCTTCATGGGGTTTTTTCATTAGCTGTACTTGCAGACAGTTAGCATGTTAGCATTAGAAGCAATTGTTTTAGTAGTTGCAATGCTTAAAATCTTGAGTGAAACAAGGTGTGCCGTGTTTGTGAAATGTATGATAACGGAAAACAAACCCATCTGACAGCTTCACCGCTAAGCAGAAAAGCAGTGAATCCTCTACGTACTTCCGGGGTAACCTTTTTCCGCCGACCAATCACGGCGGACCCGGAAGAGAAGGCGCCATCGCTTCCGCGTCAGAGTGACGTCAGGGCGGAAGAGAAGGCGCCATCGCTTCCGCGTCAGAGTGACGTCAGGGCGCACGTTATCGGTTTGTTTACTAACAGGGAAAGTAAATATATATTTTTTTGTGAAAACGAAATTTGTAAAAGTAAAACTGCAGGGGTAAAACGGGCTGATAGACCAACGGCCCCCACAGGAGCTGTCCGTGGTGCTGAAACTCTTCTTCGTCTGTTTTTATTGGGATAGTTTGTAAAACCAGTGGCTTTACAGATCATAGGGACATTCTAAAATGTAGAATGTCCCTATGATCTGTAAAGCCATGTTGGTTCTCTTTGGATCCACCTACGTATGTGAACAGACATTCTCAGTCATGAAGTTTACCAAATCCAGGTACAGATCCTCCCTCACTGATGAACATCTCCACCTCAGACATTCAACCTGACTTTGATGGGCTTGTTAAAGCTCAACAGAGACTGGATTTCTCACACTGAATGCAAAAAAAAGAACTGAAGAACACTAAAATGTGGAAATATAACAAGTGAAATGGGACACTTGATCTTTTTCTTTTTTTTTGCACAGTTCTGAAAACATTAAATGTTTAATATAGGCATGTAAAGTGAAAAAGGCTACAAAACTGGGACACTTTTCTTTACACAGTTACACAGTTCAGTGACATGTCTTGTTTATTTTGCCCTTTGTTATTAATGTGAATGTTAATGTGAAAATGAAATGTTAATGTGAAAATGAGTCAAATGTTTCACATTTTGGAAATTCTATTTGAATAAATGATATTTTTGAAAGCTAACCTCACCTTTTAATTGCCAAATAATAACATACACTCTTACCAGCGGTCAAAACAATGCCATTTACTGCTTTTTATATAGAAATAAAATGTATATTATGCATAATTGAGTTCGGCATTTTGGCCCGGCCCTCCAAAATATTTTCAGTTGCTCATTT
The DNA here is from genome assembly GCF_027596085.1 of Anoplopoma fimbria. Taxonomy (NCBI): domain Eukaryota; kingdom Metazoa; phylum Chordata; class Actinopteri; order Perciformes; family Anoplopomatidae; genus Anoplopoma; species Anoplopoma fimbria. The sequence goes on along the minus strand of NC_072472.1, from coordinate 22,986,519 downwards.
GGCCCCCTGGGAAAAATAATTGCCCACCCCTGCTCTAAATGGTTTTACGGGCGGAGTTAAACAATACACGTGTTTCTGCTACTATTGTGATTTTGCATCTCTATTTTAGTCCTCTAGTAAGTGCCACTCTGTGCACTGATCTTTAACCCGTCCTCTTCACCTTGCATGCACATTGGCTTTTATACCTTGACCCAAATGTTGAATGATATACTAACAATTCCCAACTTGTTGTACTTTTGGTGCCTTGACCAAACTAGTGACTTACCACTTATAAAATCAATATCACTTCAGAATCCTGCAGTGGATCTAGCACGCAATTTTTTTAGTACATAGTATTATTTACAAAGCTGAATTAGCAAGATTTCTCAATTTTTCTCCTTTAACCTTTTAGGTTTTGCCTTTAGAACAGTAACTGCAATGTTTCTACAGTCCTCCATCGGCAACCACGATCATTAACCAACCCCTCACAATGAAAGAGCGCAACAACTACCAACCGAGTTTTATTGGTTTGTTGATAACAATCATTACACAGGTACATCTATAAACAAATCAAAATAAACTGCACACTTGTACTGGATACAGATATCTAAAACCCACATGAATATTGCTACTGCTGGTATGCATTTGACATCTCAAATAAATGTACAGTTTGTTGGTTGGCCTTTAAGATGCCAATCTCAATTTGTAAATTTTTATGGTTACACGCCTCATAATCCTGGCTAAGAAAACAAATTCCATTTTTACCATCCTTACAATGTACCATTACACACTGCATATAGAAAGATTGAAAACCTTTTTTTTCACAGCAGCTATACAAATTTATTGCGATGCTATCACAGAACAGAGACACAACCAACACACGCGATGCACAGTTCTGATAAGGAGAGCTCCAGTACTAGGGATTTTAGCTTTATTGATCAGATTCATTAAGAAAACTGCATGAGTACAAGAGTTAACACAGAGGAACGAAGCTTACAAACATTCTAAAACACTGTTCTTCATTATAAACAATAAAACAATGAGTTGCCCTGTGACTTTGTCCATCCCCACCCCGGCACAGATTACATACACTGTCCCTTATAAAGCATATGGAATGTAATCCACGTGGACAAGATCCTCCGGTTGTTGCCCCAGCTCCTGTGAACGCCGTGCGTGAGCGTCGACGCGGTAACCTGTCCTGCACCCTCCCCTCCTTCACATTTAAAACTGAAATGAAATCCACTGACAGTAACAACAACGACCGCAATTTTTTTGTGGCGATGCAAAATTGTGGGATGCGACGAAATTCCCGTCTCCAAATTGACTTTTTTTCTTTCATTAAAAAAAAGTGTTCTCTACAATCAAACTACTAAAAAACCTGTATTTAGAAAATAGTTGATAAAAATATTCCCCTGAATTGTACAAGAAAAGAGGTACAGGGAGCACTGGTAAAAGATGTGGTGTGAGAGGTGTTATTCTGCCGCATCATCTTTTTCATCAGCTTCTTCTGTAGCCGGTGCCTGGGAAAAACGAAACATTTTTTAGCGTTTAAGTTTAATCACCACGGAGATCAGTTGGGTTTTGCATGTTTATATTTGATGCCCTGACCCTTACCTCTTCCTCAGCTTTGGCTTCGCCGTTCTCAGCAGGGGCCTCTGGTGCTTTCTCCTCAGGCTTGGCCTTCTCCACCTCCTTGGCTTTCTTAGGCTTAGCAGGTCCCTTCTGCAAACAAGAATATTCACCTTATTAGTCACTTTGTCAACAGTCTAATAAATTAGTCTAATCAGAGGTAATCAAAACAAAGACTGACCTTTGGCTTTGGTTTTGCCTCTGCCTTTGCAGGTGCAGGTTTCTGTGGGGACAAAAAAAATGAATGGTCAGCCCTGAGAATGCTGGTTAACGGCTTGCATGTAGTCTGCAACAGTGTGGGCTTGTTTGTACTTACTTCACTCAACCTGAGAGATCTCCTCTTGGCCTGCACAGAGAGTAAACAGACAAGATGATTACTTTTAACACATCAGCCAATGTCTCTCACTAATGGGGTGTTACTGACCCCTGGTGGGTGCACAGACTAACTGTTTAGTTTTTAAAAATCACAGGTATGTTTAAAAACAATATGGTTAATTATTACTCACAACTGGTTCTGCTCCTGCCTGTGAGAGACAACAAAAGAAAATAAATCAAATTATAGAATTTTCCTGCATTTTGAATGTGCCTTTGGTGAGCTCAATTGGTGGGGTGGGGGTAAGTTCCTGGGCTTTAAGTATTAGTTATGTAACTCAAAAGTGGGCGTTTCCAGAGAGAACATTAGCCTATGGATGAGCAGCTAGCCTCATACATGATTTAGGTTACACCAACCGCTATGATTGGCTGAGATATGTTCTAAATCTTGGAACAATGGAGCTCATAACTAACTTCTTAACCCGCTTACATTAATCACATCTATTACTCAGAAACATATCATAACTAATCAACGCGGAAGTGCATTTGCCAACACAACAATAAGAAAAGTAGAAGTGCAAGTTTGACCTGTTTTTAAACACAACACTGTAGTTTAAACAGCGGCCTGTGGAAGTGCTCTCCCGGCTCCCGTAGGTGATTTGTCTGTACTGTAAACTCCGGCGGAGGAGGAGGAGGAGGGTGGAGTGTGGAACGGACTCCGCCTCCCCGCAAACACATCCATTCATTGGTAATAAACGGGACTGCCAGTGTAGGGAGCGAAACCGAGCGGGGTAGCGACCGGTTCCCGCCACGAATTTGAAAACGAGTCACTCCGAGATGCTCAGCAGCGACTCTGTCGATCTGGTAGCAGAATCTACTAGAACCCCCCCAGCAACAGGAGCCATTGCATAACCTACGACTGGCCTGAGCCGACAGACAGACAGCAGACACGACGACCGCCTTCCCAAGAAACGCACTGAAAAACAATGGCGGCGATTCATTAACAAAAACAACACATGTACGCGGAGGGTTTAGGGAACACAATTCACACATTATCATAAAAAAATATAATTATTTCACAAGCAAGCCGAGCGTTAAAGCCTCTTAATTATTAAAGTATTCGTTCCCGAAAGTTTAGTGTCCATCGGACGACCCCCCTTAAAGGAAACAATCAATATGCCGCCAACTTTCTCTGCAGGAAAAAGCAACGTCGACGCTTTTGTCCTCCCCTGCAAGTAAATGTTATTTTATATAAAATTGCAATATCTCAGCGATCTGCAAAAGCATGCACACAGATAATCACTGCAGGAGAGACAGCGGAGGATCAAAACACCCGCTGCACGCCAACTAAACTCCCGTCCTGAAGCCACGTTTACCCGGAACACAAACAAGCAACATTTGTAACAACTCTGCCGGAGGATAGCTGGGGGGTGGGGGGGTTATAATTATAATATTATAATAATATAATAATAACACCGTATTACTGAATGCATGAAAGATGTCGGTCTACTCACTTTGCTCCTTTTAGGCATGGCTGGTTTGTGTGGGGTGGTTTATTTTTTTTAAAAAAGAAAATAGAGCTTAATGTTGCTCAATACAGGAGGAAAAATACAGTGGTATATATTCTGGATAAAGCGTACCAGTACAGTCTAATACAGCGCAGCGCGACGGTAATGTTCCATTGGAAGAAGAACTAGCTCAAACCGGATTGGATTCTCCCCCTCCCTCCCTATTCAAACCGTTATAGTTCCCGCATGATTGACGGGGCTATGTCCCGCCCCCGCTGCCCTCTGATTGGACAAACCAGTGGTTTTCAAATCTGGAGCTCGTACCCCTGTGGCTGCGTCACACGTCACTCAACAAACACCCGGCGAGCCGTTTGTCTCTCCGTGCAGCCATCTGCTTGTAACATTGTCATTAAATCTGACGTCCACCTCGCTCAGAAACCGCTCATATTTCTTACCAAAATGCTACTCGGGCCAGTGATGTATGTGTGTTATTTATGTTAGAAGCAGCCCATGTTTAACACGAGTGATAACACGTAGTTGTTGGGCTATTAGCAGAGGATCGTCCCCCAGACGAGTCTTTTGTATTTTAGCTTGGGGGGGAAAATGGCGACAGGATACGTGTGTGTGCAGAAACCTGGCGGTGTTGTCAGACGTCCGGGTCCAAATATGACTCCAGTTGGAAACAGTTGCAGTGTTTGTGTATTGGAACAAGTCCTTTCAGACATTTCAGGAATGAGACGTAACAATGAGACGTAACAATGTGACAACAATATCCAACTACCATGAACACAACATTTACTCTTAGTTTCACATGGGACATGAACAGCAGTCTACTCGGGGAAAGTCCTGTGTTTGTATGTTACATTACATTACAGTCATTTAGCAGACGCTTTTTTATCCAGTCAGTAGTTACATATCATTCACCCATTCACACACTGATGACAGGCTACCATCAAGGTGCCACCATCAGACTCTAACTAACATTCATCATCCAGTCCACACCGATGGCAAGCCTTCGGGAGCAACTTGGGGTTAAGTGTCTTGCCCAAGGACACATCGACTGCCGAAGCCGGGTATCGAACCACCGACCCTCTGATTGGAGAACTACCTTGCTCTCCACTACGCCACAGCTGCCCCTACAACAATATCCAACTACCATGAACACAACATTTACTCTTAGTTTCACATGGGACATGAACAGCAGTCTACTCGGGGAAAGTCCTGTGTTTGTATGTTCATACAATGCCAACATTTTCCTGGGGACTGGGCTGTGTACGCACATGAATATATACATTTTGCATAAATTTCACTTCAGAGTCTGCTTTTAAATCAGAGCTTTATGTTCACACCAGTATGTTTTTTCCAAAAAAGTCAAAAAAATAAACCACATGCTACCTTGAGACATAGAAAGTCACTTATGTTGATTACATTACATTACATTACAGTCATTTAGCAGACGCTTTTATCCAAAGCGACTTACAATAAGTGTATTCAACATAGGTATTCAAGAGAACTACTAGTCACCAGAAGTCATAAGTGCATCTCCTTTCTTAAACAAGCATCTTAAAGCATAAACCAGAGCAAAAGTATAGTGCAGAGGCAGATTACTACGAGAACAATAATTGCAACAGACTAATACGAATATAATAAGTGCTACAAACTACTACGAATAGGATAAGTGCAGTAAACAAATACGAATGCAATAAGTGCTACTCAGGGTAGTACTTCTTGACACTACTACCCTGACAGTGCTCCCTCTTATTTCTCCTCTTGCCCCCGAGAAAACTACAACATCGATCACTGTGCTAGTTACCGGTACAGTTAACGCACTGCTCCAAAAGACTCACTATATATTCGACATTTTGTTATTATAGTTTTTCTCTCGCAATTTTTTTCTTTCCTAAGCTGCTCATAAAAAAACTGTTAATACAAGCTAATGTAATTTACTCCCCTTCTATGTGGACTGTATTTACAAATGCCTGTTATCATGTTGTGAGATATTTACTTATTTAGCATATTTTTTTCTTCAATATTTCTCTTTATATTTTGCTGAACATGAGGACATTTAATACATTTTGTAACGAGAATCCTTTTTTTATTTTAACCTTGGTTTATTTCATCATTATATTTCAACAAAGACAATAAATATCCTCTAAACTGGTTTATTATTTTTGCTTTGATCATAGTGTTATTAAAATATTTTGCATGTTTTGATATGAGTCTGTTCATCATGATATGCAGAATTATAAGCATACATTTTCAGATAAATCAAACCAGCAAGATCAGCACAGACAAAAATGCCTTTCCTCTTTTTATTTTTAAATGATCCCTCCCTCCCCTTTGGACAGCCCAACATCCTGTTTTAGCAGGAAATACATCACATTAGGGAGGCAACATGCTCTCAACAAAATCAGCTTCCTTGAGTTAAACATTTATCTATACTTGCATTGCTAATCAGGCGAGAATAAAGGAAGATGTGCTTTTAAACAGCCCCAACGGCAACAACACTGAATCTTTCTTAATTCAAACTTGGCCCAGTATCCTGCTGGATGAGGTTAAAACAATGGTAGGTTGCCGCAACTCAGCACACTCTTATTCTCTTTTTAATTTCGCCTTATTTCTTTTTCTGCCTTTTAGTGAGGCAGTGATTGTGCACCAAGACATTTTTATTTATTTATAATAAAAAAACTAGAATAACAATAAGTTTACAACCGCAAGGAAACACTGTATTTGGCTTTTCATTCAGCCAATTCACCTCCAATTGGTCAAAAATGCCATATGATTGTAAGTAATTCCATTAAGTTATATGTCACCACTTCTTTTTATTGATATTCTCCTAGAGCGGTTAATAAACTACTTCTTAAGGTATCTTTGAACTTTTCTGAAGACCTTCGGACCAGCTCTTCCATCGGGTGTGAAACCCATCAAACAAACAGACCTGTTTTACAGTAAACTGACCCTTCCTGCCAGGCCGCATTCGACAGCAGATTGTCAGCACACCAAGGTAGATTTTTTGTTTGGAGTACCCATTCCAACCCATTTCCCACCTCTCTGTGACATTTTATTGCTAACAAATGCTCAAATACATGCGGGTCAAATTTCAAAATAAAACTATGCTGGTATTGTGCTTTCGTAGTTGGCCACCAAAGAGGCATCCATTCACAAGACATTTCATTGGGAACATGTTTGAAGGTTTTTTTACCGCATGCTTTCATGGCAGCTCGGAAAAGTTCCAGTGATTCTTAAAACTTTGCTACAGCAAGATTTGATCACCATGATTTCCTTTACTTACAGAACACACAACAAAAACTTAAAGCTGACTTTTTTTATTCAATGAGATTTGAAAATGATAATTCTCCAAGAATTGTTATTGAAAGTAAACCAAAACTCTCAGAAGGGTGAGGAGGGAAAAAACAAAAGAGTAAGATGCAGTAGTCACAGACGTCAAGGTCCAATAGGTGTAATTTAGAAATGCATCCATCTTCTAAAAGTGGGTTGAAAATTGGCAACAGCAACAAACAGCCCATCCCCCCTTTGATAATCGCAGATTCACCCAGTTTATCCAAATAAAAGCTTTCAGTCTGCTCCCTGTGGGCAGAGAGGTGTAAACAATTAGGCCAAGTCACATGCTGATGCTCGCCGGTATTATCATGGTAATGACACCGGGAGTTTACTTCACCCCACTGGTCCACTTGACGAGACAAAAGGACGAGTGGGTAACGCATGAATTAGATACCTGCATCTCTTGTTAGCACTCAAAGCAACACGCTTTAGCGAAGTATCAGCAGAAGCATCCTCCCTAGTAGAAATGTAAAACACCTTGATGATAGCAACCAGTTCTGCTGGTTGTTTATAGTCTTTAAGTACTTAACCCAGCAAAGTAAGGACGTACACAAGGTATCAATAGTTTAGAGCTTAAGGGGAGATACAGAGCTGGGGTCCTGTCCTTCATATTTCCATGTAATGTTTGTAATGTTAATATAGCCTAAGTTGGATGAAAATGTATCTCTTCTTCATGAGGCAGATGTGGTTAGTGATAGAGATATGTGATACAGAAAAAAAACTGCAGAACAAGGAATACTGCTTATTGCATAATAAATATGACGGGCCTTTTAGGGCTGGTTTATGACATATCACTGTTATAAACATTATCTTACAGTGGATGTATTGAAAAGACAGATTATCATATGTCCTTGTGCAAGTACCACAATGGTTTAAAGAAAGCTGTGTGCTGTTCAAAGTCCCAAGACAGCAAACTTATACTAGTTTAAACACATAGAAACTCTGTACTATAGTTACATGGCCTGCCTAGGAAGTGGCAGCCTCACTGTAAAAGACATATTATGACAATATATCTGTTTTTTATTTGTGTTGTCAGCGCCTTTTCCATTCTCATGAGCACGGAATGAAAATTCCCTGCTCATGAGAATGGAATACAATGAAACCATCATCAATGAAACCATCATCAACAGCGCTAACATTGCAAACTACAACGGCTTTAACAGTGCAAACAACGTCAACGGCGCTAACAGTGCAAACAACATCAACAGTGCTAACAGCGCTTACAATGAAACCATCATCAACGGCGCTAACATCGCAAACAGTGCAAACCTCAACAACGGCTCTAACAGTGCAAATAACATCAACAGCGCTAACAGGGCAAACACTGCAAACAATATCAACGGTTCTAACAGCGCTAATAGCGTAAACAAAGCAGGGAGAAGGTCTCACTACAACGCACACAGAGGGAGAGTGTCTTAATTCTCTGTTCAGGTAAACATTACTCATTACATTACAGTCATATTTCTGTATGTTGCATGAATGTTAGTTAGAGTCTGATGGTGGCACCTTGCATGGTAGCCTGTCATCAGTGTGTGAATGGGTGAATGATATATAATATGTACTACTGATTGTAAGTCGCTTTGGATAAAAGCGTCTGCTAAATGACTGTAATGTAATGTAATGTAATGATCAACAGCACACCATGGAGTCTGCTTTACAGCTTAATCTGTTTTAATTTATGAAATTGAGGCGCAGGGAAGAGCAGGGTTGCTAAGATAAATGTGTTATCTATTGCTTTAAACTAGCTTAAACCTGAACTGCGAAGCTGTACTTTGACTGTACTTTTTCTCTGTTCTGTCCGCACAACTGTTTTTGCAGGTCGTGAAAATCATCATGTTGCAAAAGAATGTCCTGCAGTCCTCTGCGGGGGTCTCTCTGTAAAGATACTGTATATGCATGGCGGAGAGAGGGGGGGAGAAGGCGTTAGGTAGGTCTCAGATAACAATGCTGTTGTTGTGTTGAGTGCGGGGCAGCCCTTCCATCACAGCTGCTGCCTGTTGCTGTCCTTTCCCTCCTTTTCTACTCTCGAGTCATAAGAACACTGTGGAGGGGAGGACAACACCACAGAGAGAAGTTATAATATAAAGAATCTGGATGTTTTCTTGTGTTTGTGGCATAAATAATGAATGAGGTTTGGCTTAATAAAAGAATAAAGGGAGCACAGAATCGTCTCAGAGGTTACTTGAAGAGACGTTGGTATAATCCTCAGGGGAGTGTGACAGGATGAAGTGAAGGTGACCTCAGCTAAAGCCTCTTTGACGGAGGGCAACTTGTTCATTTATCTTCTTCACTCTCTCTGCCACACACACACACACACACACACACACACACACACACACACACACACACACACACACACACACACACACACACACACACACACGTATATGCAAATGGTCAGCGGTGGTTAAGTCCTGTAGACCAGGAACAGGTGGGACTGGGCAGCCGCCCTGTAAACAACCATTGGTGAACAGTGGTGAAGCATGTGCTGCAGGCAGGTAAGAGACAGAGACAAATGTGAATGGATCAGCTGGATGTGAAGAGAATCTGACTCTCTCTCTCTCTCTCTCTCTCTCTCTCTCTCTCTCTCTCTCTCTCCCTCTCTCTCTCTCTCTGAACCCACATGAACATGAAGGACACACGTTGTAGTTCACCTCCATAGAGCAACTGCATTATCCCCTTGTGCTAACAGTTGAACAGTAGTGGTCTCCATGATTCTTTTAGTTATAAATTAGATATTTAACCATGCATATTATAACGTTTTAAGTAAACTAAACTTGCAGAACTTACCTTTTTTTGTAAAGATGCTATACACAAGATTGGGAGCATTTTGATTGCCTTTCAACGGCTCTCAACATGGCGACGGGTGAGCTAGTTGCTCGCAGCTAACATGTTACAGCGCTGACATTATAGCAAAAAAGCTAAAAGCGCTAACAGTGTTTACCTGAGGGGGAACTGGAGACTCAGCTGTAACCGCCGTATGAGAGCAGTGCAGAATGGCGTTCGTGAGCTAGCCAGTGAGGCACTCTCACGTGCACTAACATGCACTTTAAGGCACGTGCAGCCTGCTATGTAAACATAGCACAGAGAAGTGCTGATTACAGCACACACAGAGGGAAAGTGACTCCATTCTCCCCTCAGGTAGACATTACTTCACTATACTATTACAAAGACAATAGTTGTTTGATGCTAAATTAATACTCTGAATCATGAATGTTGCCCCTTTAACGGAGTCTGTCTGTCTCTCTCTCTCTCTCTCTCTCTCTCTCTCTCTCTATATATATATATATATATATATATATATATATATATATATCTATATATATGCAAAATGAATGAAAAATGTGACAAAATGTGTCACATGCCGTTTCTAAAAATAATAGTAATATATTTGTCCACCCAGCAGCCAAAGCAGAGTGCTGCAGTGTAAAGAGGGGAGTGCCAATGACCTGCCTTTAAAACAGTCATTTATATGTGAGAGAGGGAGGAGGCTTGCCCCAGTGGCAGCGTCGCCTAATAAGCTCAGTAACAATAAACCTTAGTCGGCTTTAACCATTGATTAGCCAACGGCTGAGACAACAAAAACAAGTCCCACAAAGACAAGTAATGCATGCTCTGAAGGCCTTTTTTTTGTATGGAAAGTACTGCATTGTGGGGTCATATCTTCTTCTCTCACGTAAGGGTGCAATTGAATGGAACTAATCTGTGTTCGCAAACAATAAAATTAAACAATGGGATGCCCGAGAAGTCCAAAGCCCCGAGACAAAGATGGGGAGGCATGATGAGTTATGACTGATGATCTCTTGACACAGCGACTTCGATGGCTGAAGAGGCCCTCTGAATCACTTCCATCGCAGGCCATATGCAGGGGATCGGAGGGACTGCCTTTGCTGACCCTCCCCCCACTATCTACTTGCTGTTTTTCATGGTTGTCTGCTCGCTTCTGCCTATACAATACCAGCTGTGTCTGGAGACATTCCAGCTCATACTACGCTGCTTCCCTCATAAAACCACGACTGTGGGCCAGAGGAGCCTATATAAACAGAGCGGTGTATAGAGGAATTGCGTTAATCCTCTCTGCTGGATCGTAGGAGATCTGCTATCAGGAGGCTCTTCAACTGAAGGCCTTTTGAAATGCTTAAAGATGTCAAGTAGTTCCTAGACAGTTTTTGTCATTTTTCATAAGGATAAAATAAGAGTAACTGCAAACCAGTCGTGCAAGACACAACTTGAAACTTGTGATACTAAATATCTTTAAGCACAATTTGATAATGCATGGGGGGGCAGTCATTTTATCTGCAGCATATTTAAAATGTACAATTTACTGCAAGAAAAACACAAAACATCCATTTTGACTGCCGGCCCAATTCAAACACACAGTAAGTGTTGGAGAGCAACAAAGTACATTTATTCAAGTGCTGTGCTTGATAACAATCTTGAAATACTTGTACATAACTCTAGTTTTCAGAGGGACAGATTATACATTTTACTCCTTCACATCTATCTCACAGCTATCGACACTTTGCAGATTAAGATTTTACACACTGAACATGAGATCAGTTTGTAAATGATGACGCATTGTTATGGATTAAACTAAGTTATCTCTGCCTAAACCAAATAATACAGTAAAGTACTACTTTACTAAATGCATCAATAATAATGATGCTAATATAATAAAAGAACACTGACAAGGGCCATTTTGAAGTCCCTCTTACTCTTGATACCAAGTACATTTTGTTGCTAATACTTCCATACTTAATAATTAAAATTCGGAATTTTGGACTGTTATAGTATCTATGTGGTAATACTATTTTTAATCAAGATGATGATTTGTATACTGCATATTATGTGCATGCTGTGTATGATATAATGCACACAGACTTACATTTAAACAGAATATGGCGGCTGAATAATATAAGTAATCACATTTTATATGGAAACATGAAAAGAGTCATTCATCTCATTACTGTGCATGTAAATCACAATTGTGGTTGTGTTGAAAACATTAATAAACATTTATTTTGTAATTGTAATGCATTCCAATATATATCCATCCATTTGATTTTGTTGTTATAAATAAATTGGCACACTATGGTTTATATGTCTAAATGATTTGTGGAGAAACAGATGTAATAAAATGAAAATGCATATAAAATGCCTGCTTGTATGCAATTCTGCATGAATAAAACACATTTCGTATAAATAAAAATGATCCTACAGTGAACTCTAGTGGTAAAAATGAGAAACTCAGTCAGTATCAGCTTCCTATGCAAAGGGTAGTTCAGACCAACTGCTACATCCAAACAGCACAGCAGCCTGTGTTGTCCGGGTGACCTTGGTGGTGATGAGCTTGTTGCAGCCATCCCACTGACACTCATCAAAATGTATCACGGGTCCACAGGCCTTCCACAGTACGACTGTGAACTCTGGTTCACACACAAACCTCCACCTTCATTTATCAAACCTGCTGCAGGGCCGGAGAATGACCTGGAGACAGATACAGTGTGTTTGTGCTCCAAAGACTAAGGCAATGATGTCGGCGTAAATACAATCTTGGTGGTGGTTTAAATATAAAAATATTTCAAGAGGCTCTATTTTCGCATGATCTAAAATCATTTTCAGTAGATTGACTATCTGGCAGTTTATTAAAATCAGGTGAAGTTTAAAATTTGGAAAGTTTAATATTTATTCTATCACAAAACTTGCTCCAGTTTGGTTTTAAGTTCTCTAAAGTTAGAATAAACGTCTCTGTTGATGAGTAAAACATTACATTTACAGCCAACACAAAGACATAATCATCACATTCTCCATACTTGCTGGATACAAGGGGAACTGCAAGTTTGCTGTAATGGTTTTGATAGTATAGGTCACTCATTCCCAAAGTCTGGGTCGGGACCCACAGGTGGGCCACAGTAGGTTTTATTTGGGTAGCCAAATAAATTAGCATTTTAATTACTTTTATTTAACATTTATATCTGCCGTACACCTTTGAGCCCCATGAGGGAGGCTGAATTTACTTATTTTTCGGATAATTGTAGCCTACATATTACATTGAAGTAAATTATTTAGTATTTTAAAGTATTTAACATGTGTATACATTTTAATAACACAGAAAACAAAGTTGTGGTATCTTGAACATATATATTGTCAAAATGCCAGGTTTACCTATTTAAGATAATATAAGATGATGTCAGTAAATATGGTCAGATGGGCCTTGGGTCGTCTCAGGATTTATAGATGAGGCCTTTTCTGAATTGGGTCGTGACGGTTTGCCATTTTAAAAAGGTAGCCCTCATCTCGGTGTTTGAGCTGATGCTATAAATAAGCCTGTTTTGAGTCTGGGGGGCTCATAGGACAGGAGCTTATCTACTTTTTCTCTAGAAGCTTAAGGGCCATAGCACATCCGTGAACATGACTCCAGTTTGCTGAAACGTATTTACCAGAAATAAAACACAACAATGGACAAAATCCTCCATGGCAAATATCAACCCTGCAAACTAAATTTGACTATATAAGTATGAGCAGTAAAATGTTCTTGTATCCCATTTAAAAGTGCTCTGCAAAGCACACAGTGAAGAGGAGTTTAGTTAAGCTGTGGATGGGGATTTGCTCTCAGGTCTGTTGAAGGATTATATGCTCCTCTACAGGTCCAGTGAATTCTCCAAAACCCATTCGATAACGTCTTAAAGTGGCCCTATTATGCTTTTCCACTTTTTCCCTCTTGTTTAGTGTGTTATATATATTTTTGTACATTTAAAAGGTCCGTAGAGTGTAAATACTGAAGTCCACGCCTAAAAGGAGTTACCTTCCCCCTCAGAATCACTGCTCCTGAGCTGCCTGAAACGGCTCGGTTTAATTCACTTCCGTAACTTTATGAGGTCATAATGTTACAGAAATGACGTAAAACCCCTTCCGGCTAGTTTGGCCTGCCCTCAAACAACAAAAGAGAGAGATGGAGCTGAAGCTCCGAAGGAAGAGTTTTTTGAAATGTGAAACGTTGACCAATAACAACAGAGCGGGCTAGCTGACAAATCAGGGCAGACTTTGCTTTCTGGAGGGAGAAGCAAGCGCTACAACGGAGCATTTCAGAGAGAGGGTGAGAAGAGGTGCTGCAGGACAGCCAGGATGAGAAAAACAAGGCGGATTATGAGCATTAACGCATGTAAACATGTTGTAAGTGTAACTTGAGATAAAAATGTGCACCCGGAAAATAGCATAATAGGGCCTGTTTAAAGGGATTGTGTCATCTAGCTGAAGTTAATGAGAGTTCCTCAAAAAAAAATCTGTTCTAACTTTTCTCACTTCGGCAAGAACAATTACAGTATTCATGAAGGACTCCATCACTCACAGAGAAACCGATTGAGAAAGTGTTCTTGGCCTCAAATAAAATGTATTCAGTCAAAAAATATTTTCCTCTCTTTTCACTTCACTTCTAACACATTTTAGTTAGTTTAGAACCCCCCCGTTTTTTTCTCTCAACAACAGCCCCAACTAGACAACTAAACTGTTTATCCCTTTTTTGAAAAATAACATAACATAGACAGAATGACGTCAGAATTTAAATTATTGAAAAACACAGTGAAGACATGGACATTTTATTACATTTTATTATTATGTAAGCGGAATATTAACATAAATGTTTTATAAATATTATATTTCAAGAAGAGGATCAGGCAATAAAAAACAGGCTTAGGCAGACTGACTCACAAAGAATGGACCATGGAATTAATCTTGTGATAATACTCAGCCACCAAACATGTCTTTTTTTCCGGCAGGTGGAAACGTCACCCTCACACCCACAGCCACACAGTTTATTACTGACTGACAGGTAGGTGATAAGGGTCTGAGTTTCAATGGCCTGACTTGGACCTTGCTCCCTGTGAGAGTTTTTTTTATAGCCTCAGGTGGAGCCGTGCTGCTCACCTATTGTTTCAGGAAATGAAGCTCTGATCCATTCCACACACCGCGGCTGGAGCTCTCTGTGGTAAGTTTGTTTAAACTGAAGATGCTGTTGCTTTTGAGGAATATTTGGTCACGAAGACAAGGATTTCAACGAGTGAGAGACAACACTGTAGCAAAGTATGTAAGATATATGAACGGGTGACTACAGCATGTATCAAAGTAAATCTGTTTTCAGAGAAAAAGAACAGAAATAGAAGGGACAAAACTGGATAATTTTACTTCCTCATTTTTAGTGATGTATTCATTTTGTGTGAATGAAAGATGGAATGATATAAAAACCTCTGACCAGTTCCCTCTGTGAAAGAACAACAATTTGAAACGAGCTTGTAGATTTCATACAAACATCAAATCAGATAATATCTAGAAAAGGAATCTACTCTCTCGCCAAGCTAAAATCAAGCTAAGCTGCTAATTCAGGATGACATCAACACTTTTCTCGATGCCCTGTCCTCTGTTGACAGAGACGTCCAGGCTCGGTTTTTGGTCTTGTGTCATTTATTTCAGGTTTAACTCCCTGCTATAGAGACATTTTTTTAGAGGAGAACGGACCGAGGACTTCTAAAAGCTGTGTCTCTTCCGTCTTTTCAGGACAACAACACTAGCATGACGGTTCCCTGGAAATCACGGCCCAACCTCTTCCGCATCGGTTTATTACTGTGTCCAATTGGAGGTCAGCATTCATCTTCCAAATAATTGTATAAAGTCTGTACAAACCTGGAGAAAAATAAGAGAAAAAAAGAGTAATATTATTTTCTGGGGTCTTGCAATTTGTCGTCCAAACACTTACTTGTGGCTTATTTCCCACATAGTGTTTATGACAATCTAATGTATATGTTTCATTTAACATTCGCAGAGCCTTATTAAGTGAGACCTGTGAGATAAATGGCTTTACAGGAGGACTAGATTAAACTTTAATGATCCCTGTGGGGAGATTAAATTGCTTTAATCCCTTATATCCACTCCTGATCCAGAATGAATTAACTGAACCAACAACTGTAAGTGTGACTTTATCAGTACTATGTTTTTGGACATAACCTAAAAAAAGTTTTGTCTGTCCTGAACATTTGCTTGAACGTGAAGGGATTTTAAATTACTTTGCAACTGAAGTCCCAACTGTGGGGCGGAGCTCTTCATCATCAGGGAATAGTCAGAGAGATACTTTCTTTACACCAGAGCAAGTCCCACGGGTTTTCTGGGTGCTTTTAATAGTGATTAATCATTACCCTCGGTGGTGCCTTGAAGAAAAAAAGATAGCTGAACAAAACCAAACTGTTTCAAATCTAATCATTCCTCATCCTATTAGCCAGAGCAGCTTTCCTTCTGCTTCCTCTTAAAGAATGCAACAAGAACACATCCAAGGAAACGCCTCAGCTTTGATGCTCGACACGTGAACGATCAGTCCAGACTGATGTTGTGTTTGAGTTTCAGTCTTGTCAAGAACCAACAAAACAAATTCCACGACCTTTGTAATGTTCACGTATCTTGAGCAAATTCAAACATGTCTCAAGCACTGATTTGAACAAAGAGCGTCATGTGCCTCCATAGCAGGCTTTCTCTTTGTCCATTAGCTCAGCTAATGTTGCCTGACTCTTTACTTTTTCTCACATTGCATTCCATTGTAGAATTAACTAATTATGTTGCTTTACTTTAATTAGTGATATGTGAACACCTGCAATTTGCTGCCAATCACACAGAAACCTGTAGTAGACTATAACTTGGGCTTAAAAAAAATTATTCGTCATTTTATATAAACGGGGATATATATATTTCTATTAATATTATCACAATGTATTCTTATATATAAATCAAAAAATAAATATATATAAAACTGCATATTATTATATTTGATATATAACATTTAAAATATAAAATAAATTACTTAATCGGAACGTATAGTACAAATGATAATAATAATAATATTTTTAAAAAATCTATAAAAAAAAGAATTACTTTGGTGACAGACTTCTTCAAGAAAAAAAATCTCAGAATAAATTTTAATTATGGATTTATTTTTGTTTCACATTGAGAGAGTTGAGTTGAGAAATGTATCTTTATGATTATGAAAAAAACTTTTTGGAGCTTCATAAACCTATGGTTGACATCACAAAGACTATACGCCCATATTTTTTTCAGTCTGTCATTTAAACCTAAATCAAGTCTTTAAGTAGTTCCTTTGTACAAAAAGAGGGCAAGGTGGCAAGATGCAACTTAAGAATCCTGTGCCATAATCACAAGATCCAGAGACCGTCTAAACTCTATATCATTCCTGTCTGACATGTTGTCTCTTTCACTTTCAGTGGTGTTGGGACAGCTCCAGCTGGAGCCGCTGAATTCAACAGTGCTTCAAGGCTCTGATGCACGATTCAATGCCACTGTGAAAGGAAGCTGGAAGATCATGACCTGGAGTGTAAGAGGATTCATGGTTCTCAATTTCCCCATCACCGGTAACTTAACCACTGCCTCAAATCAGTTCTCCGCCAGGTTCTGCTCCAGTGTTGACACCAGCTGTGTGGAGTTCACCATTCATAATGTCACCCGCAGTGGTGAGGCCGGCCCGGTCATTTGCAGTGTGCTGGGGGATTATGAAAGGAAGACGGCACATCTTTACATACAAGGTAAGGTCATCATTAGGCAGCAGTTATATGTTGTTCAGTGATTTTGAGCAAGGTTTGGTACTTTGAAAGACATGTGTTGCTTTGTGGCTGTCCTTTGACCTCTGACCTCACTGTGTTCAGATTACCTTCAGGTACTCTCGCTATGAAACATGTGGGCCCCAGTCTGGCTTTGGATGGATATTGATTATTAAAGTGATGGTGCTCTATCTCATACGGCTGATTAGAACCTCCATGATTACAGAGTCTCCTCACATGTAGCAAAACCTGCACCTGAAGCTAACAAACCCACTCAATAGACCTGCCAGCTTAGCAATTTGGACGCTTTTCGGCAAAGGGATGTAAAAGGTTCTTCATATGAGATTCAAAGCATTAAACCCAGCAAACAACTGTTAATTATGTAAAGATATAGTGGAGTAATGTCTACTTGAGCAGAGAATGAAGTCACTTTCCGTCTGTGTGTGAGTTCTAATCCGAGCTCCTCTGAGCTTTGATTATGTAGTTGAGCCGTCCACTCTTGCCTTTTAGTGCATGTTAGTGCATGCGTGCCCCTCTGCACTGCTTTCATACGGCGGTTATAGTTGATAACGCTGTCCTGACAGCAGCCGCCATCAGCACTTTTTCCGTTGTTGGCAATGTTAGCACTGTTAGCTGCTAGCTGCTGGCTCAGCCATCTCCATTTTGAGAACCGCTGAGAGGCAATAGAAGTGCTGAATTTTGAATTAACAACTTTAACGGGACACTGAAAGCTGAACAGCAAACACTGTTTAATGACAAACTAAGGAGAGTTAATATTAAAGAATACGTTTTTTTTAAAGACTTACTCATGGTTTACCTTATTGCAGGAATGTTGAAATGAAAATGATCCGTTTGCCCCTGTGTATCCATTCTAAGACTTAGCTAAACATGTTTTTGTCTGACTTAGAGATCATAGAACTGTCAACAGAACAATGCCTCAATGAGCCATGTCGTTGCTGCTGTACAAAAGTTTTGTTGGAAATAACAAAATAATAGAATATGTACAGACTTACCCTTTAAACTGCCAATTTAAGTATATAAGATTTAAGATTGTTTGTCAATCTTATTTTTCAGCCACTTCCCAGTGTAAGCATGGTGAAGCCAACCAACACACAGGGACACTACTTGTTCTCATCACTGAACAACCACCGTTCCTAAAAGCATGATGTATTCCTGACTTCACCTCTCCTCTGTTCAATTCAATTCAATTCAATTCAGTTTATTTTGTATAGCCCAGAATCACAAATTACAAATTTGCCTCAGAGGGCTTTACAATCTGTACACATGCGACATCCTCTGTCCTTCCCTCACATCGGCACAGGAAAAACTCCCCTAAAAAACCCCTTTAACAGGGAGAAAAAAGGAAGAAACCTCTGGGAGAACGACAGAGGAGGGATCCTTCTCCCAGGATGGACAGAATGCAATAGATGTCATGTGTACAGAATGAACAGCATAACAGAGATACAACACATTCAATGTATATGACATAAATGATTCATATAATAAGACTACTTATAATAACAGCAGAAATTATTACAGTAGAATTATAGCCATGAAAATAGGGATAGTAATGTGACTAATAATAATAATCGAAGTAGCAGTGGGTGTCAGTCGGCTCACAGCAGGAGGCACGACTACGGTCCAGGTACCACAACGATTCATGGAAACCTGCAGAACGAGAAAGCAAAAGGGCTTCAGGGTGGAAGTAAAGCTAAAATGCTTAATGGTACAGGTAATAGTAATAGTAATGTGACTAGTAATAATAATAATGGTGGTAGCAGTCGGTGTCAGCAGGGCCGTAGCAGGATGCACGTCCACGGTCCAGGTACAGCCACGTGTTCCTGTCTTTATTTCTCAGAGAGCGGTACGGTCAACGTCAAGGGAGGAAACGTGACGGTGAAGCAGGACCAGCAGGTGGAGTTCCAGTGTGTAACATCTGCTTGGTTCCCCACCGCTTCTGTCAGCTGGACTCGAAATGGCCAAGCTGTGAGCAGCAGCCTGTACAACACCACCAGCATGGCCGATGGGGATACCTTCAACTCCACCAGCGTCCTGAAGTTTCAGGCGGTCAGCAACGCCATGGTGGAGTGTCGGGCGACTGTGCTGTCACTAGCAAGTCCTCAATCCAGCTCTGTCTTCTTGGTGGTTGGTAAGAAGATCTTCCACAAATATCAGTGTTTCTGGTTCTATAAGACCAAGTCCACTGCAACCCCATAAGTGCACTGTGGGGCAGCATTCAGCATTTAACAGCGGCACTTTGAGCTAAAAGCTAACCTGCTCAAAATGACAATTGACCCATAATGATGTTTAGCGAGTGAAATATTTATTATTTTAAAGTGTCACATGTTAATATTTGCTAATTAGCATTAAACATTGCCAACCCCAGAGCCATGCAGCTAGCATGACTAAAGACGAGTCAAGATCTTAGTCAAGACCACTTAAAGAAAGACCGAGTCACGACCAAGACCAGTGCGAGTCCCAGGCTGCATGACACACTTACAATAAAATGGGGAACATGCAAACAGAAGGATCCATATTCCCATAACAAAATAAACCCAGAGAAAACAAATGAAGATTCCTTTTCTTCATTCATCTCTTTTGTTGCCATATATACTGTGTTTGTAGAAGTATACCATGACAAAGGTCCTGATAAGATACTCAAAAGGCATTGTAGTGAATTATATGTGTTGGAATGTTCCTTTGTTTTCTATGAGCACTCACAGTAATGATGTTAACAAATATATCAGACAATGCAAAAGCAGTTCAGTGGAATCCCCGCAGTTGTGGTCTAGTCTGGTCTTTAAACAACATCCAGAGTCTTCTTTTGTCTGAGACCGAGGGGAGGCAGAGTAAAAATCCGGACCAGTCCCGAGTACTACAACACTGCACGTTACTGCTTCCCCTGATCACGGATTATGTTATTTTTGTTGTGTAAACCTCTCACTACTACATTCAGCACTTTAAAGCTTTAGTTCACAGGAGGCAGAGCCTCTACCACCAGGGTGTGCACAGGTGTACTACGTACAGTGATGGGGATGTGATTTGGTTTGTTTCCACACCTGCCTTTCCAGCTGAACCATGTATGCTCTGATGAAAAAAAAGCTTAAAATAAAGTGTTCTCTGCATAGATTTAAGTGTTTGGATATCTATTCTACCAACACTTTCTGTATAGAATTTACATTAAAAGCCACAGCCTCACCAGGATCTTCACACAGATAAAATGGATAGCATGTTTTCTAAGATTGAGAAGCAGCGTGACGAGTCACTTTTCATTTCTGACAGGGAGTAAAACGTGTTTTATTTGGACACATCTCAACAAAATTTAGAGTATAAAATTGAGTATACAGCTAAATAAATTTTACCGCTGTGTTTTACAGAACAATATTCACAATATTCACTGTCTTCATAACTTCACAGTAGGTATTGTGCTTCTTTCCTCCTTTTGGGTGTGGTCAGTATTTTCAATTTGACCATTTAATTTTACAACAATAGGTTCTTAGGTCTTTGAATTTCCTCCTGAATGCTGGTTTTCCCCTCTGCAACAGTTCCCAAGCCTCCTGACTGGACCGTACTGATAGCTGTTGTCGTGTCCATTGGAGGTTTCGCTCTACTGGCTTTGCTAATCATCGGAATCATCTTCTGCTGCAAGCGCAGGAGAGAAAAACGTAAGGCCCAAATTCAATCAGTCTAACACCATACAGTATGTCCAAAATCATAAATGCAAATTCAAACAACTCACATGTAGTACAATCCTCTCTAGAACCCATCTACCAGGATGAAATGAGGTAAGAAGCCACCAAATATGATCAATGTTTTGTCAATACTTCTTTATTTGACCTTTCTTAAAATTACTTAACAGGCATGTGCTTTTACATGTTTCCACTTAAAATCCTCTGTTTGTTTGTAGCAGAAGAGTGAGGACACAGAGCCAGATAAGTAGTGTCACTGCAGCTGGAAAGAGACAGGGTCAAGAGAACGCAGGATACCTGCCGGAGGGTCAAACAAGTAAGACATGTTAAGTGCATATTTGCACAAACATGCACAAGCTTTAAATTAAATGAATGATCTTTGGCAAATTTGGCACTACTTGTGCCACAGTCAATTTAAAACTCCTCTCTCCCGTCTCTCTCCTCCGTCTCAGGCGTGGCTCCCAGCGAACTCAGTGACAGCGGCTTCTTCCAGGCAAACGGCTCCAATGTTTTTGAGGTAGGGTTGTTTAGTAGTACACAACGATAAGGGGTAGACAATGGTGGCATGAAGTGGTATACAATGGACCCTGTTAGGCCACAGGGGCAAGAATAAAGACATACCCCTCTGTTATAGACATTAGGTTTGGTGGGCACAACATTGGTGACAAAGAGTTAAACTGTGAGAAGGTGGCCAAGAATGGTCTCTTTAATTTCTTAACACCACAGATAGGAACCGAATGATCTCAATTGAGGTGGGGGTGCTTTTCCATATAGGGACAATGATGCGGTCTCAGTTTCAAGAGTTCATTTTTCCCATCACGCTAAACATTATTCCTACCAAAAGACTTTTCCTCCATCACAGTCTTTTGTTATGTTTGCTAATTGCTAATTTTGCTTCTGTTTTGTGCAATGGTGGTAAATTATAATACAAATATATTAAAGTTTAAGTGAGTTTGTGTCATCTTCGAATCTTTATGCTTTGCTGTTTAACTAGTAAAGTAAAATAAAAAATATTGATAATGCTGAGAAAGGAGTTTGAAAACTGAAATACAAGTTTAAAACACCTTTCCCACCGTATGTCATTAGTTTTGCTGATATTTGGTCATAAAAATAAAGTTAAGACAATCGAGAATAAAAACAACCTGCACTGTTAGACATTTTAGTAGTAGTCCCTAAATTGGTATTGAGTTTTGAGATAAACACTTTCATAAGTGATCCTTCCACTATGAGCTCATGCTGTATACTTCTACAAGTCTGTAGGAAACATGAGAGATGGTGATTTTTATGGATACCATAACATGGCTCTTACAAATAAAATAAAGAAATTACCAGCCATGTGCTTTTATTATCTCTAATTAAAAGATGCTAATCATTTATCAGGCATGGCACGGTACATATGGAAAATGTATTGCTTGATCATACAACTAATTTCAGTGATGAATGAGGTAAATCATTAACAGATACAGTATATTATTACAATTTATGTGTTCTATGAACTTTGACTTGAAACCGCAATGAGGGAAAGGCCTGTGAAATATGAATCACAACTGTTTTAACCGCAAGCCTCTGCTATCTTTGGGAAGCAAATTAGATCCATTATTAATGTCAAATGTGTGTTGCTTTGGATTTTTAGGTGGCTGACACTAACCAGGCAGGAAGAGGCTACAGTGTTGCCCACATCACTGTGGGTGAGTCAGGTGTCAGGAAACACAGACATGTCACCATTGTTTAAGGATATAAAGAGGACCAAAACGTTCAGGAGTTTTTGGAACAGACATATATTTAGTGCACTGCCTGTATAAAGCTGTATGTGCAGAATGTAAACTTTCCGAATTGTATGAAATGTATTCCTCCTCAGTAACAGTATCCTCACAGACCGGGTGAGGGCTGGAGCAGCGATTGAGGCAGTACGAGCACTACCTGCTTTGATTGTTCTCATATGGTTGACTAACGGGACAGGCTATATTTTTCTTAAATTGCTATGCCAGTTTCTATTAAGCTATATATTTGTATAAATGTGTTAAAATATTGAAAGAGATCCATTATAAACTTTCTTTGTTCCCCAACATCTGTAAGTTTCTTAAAATGTAATCCTTCCAAAATGTAATGCTTCCCTGCTAAGTGGCCTATTTTTTAAGACTTGATGAAATAATTAATTAACAAATAAACCCTTCCACATATGGTGTTTGAAAAGCTCACCATAAAGAACATTTTCACATGTATGAATTGTAAACCCGTCAGAAAAAATTCAGTTTGTAATTTATTAAAGGTGCTCAGTACGGAATTCGTGGCATATCTGTTGCCTCCACAAGGCTCTCAATATGGTGACGGCTGAGCTGGTGGCTATCAGCTAACGCTGCTAACAGCGCAAAAGGTGCAAACAACAGCAACAGTGTTTACCAGAGGGGGAACCGGAGGGTGGGTGCTACGCTTCCACAATGACGCCATGGATAAGGGCGGCGTTTCCAGCTGTTACTGCTGTATGAGCAGTGCATAGAGGTGGCTATTAGCTAGCCAGTGGGGCACAACAGATAGACTTGCATTAAAAGCATAAACCGCTGACCTGGCTACCTAATGAAAGAACAGAGAAGCTCGAATTACAACACACACAGAGGGAGATTGACTTGATTTTCTGCTCAGGTAGACATTCCTATAGCAAATCATTGTTTGATGATATACTAATGATCTGAATTTTGAATTAAGCATATTTAAATCATTTTTGCACAGTATGTTTGCTTACATAAATATTTAAAATAAAGGCCATTAAACTTTTACTTTTACAAAACATTTGCAAATTGATTTCATCCATATGCTCATCATGTATTTTCTCTTCTCTTTCTTGGGAAATGGGAATGGAGGTACGGCTGATGCATTTTACAGTGCGAAGAACATAAAACAGGTCAAATTCAGCAAGACCTTTATGACCGTGCTGACATTGACTAGAAAATGAATGTTGCAATCAAATAGACTGAGATGAGCTGTTCCCACATTGCTTCACGCCATGAACAATATTTTTCCCAAATCTACTTTTATTGAATGCATATGAGCCACGTCCAGCTGACTTTATTTTCTCCACTGTGAGTTTAAGTTTTTAAAGTTCGGGGATTACATTGCCAGAGTGCCACAGCCACATTTTCTATTATTTTGTTAAGACAAATACACATTTATTAAATTGTTTCATAGGAAGAAGCTACTACGGATGTTGATGCAAATTACTTCTACTTTAGTTCAGTGGTTTTTAACATGCAGGGGTTGAGATCTTCACAAGGGGGGCGCAAGATAAACCCGAGGGCATCACAAGATGATTATCGGCAGAGGAAAGAAAAAAAAACACATATTTCTGCCACACAGTCATGTTTACAGTAACTTCCCTCCCTCTAGTTTATGTCTCAGTCTGAGAGTTTTGCTCAAATTGAGACAATGAACCAAACACACTGCTGCCCTGGTGGTGAATTAACCAGTTTGTTGTATTCCAACCACAATTACACTCTCAGATCAAGTAGGTAGTAAAACAATTCTGAAGAATTCTTCCTCTGATATAAAAGAAGTATCTGAGTGAAGTCAGCAGAGTTCCAATGGAGGTTCCGACTTGAGTTGCTTTGAACAAAAAATTTGAACGTGAATTAAATCAAAAGACATTCTTAGATGACTTGTTATTGTAATGGATAAATAAATTAATCTGTCTACTGAAGGATAATTTCCAAGAGTTACATCAACATATTTCCAATGGAAGTTCTGACTTGGACATTTCTTTTTTTGCCTTCTATTTTTTAATCTGATTTAATTTATTTTTTTATTCTTTGGAACTCGAAGACTGATGCAGATGGGGATGCAGGGTCGAAGAGGTTGAGAATCACTGATCCAAAGTGTATCTATAATAGAAATGCATTCTAGTCTCTACTTTCTAATGACCAGTCAGCATGTTTTTTGTGCTGCTGAGCCAGCTGAACCCAAATGACGTTTACTTGGCGAGGACCCAAATTACTGGACTTGTTGGCCAACATGCTTAAGCGTGGAACAAACTTACCCTAGTTGAGCTTTGGGATCAGATACAAGCCAGTGATGGCATCTCTTACTGCGTATCAATTAGGTGATAACATGATTTTCACTGTGCAATGCCAAATCATCAGGCCAGGTAATTAGGTGTTTAATTCAATTAGTTGATTGGTGATTGGATTTAATGCTATCTTTTTTTCAAAAGCCACCGCAAAACTGAATGGATTTTTTGGAGGGTCAGCCTCTTGGTTAAAGGTTTGCTTCAGCTACTACAACAGTTGTAGCAGCCTTGAGGCTGGAGTCAGCAGATTCCCTGGGTCCCGGGAAAGTTGTCATCACCAGCTGTCCATTTGTCCAAGGCTCACCAAAGAGAAATGGACATCTATTCTTGGTGGTCCAACAATGGTGCTTGGATGGATCCTGAAAGGTCATCAATTCAATGATAAACAGTTTGATTAAATTAGCATTTTATTCATGAGAAATGATCTAACTGTTAAAGGATGATTATATATATATATATGACTATTAGGGCTACTTTTTGGCCCCTTGGGGGTGGAAGAACCAGGCTGAAAACATTGACATATTATCACTTGTTAAGGTTAATGGCTAACTTGTTAGTAAGGACATTACTTGTAAAAATACAGAGCAATTATAGTATGTATTTGAAGTTATGTTTCTGGCCACCTGGTGAATGTAAGTCCAGGATTCACTCTCCTTTAGCTCTGTTTTGGTCCACACCAAGTACTGAGAAAAACACATCATTAATCATTAATTCGCCCCTAAACGCTCCATTATGTTCAGAGTTGCTAACTTTGTCTCTCTGCTGTTTGGTGCTGAACAGTGGGATAGTTTTTTTATTTTTAGAAAACAGCTACCCGCTGCATCTAGCAACGGTAAACCTAACAGTAAAGTCTTGCTAAAGTTCTGTCTTGGCCACTTTCACTGCTACATGGCAACCCACACTTGGATGATTGGCAGAAGAAAGGAAGAATACAGGGACTTACCATCATTCAGTGTGGTCAGTCAGTGTGGACATGTCCACTGTAAGCATATTGTCAGTTTTGCGCCTCTGTGTCTGGACGAATGGTGGGAGTGATGCACATTAGAGTGCTGCTGTGTCAGCCTGACATGCTGAGGATGTTTTGTCTTTACTTGGAGAGAGACTCTTCTCTTACAGTCTGCAATAAGAACCCTCTAAGTCTTGGAAACCGATAACCTGCTCTGTTTATGTTTCTATATTTGAAATGGGATAAATGGCATATACATTGCAGATCCTTTTACAACCTATTATCTCTACTGAGAGACTAACATTGTTTGAAATTACTTCAGGTAAAGCAGTAGTATCTTATTTTGGCTTGTTGATTCATTTACAGTGCTGTAATTTTATCATGCTTAATAAAAGCAGTAATAAAAACTTTCTTGGCTTTCCTAAATATAGATACTCACTTAAGCAGCAGGCTGGCAGTAGCTGCAAGAGTTAATGAAACAACTAATAAAATTAATGAATAGAGCTCTGGTAATGACTATTGATAAGCCATACATAGTGTGGCCTGTCAAGTCAGGCTGGCTTTCAAGACCCTTCCCTTGGCACTTCTATCATTACATATGGAATGTCTGGCAAATTAATCTCCCAAAGCAGACCTCAATCACCAAATTGGCTCTGTGCAGGGAGCCGGGATGGCGCGCATGCCTCCCGCTGGCATAAGCCCCAGCTTGTCCTGTCAGAACATATTACAAAGTAAAAGTGCTGTATGTTGACCAAACAGGCTTAAAATGTGAAATATTGGCTGCTACTGATGATTAACTGTAAGAAAAAAGCAGCAGTTTCACCTTTAAAATCAGAATCACAGCTGTTGAAAGACCTCTGTTGTTGCTTCATGCTTGTTTGATTATTAACCTTTATCAAAATCTTTACCTATCATATTTTTACATTCAGACACGGAAAGGGTCTAATTTTGTAGTATCTCGGTCATAAATGACACTGAGTTGGAATGATTTCAAGGAAAAAAGGCAACACAAATCAAGGTTGGTTGATGATGGTTGCTATGGAGATGGTTCTACTTTCTTAGTCTGCTCAAGGATTTGTCTCGGTGAGCAAGATTTGCAGGGCAGCATTGATAATACGTTAACAACAGTCATGCATCACCGGACACACACTGTACATAGTTCCAGCCGAAAAATGAAGAGTGGAGACAATATATAATCAGGATTGAATGACTAAGGTCACCACAGATTATAAAAAAGAAAAATCTGATACATTGTTTGTGTGTGATAGTCCAAAAATCTGAAAATCTGTTATTTTAATTCAATTTTTTATTTATTTTTTGGAATTTACCTTATCATGCTGTGAGGTTATACTGACTTATCATATTAGCAATGCAGATGGGACTGATTTAGACCTTACCTCACACAGTCTGATGCACTATTCAAAACTGTCCCCCTTTATTTTCTTCTTCTTTTTTTTTTTAAAGATGCTTTTTCAGAAAAGCAATAGCAAAAATAGCAGGTCTTAAGGTAGCAGCTATTATCTAAAAATGCCTCAGCAATATAATAAGAGCCAGAGTGAAGCTGGGTGACAGACAGAGGGAGAGAGAGAAGGAGAGAAAGGGAGGTAGTAATGGATAACCCTGCAACTTGGCGTGCAAAGCCGCAGCACAGCTGAGTGCTCACTTTGTCAGATTGTCAATATGTCTTCAGTAAGTGTAGGCAGGAGGTTTAGAGTTTAGAAAGAGTTTGCAGATTTGATCCCAGCAAAAGCAGACATGTTCATCGAGGAGCTACTACCGGCTGCATCCGAATCTCTCTACAACACCTTGGATGAATATGTAGATTCATATGTAAATAAGTTTGTTTTACGTTACTTCAAGAAAGCAAGTGAGCAGTGAAAGTCATCTCATTTCACAGCTACTGTGAGGTCTTGTTTCTTTGCACTAATGCCTCAAAATGAATGTGATAATGCATGCCGTTGTTAAAGTATGGCACCGTAATGACCCCTCGCTTTTGCAAATATAAATGTTATTTAGTGGCCTGTCTACGGGCCGGAGCTCCGACTCATGACAGTAGATCCCTGTCAGCCTTGTTGGCATCATTCTTTTACATTCTTATCTACCGCAGCTCTTTTAATGACCTCTTCGATCGGTGTGCTGCCAATTAAAATGTGTCTGAGCTGTTTAAAGGAGTCCTGTGATTGCCTTTGATTCTTGCCAACAGCAACAATGACTCACTAATATGCACACAGTCCTATATGTGTGTATACCATAATTGTGTTCACAATGCAGCAACATTACAGTTTTGTCATCAGGTAAATACGTAGAGGGGATTACAACAGGAATGTGTATCCAGAAACAATCATGGTCAGTTTAATGGTGCAGTTCAACATGTATTTCTATGACAGCAACTATTCATATATTTTGTTGATACGACATAAGGTAAACAGTAGAAACAACAGAAAATACCAGGAATCTGCACTCGCATGTACGTGATCAGCCTGTTCTCACTCGCAAGGCATCAAATATTGCATGGTCAGTGGGCCTACGCTTCAAACTAGGGTGGTCTATGTGGCAGTAGGGCAGGAGTAAAGGCAGGAGTCAGGTGACATAGTATAAAGAACAACAAATTCCTCATAGGGAGGGGGTCAGGGTGGATGGATGGATGGAAGCAAAAACACAGGGTTAACATCCACAAGACCACTGTTGGTGTCCAGTGTGAAACCAAACATCAACGTTGAGAAATTTACGTTTACACATAGGCACAGCTAAGTTTACAAAGGCACTTATTTTAACACAATACTCAATCTTTTCCTAAATCTAAGCGAGTTATTTCACTATGAACCCAGAAGTTTTATTTGGAAAAGACAGTATATTCATGTAACATTTACAAAACTGGCAAGTGCAAAACTAGAGGGGAACCCCAGCGTCATAGTTTGAAGTGTAGGGCGACTGACCAAGTGGCTGTATTTGATGAAGGAAAAAATGATGCTTTAAGAGCTTTGAGAGTCAAACAAAACAGTAAAACCAAAACAGAGTGCTGAAGGACACCAACAACTACAAACTAAAGAGAATCATGTGATAATCCTCTGTGTGTTTGTCAGTACAAGTGACATCTTTCACAAAGTAATTTGATCCGACGTTAGTCCAAAAATATGGACTTAAGCATTGTTAAGTCCACTGATTTTTCCTCTTGGCAGACAGCTCTCTCTCTCTCTCTCTCTCTCTCTCACGGGGTACATCCCAAGTCTCTTATTTGTCATTTCCTCGCTCCTCGCTTGAACTGGAAGTCGTTCTGATCCGCCATATTGACGGCCGTCCCAAAGCTCTTATTTCGGCTTTGAAGAGCGAGGATCGAGGAGCGAGGAGGGATATCCGAGGAGCTAAGACGCAAGGAACAGCGCAAGTGAGGGAATCGAGGCAATTTAAGAGACTTGGGATGTACCCTTGGTGACTTTATTAAGGAAGCCATGTAGGCAGGGGTTCGCAGTTATGTTAAATTTCTTTCTAATTTTCTCCAGTTCCTGTCTCTCCAGGGATAAGTATTTGCGTTTTTGTTTGATTCAGTAGAATGATGGTTTTATTTTCTAGTTATTGTGGGTTCTTTTGTTTGTTATTTTGACCTTGGAGACCCCGATGCCTTATTTATTTATGTTTATTATTTTCACATATATAAATACCACTCATTGTCACACTTGAGTAAGGTAGTTTTTCATTTTTATATCACTCCTTGTGTTAAGGATGTAACAAGCAGCTTTAAATATCCAGGTAACACACTCTGTTAATAAAAAATAGACAGACCTTCTTTATCCCACTGCAATCCAAGGGTGCTTGGCATGCAGTCATGTACTGTATGAAAAGGTTCGCAGTGAAACAAAGTCTGTTAAATACAGCTGAAACATGCTAAAGTGACTGCTGTTGTGCCCTTCAGGTAAGGCTGGAGCCTCTCTTCTCTTTGAAGCACTACATAAACCCCCCCACGAGCTGTTTGAAATAGAATAATTTCTACTAGAATGCAAAGCATCAGTCTTCTCACATACCTTTGACAAGCAATAATTTCAATGAAGACTTAAAAATAAATAATATTACACTTTTTGCAGAGGGAACTTAGTATGCTTAGAATGCATTTCTTCTACACACTGCTGCACTGCAAGCCCCATGCAATCTGTGAGGTTAGTTAATCTCCAAGTTAACATTTATAGAGAATAATATGAGGGGTTGTCTGTATGACATGAATCATGTTGACAAAACTGATAAAATGGTGGAATTTATTTATCAAATTCTTCAATAATAATGTGAACTGCTAAGGACTGAAGCTTTAATTCAAGAAGCTGATGAGATTCTGTGTCTACGGGCAAGCCAAAGGAATCAATGCTCAGAGTGGCTGGTGATCAATTAGGCCCCAAACACGGATCCTTGAGGGGCACCGGCTCTGTTGGATCTCTGAGCGGCCGAATGCTCTGATTAAAATGTGACTTAGCTTATGCCAAACCCAGCCTGATTAATGACTGTCCACACACACACACACACATCCACATGCGTGGAAAGATGTGGGTGTCTTCTGCCAAATCAATGAAAGCATTTATAGAGAACTGCAAAATATGTGAGCACAAAAACCGTGTGTGTATTCCCAGTCTAAAATTGCTATTGAGCAACGTGGTCTACAAACTATTAAAAACATATAAAGGAGCACACTGTCGGACGTGTTCTTTCATCACGATAAATATGGTCAGTGTCGTTTATTCCAAGACAGCTCAGCATTTTTTATTCTCTGGAGAGTAGAGAGTCCTCTGGAGAGGCTTTTAATTGGATTTGCTGATAATAATAAAAAGATGATACAGCACCAGCTGTATGGTTTAATCAAAAAAATGAAAACCAGCATCTTGAAATGCATCCAAATTAAGTAGCAGTTTTAAACGTGAGATAATTTATTGCATAAGTATTTCGTTCCATTCAAGTCAAAAGTTAGTATAGGCCCCTCACACTGTTAATTTTTCCCAATTCTTCTTTGCAAAAGTGATCCGACTCGTAAAGTCCTGTCACATATTCTGCTGTGGCTCTGCACTTGGCCACTTCAGGACTTTAAACACTGAAGCGATTTTCTGTGCAGCTTTTGGCTTTATGATGGGAGAATCAATCTACTCCAAAGTGGCAGTTCTCTCTTTTGCATTTTGCTGTACTCATTTCCCCTCTAACCTCCACAAGCCTCCCAGGTCCTGCTGCTGCAGAGCATCTCTGCCATCATCATCATCATCATCATCATCATCATCATCATCATCACCGTGCTGCCACCATCACCATCGCCTCCATAAACACTCCTGGGTTAAAAGCAAAGCTGGGGATGGTGTAAATCTGATAATGATCTGCTGTGTGTCCTTCCTCCTTGGGTCAGAGTCTCCCATGTGCCTCCTGAAAAACACCTGCCCAGATGTCATGGGAGTTCCTTGAAACTGCCACTGAGCTCTGGCCGGTAAAGCACCCCGGCAACGGTTGTTATGCACAGCATCTCCCGTCTCTGATTGAATCCTGTATCTTCCTCACAGCCATCAGGGACATTTGGTGGCCTCCTTCACTACTTCAGCACCCTTCTCTCACATGAGGTGGACGAGGTTCTGTTTGTTCTCACTGTTCTCATATCCTTCCCCATCACCAGACTGGTCCATGAACACATCAAGGATTTGGTTTTGATTTAGATGTGTCACAGTAAAGAGTTAATGTGGGGTTCACATTTATAATTAAATTAGATGAATTTGTTCCGAAAAATCTGCGTCCTAAAATCCTTAAATATATCCACTGTGATTCACAGGTCTAAAGCATCCAAAGAAGTCCAAGTGAGGATGATTCCATTTATAAACGTGTAGTCAGTCAGTGTGGGGGTGTCTGCATGCAGATGTCCAGGAAAAGCAATACACCCTCTGACTAATTTTGTACTGTATAATAGGTTACATGAAAAAAAAGATAAATGTAGCCACAGGATGTGGTGGTCCAAACCAATGCTTCATTTAATGGGTTTGTAAGGTTATTTAACACATGTGCAGACTGTGCAGTGAATATTTCACACCCAGTGGTCAATTTGGTCGGATTAACGTCCTCGTTATTCAGAAGTGGATGTGTTTTTGCTTGCATTTCATGCTGCCAACAAGGAATTGAAAACAAGCCAAACAAGTGGCAGATGATTGGAAACACGGAGGGCTGGTCCACAGCGTTCAGAGAGAGAGAGAGAGAGAGAGAGAGAGAGCTGGAGGCGAGGAGAGGACTGTAGTGTGTGAAGCCTTCTCCTCCAGTCAGCCGCACGGTGCGCATCGCAGATCACCGGGAAACCACACAGAGAAACACGCACACATCTCGCAGCCATGAGTG
The DNA here is from genome assembly GCF_027596085.1 of Anoplopoma fimbria. Classification (NCBI taxonomy): domain Eukaryota; kingdom Metazoa; phylum Chordata; class Actinopteri; order Perciformes; family Anoplopomatidae; genus Anoplopoma; species Anoplopoma fimbria. Next base: position 22,954,126 of record NC_072472.1, on the reverse strand, counting down.
AGGTAGGTTCTCTTTCTCTGCTTCGTTTCATCCTGCAGGAACTCTTTTAAGTTAACTATACAACTGAGGCTGATATTTCTTTTGTTCAACAGCCTGAACTTTCCATAGCTTAATCTTTAGATTTTTTTTTTTGCATGCATGCATACATATAGTCTTTACACGTATTGCATTGGGTGCATTTGGAGTAACAGATTCTTAAATAATATTATTTTCCTGCGCATGTGCCATCAGAGCGCGAAATCAACCCTGACAGTTTACCCCACTGTGCAGAAGTGAATTAACCCCCTTTTTAATCATGACTGTGATGGAGACTGTGATGTGCAGTTGCACTCCTGCTGATAAATGAAGGACCATGCCATATTATTATTTATTTTTTTGAGGGAGACAGCAGGTCTGAGAGAAATTGAAAACTCTGAAACTTCAAATGACAGTCAGGGGTATATTATATATACATCCTTGTTGGTTAATATGGCTCGACTGTGACATTTCAAATTAAAGCTCAGCGCAGCATGAGCACATGCCGGATGAAGCAAAGGCAGTATTGACCTACACGGTTAGTCCATGCATCATTTCATTGCCATTACAATTTGTATGTGGACTACAGAGAGGGGGGGGGGGGATTAGAAAGGACCCGAGCAAGAGTCTTCTCTTAAACATGATTCACAGGCAACAAGCACATCCAATAGTCGCTGAATTATTCAAGGCTTGCTGCTAACCCAGGGAAATATAACGTTCTCACAGCGTGAGCACTGGCTCCCCATCATGAGATTGTTCACCCAAAGGAGCTGGGCTGACTAAAAGCACAAAATGCTGTAGAAGCCATCTTTTAATCTGGAGCCTGCTGTATGTTGGAAGTTGACCAGTCCTGGTGTCTCTCCTCAGCTGCAGCATGTCCTCCTTTGTTGGAGATTCATTATCCAGAAAACTGCAGAGACATTCCTCAATAATATGAAATAAAGTAAAACAAGTTGTTTGTGTGTGTGTGTGTGTGTGTACACTGCTATGAACACCAGCTGCCACTTCAATCCTTATGAATCTTTTAGTGCAGACTTGCGTTGTCTTTTTTGTACACTGTCACACACACACTCACACGGGACACAGTCAAGTCGTCGACTTCTCTCCTACCCTCTGGTGTACTGCTGTACAGAGTGAAATCTTATAAATAAGACATTACACATGAGAAAACAAAACTCAGTGAAATTCAGTTGCATCTCATGTCAGTGATGGAATCATGTACATTGCTCTGAATGAATGATTAAATTAAAAATCAATGGCGGGCTCCGTCTACCTCCACCCTCCACTGCTCTGTCTTACCTTAACTCCGCTCAGTCTCACACATCTTAGCAGAGGGGATGTCAATTTCTATTGAATACTTATGATGCCCAGATTAGAGCATTTTCTTGACAAAAGAGATAAATCGTACTAAATTGCCAATCACCGCCTGCTTTTCAAATCCTGTGGAATTACTTTGCTCTTTGTAGCAGCTTATTTCTCTTGGGACACTTTGATAATATCATCTCAGGCAAGTGCAGGTGGTGTTTTATTAATAATCACTTTTATAAAAAAGCCCAAAAGCCTTGTTTCACTGTAACTATTACAGCAATCCAGTCAACTCAAACTGCTTCACAACCAGAGAGATAACATACAGACACAAAACACACACACACACACACACACACACACACACACACACACACACACACACACACACACACACACACACACACACACACACAATATCTATAGCTGGTATTGTACAAACCAATCTAATTTCCGAATTAATTGTTATAATGCGTGAGGATGATGGGAACGTAACCGAGTCTCTGGTTGGTATTGCCGCGGCTGATTCATCTTCAGCTGTGTCCATAAACATCAAGCAGTTTGAGGTTCCTGTGGCGACGGTAGATTTAATGGGTGGACTGTCACCATAGTGATGAACAGTTCAGCTGCACTATCTCGTAAATTATGACAATGCGGACGTTCAAAACGCTTTGGAATTGGAGTCTCAGTCATTTCACCACATATTACTATTTGTGTGGCTATTTCTCAAAATCAACCCAGTTTCCCACCTCATCCTCACCATGATTTGCAGTAGTTCATCATTCTTAGTCGTGTTATCATTGTGACGTCAGCCTCAATCTTGAGATATTGTGTTGTTTTGATTTTATGTAGCAAACAAGCATCTTTTCAACCCATCTGATGTGAATATTAACGCTGTCATTAGTGCCTGCTGTTGTAGTAATGTTGGCTCACATGATCATCTGGAGACTGACTCCCTGTCTGCTTAAGCCTCAGGTTGTTTAACAAAACTTTAATTAGATGGCACTCTGTGGAGAGGCTCCAGCAAAATGCCAAGCGGTTGCCAAGATATGTCAGTTCCACTTTTCAGATGTTCAACAAACGGTAATGATCTCTTCCGTACCCCATTGCAGGTCTGCTTCACACCAAAAATCATATCTTGATCCCCTGGTTCAGAAACAAAGACATTCGATGGAGGCACAATGGCATAATATTTTCAGGCAACTGGTTTGTTCGTCATCTGTATAAATCTGCTTGAAAACGCAATTATCGAGGATGGCTGCTTTTATACTGCCACAGGCGACCCTGTCCTTCAATCAATGCGTCAACGTTTAAGTGGTCTCTCGCTGTGTTCACCCACCACGTACTGTAATTACAGTGAGAGCGGTGACTATGGTGACTACTTGGCAAAGCCATTTGTTTCATCAACCAAAGTGGACTAGAGCCCTTTTTTTTAACAAATGAATGAGATAAGAGTGTTCAAAGTTGCTGATCAATGTAAAAAGGACAGCATGCTGAGATGGGGAAAAGTAGTTGGGCATGGATTTCCTTAAAAGTTCCTTTTTGCTGACTGAAGACTGACAAAGTGATTGCAATCGGGCCCACAGTGGTGATTAGATTAGAGAGAAAGACCCTCTGCAACTCTGTAGGAGACGTTCAAATACCATTTGAAGCACGTTGATTTTAACGAGATTTTTTTGTCACTTACTGACCCGAAACGTAAACCCAATTTAATCTGCGATATTTTGTGATTTGTTGCGAGGTTCATGAATTTGACCCTAATCCTGCTTTAAACAATGTACGGAGATTAAATTGAAATAATCTGTAATCCATCTCAGCTCAGCGGGCTTTGGCAGTGCCTTCCTTGCTGTAAAACCGGGCTTTGTGGAGAGAAAACGACAAACATCAGAGAGGGGTGGGATGTTGACCATCAACACTAAATGGAAAACACAGCAGATTATACCTAAATTGCCAAAATGGGATCAGTGCTATAGTAGTGTTTTATGTTAGTAGTACCCCAGACTGCCTTATAATATACATTATGCCACCTGATTCAATCTGCAATATTACATAGTAACCTAAAAGGAAAACAAGAAAACTGTGATGAGCACACAACACTCCTTTACACTTCATTATCCATATGTCTCTTGTAGATTATTAACTTCATTAGTGCATTTGATCATGGATGAGGATTAAAACAATATCTTTGTAAAGCTGTTCTAAATTAAATCTACCAGCAGGGAAAGATTTATCCTCCACTGACCCAGGCTTCTCCTCCCCTCCTGTCTCCTCATGCTGTGGCTGCCTGTAACTGACACAAACTATAAAGTCACACTCAAGTGAGTCGGCTAATTAGAGCGCTGATCCAACAGAAACAACACATGATGCGGCGTACCTGAAAACCTCCTCCTCCTCATTCTACAGCAGCTACAAAACAGTCGTTTTTGGATCTGTTTGGAATGTGAGCTGGATCTGATCCCTGTCAACATCTGCACAAATATTTCCTTTTGACCCTTTTAATTATGCCTTTTCAATTGCTTTCTGACAGATATAGATAGAGGAGGAATAGTCTGTGCAGTTTGATGTATGCTGCTGTGTGGGCCATACTGTGCCTAGTGCATACTAATGTTTATGGGAAAACCCTGCTGCTATGCCATTAGTTTCACTTGAATAACTCCAGCTGGAAGGCAAACTGTATACCTCCCTTATACTGTAATGATGCTGTTGTACTTATTTCGGTGATTGAAAGTTTCTGCATGGTAGTTTCAGCAGATCTGTTGAGATTTTTAGCCAATTTACAACAACAACACATTTCACTAATACCTAGCATTATGTATCATGCAGCTGTTTTTTTGCTTTCTATATTATGTCTCTTTGATTTCTTTCTCCACACAAACAGTATTAAAGTGAATGGAACTTTCTTTGTGACACTCACAGTATTCAGTAACATGTCTTTTTTTAGTAACAGTGTCCCTCTTAAATGAAAAAATATATATAAATCAAATGAGAATTTGGGTCATTTTCTCGAAGACTTCTGTGCAATCTGAATAATTTTTACGACCAGAGGAGCCGCCCCCTGATGGCCATTAAAAATAATGCACGTTTAAGCCACTTCTGCATTGTCTTCCCAATAGCCATTTTCCAGGCTAGAGGAAGGAATGGTCACGCTAACTTTATCAGTCTCTTGAGCTTAATTATAATTGCCCCCCCAGTAGTCTCTCCTTTTTACCAATTTTTTTTTCTTCCTCTAGAAAGCTGTCTTCAAGATTAATACTACCAATTAAATAGAAGTCTGGGGTGTAACTGACTCACTTTAATTAGTGAATGTGTCAGAGTCAGATAAAGATGAATAAGGAAGACGGGCCAGCTTTCATATTCTAACTTTTCCGTCTAAAACAACAGTGTCAATGCACGAGAAGATGACACAATTATTATCTCACTGCAACATAAACATCCTCTTTCATCATTTTTTTTTTTTTTTTTTTTTTTTTTTTTTTTTTTTTTTTTCTGGGAACGCAGTTTCAATGTGGATGGCCCTTTTACAACATTAGACAAACTTTCAGTTTGCATATTTTTCTGAAGGGCTGGTAATGAATTGGAATTTGCTTTCATAATTTTCTATATTATTGACATTAATGTAGCAGATGAAGGAATTACCTGCTTTGTTGTGGACAGTTAATGATTTGGGGACTGAAGAGGGTCTCGGAAGTCTTAAATCTGGAGTCCAGTGATCATTATTTTATTTATTTTATTTATTTTATTATTTTATTTATTTTATTTATTTTATTTATTTTATTTATTTTATTTATTTTATTTATTTTATTTATTTATTTGATTGTCACTTGTTATTTCATTTTGTTTCTTATGCACTGTCTTGCTGGCTGGTCTGTCAAAGCACTTTGTAAACCTTGTTTTTAAAAGGTGCATTTTAAAGTTATTATTATTATTATTAGGAAGCTGTTTTGCCTGAGTTTTGACAGCTGATACTATGCTAGAGAAAGTAAAGTTGCACTGATTATACAGTGATAGTTTTCTGAATTACACACAGTGAGATCGTTAGAATGTGGTAACTTGACAAATACATTTTCCCATAGGCAGTATAATTCAACAGTATTAATATTAGACCTCTAATAACCTTGCATTTATAGAGGTCACACACTGCGATGCGCTGCTATACATTTTGTGTATGACTGTTGGCATTTACTTTCACGTCTCGTTTTCCATCTGCTCAAGTCATTTCAACATATCCCAGAGAGGGGCCTGACTGTTGATTGGTTGGGATCTCGTGTGAGATGTATGAAATATCCAGGAAGACCCATTTGAGTAACAGATTCATGTGTTTCAAAGTTTATCAGATGCCAAAACCAACAGTATGCAACACAAACAGGATTTTACAACTCCTCAAAATTGTTGGCAAACGTAACTTCTTTCTGGATGATGTCCCATTGGGTGACAGCAGAAACTTTTTTTGCCGGGCAACTCTGCATTGTTTTCCCAGAGCAACATGGACTTCTTATAAAGTCTATGAATGTAGTCTCCTTGACGTCCCCTCTCTGTTTCTGAAAAGCTAAAAGTATGTTAACATGGGAGTCAATGAGGATTGACTTGCTTTTGGAGCCAGCCTCAAGTGGCCATTTTATGAACTGCAGCTTTTGGCACTTCCGCATTAGCTTAATTTTTCAGCATTTTTGGCTGACACCCCATTCGCTGTGCCAGTACACTGGCTCGATTTAAAGAAAAACGTGCAAAAAATAGGCGATAGACTTCTTTCCTATTGCCAGTAGACAACAATGCCATCCTGTTTTCTCTGGTGTGTTGTAACATGGAGGCCAGTAAAAATGTTAGATTGGGTACTTCTGTTTTATAACTGTTACTTATTCAGTTTCTCTTTTAACTCAATGCTGACTAATTTGGAATGATTTGAGTGGAGATTGGACGGAGACTGACAGGATTTGTGGCTGAGATGACAATGAAAATAGCGGAAAAGGGGGCAGAATTGTCCAACAGGGTGTCATCATCACTGATTAAACTGGAGCCAATAATACCTGTCACTGATGCAGAGTCATTTAATGTGGGAATGACTGCTTGTAACCTTTCACACAAAAAAAATCTACATGTTAGTGGGTGTTTCTGGGTTTTTTGTCCAGTGAGAAAGGAGCTTTAGTCTTGTTTGAACAAGGGCTTTGACTTATAAAAAATAGTTCTATTTTAAACCTGGTTGCACCTGCGCTGTAAATATCTCACTGTGACGTTGTTTCTTCTAAAGTGTGTTACATCATCAAACGAAAAGCAAGTTGCTGCTCATCTCCAAAAGCTGCTTGCAGAGCCTGGTTTTAACAGAAAAGTCAGTGACAACACAGTGTAGTCCGCCGTCGTGGCATCATTGCCCCTCGTTCAGTCAATCACCCCTCAGCAGTGTCACTCTTCCCTGCCTTCCAGTCTGCTGGTGTGGAAGCTGCTAAGGAGTTACAGTGATGCTGGGATGAGCTGTCTGTGACCTAGTTTCGCTGTCTCCTTGTTAAATTGTTAATAGATCCTGAGTGCAGCATGGAGCCTCTCTGGGGAGTCCGAGCTGCTATGAGTCCCAAAAATAGCACCCCCACACACTGGGAAGGTGATTTATTTATTTCACCAATTCCCTCCATGTTCACGCCAACCCTTCGTGCCAGTGTGGTGCTTCTTAAACACATATGAGCATCAAAAAAGGAAACGGTGACAGAGACAGCAATTCAACTCATCCTGACTCTCTGGATGCACATTTGAGCCTTTGCTGATACTGCAAAAAACAATCTGACAGCTGTATGTAACTCATTAGTATGGATGCACTCTGCAGCAATAGCAGTCAAAGTTTAGCTCATTCAATTCTAAATCAGAAAGAAGAAAAAATTAAAATGTATTTCAATGTTAAATGCAATAGTCTACCCAAAAGCATGCCCTCTATTTCAGTTTATTTCGATCGAAAACATCACTGAGGATTATTTGAAAGGAAGGACACTGTATTCTCAGTCATTTAAAAAACAGTAGCTCGAGGGAGAACAAAATCATAATTTCTAATGTTTATCAAGCTTTGCACATCGTTAGTCAACTGTGGCAAACTGAGCCATATGTGGCACATACACTGTGCAGAAGGACATCATCATTAGCAATGTAATTATCATCATTGCCATCCATTTGTCAAGCTCCCTCTGTCTCCGGCATATGGGACCGGGAGCAAGCAAACACGGCGGTTTGTTCCTCAGAGACTCTGATGGCAGAGCATCTCTGCCTGCAAGCTGCGCACAAGCCCCTGCTCAAACACCAGCCGGCAACACTGGGAGAGGCTCAGTTTAGACCGCCACATTATTGGCACTGACGGCATGTGAGACTGGCGATCCCTCGTCCAGCTTCCTAATGAGGAGCCGTGCTGTTTGGCAGGCCCGAAAGAGTGTCTGTTGTGTTTGTGCAGTATGCAATGTGCGTTGTAGTATGATCACTATTATGGTAAATGCAGATAGTAAAACTGTAGCCTGGATGTGTTCAGTGGGCTCAAAGCAAGATGGTTATATACCGTATCACTAGACAAAAACATCAGTGTTGGTTTCAATAGGTGATTTTGTCAAATCACAACATTTTAAAAACTTTCTAAAATATCTTCACATAGCCACTACAGTGTGGTTAAATGGCAGTAACCAATATATTTCAATTAAAGCCTCCTTACACCCACACAGGTGTTTTCTCTTAATCTGGATGATTAGACCTCCTATTAAGACTGTGTAGACGTGTAGAAACAAATGACTGACATCTTCCTGAGTCCATGGTTATCTTTGGTTACACTGTTAGAGGCCGGACAAATCACACCTTCATCATTCTTATTGGTAGATGAAGATTGACAAAAACATGATTCATAATAATATATAATGCTTGGCCGTAACTGCTGGGTGTGTAAATATGCAACAGTTTGCTTCATAACTCTGTAAGGTGTATGTCAAAGTTGTGTTTGAAGTTAGTTCCCGATCTGTGATCAGACCTCCAGACCCTCACTATCGGACTCACTACATGAAGGGCACTGGCAGGATGGTGTATTTACACTAACACAGTTGTAGTCGGTAGTTCGCCTTGAATATCATTCATGATAAGATGGTTCATGTATACAACCCAGTCAACACAGAGTTGGACTAGAGTTAACAACAGTATAGTGAGTTAATTTGTTCTAGTCTCCTAACTGTTAGTGCTCTTGAATTTCTTTTAGCAATTGAGCAATTGTGCAGCTGCTCCGATTCTCACTGGAGCAAAAATACAATATTGCTCCTAATGCAGCGTCTTTGTATGTTGGCAGAATTAGGATTTCTTTCTGCATTACTGCACAGCATAAGATGGTATTGAAGAGGAAAGGATGCTAGGATGGATGAACAGTTGGCACAAGAGGCACAAGAGGTGTGAGGGAATCATTACATTACATTACATTACATTACAGTCATTTAGCTTTTATCCAAAGCGACTTACAGTCAGTAGTATGTTACATATCATTCACCCATTCACACACTGATGACAGGCTACCATCAAGGTGCCACCATCAGACTCTAACTAACATTCATGCAACATCCAGTCCACACCGATGGCAAGCCTTCAGGAGCAACTTGGGGTTAAGTGTCTTGCCCAAGGACACATCGACTGCTGAAGCCGGGTATCATTTTTTTGATTATTGGTATGCTACCCTGTCTCTGGATGTGACCCTCACCCACTGCTCTAGCTAAGAAGGAGAATGATATATGGGCCATAAATCTTAACAACGTAACATTTTTTCAACACTAACTGAATACTGGACTCTGTGGTGGCTTCCCAGTGGAGATAGCTTGTTGTGAGACAGTAATTACTCACTCAGTGGTAACTCACCTCTGTTTAGGAGACAGTCGGGTATTAATTCATCACATCCGCAGCACTGAGAGGATTTTCTGCCAGTCTCCATACCCTGAAATTAATTTGGAGGGAACCTCCAGGGTAAGGTAATGGGATGCCCTTCTGTTGTGGTGAATTAGGCCAATACAATGTTGGTATTTTTACAAAACATGCTGCTTTGGGCAGCTTTAGCGCATGGATAGCTCAGGCATGTCATTACATCACACAACCTTTAACCCTTCAGGTTCCTACTGGCTGCTCTAAAGCCTAGATTAAAATATGTGGGTCCCTCCCAACTGACTGCTCCAAAATGTAGATTAAAATAAAGAGTCCTCTTCCATCAGTGATCTGAGAGTTCACAGCGACTCGCTGAGAGGCTTAGCCTGGCCAAATCTCATCTTCTAAATCACCATTCAAACCTTTTTTTAGGGTTAGTTTCACCGAACTCTTCACGCTTCTTACCTCTAGCTGCTGCTGATTTGATCCGCTTTTTAAAGTCTCTTTTAAAACTTTCCCCCCCTTCTTCTTTGTTTCTTCAGTCTTTCTAATTATGTACCGCAAAAGCTCCTGTGGCACCTGCTCCTGTTCCAGTTGCTAATCATCACGATAGCAGGCTGCCAGCCTCTGTGTCACATGAGATCCTTTAAATGAGGCGGATATGTGATGAAGTCGAGGTCACAGCTAGGCAGGTGTGAGGGTTAATGAAAAGTGGACAGCTGCAGAGAGAGAGGAGTTCAGATGTGCAACAAGGATGCTACAATGATGCTCCAATGCATCGGTCTGAATCAGTCTCTCAATCCGTTAACTACTCTGTGCTTCCTCATACAAAGACTCCATCACTTGTACTGGATCTTTGCAGTCAACAGACAATGTGTTTTGTGTCCAAGATAGATTTTTTGTTGTTGTGTTGTGCTTTTGGGGAATTATGTTTTCTAATATGTGTAGGCAATTCCTTTAAAGTCTCAATGCAGAGCTGTAGAGGACCATTGGTCTCCACTAACACCATTAGATCAGGAGGAGGAAGACAAAGCAGGTATGAATGAATTAGACTTCAATCATCGCTGCCGGCTACTACAAGCTAACGATTAAGTGTGGTTTAATATAAGAGAGGTGTATGTCAAAGTTGTCAAAATTGTAATTGTATAAATGTATGTATACGCCGCCCAAAATTCACAGGCAGAGAAAGAAGAGGAATTTGAAAGAAAACCTACTATATTACGAATGACTTTGCTGATACGAATCATTGTAATCACAATCACGATTATTAAGCGCGTTAAGCAGTTGCATCACTGCAGAAATGGCCACGAAGTTCAGTGCTGATTCTGATTCTGTTTATTGAGGTCAGCGATAAGTTCAGTCTGTTGCCCGTCCAGGCTGTAATGTTCAATTCAGTACAAACCTTGGCCTTTTCAAGCACTGTTTACCAGGTCAATAGCCGTTAGCGTTAGTTATCAGATTAAGATTGTTTCTGTGGCTTTCAAAGTTGCTTTTAGCAAGGAACCAACGTACTGGGCATTCTGGCTGAGCTGACAGCGGTGCTATCGTTCACCTCTGAAGGGAGCTCCACTACCTAAAGCTACTGATCCCTTATCTGACAATGACAATTCAGTATAATTAAATGATAAGTTCATACATATGGACAAAATTATAGATAAGAAGACGTCCAGATGCAAATAAACATTAGAACCTAAACTCTGATTTATTGTCTGTCTCTGTTTCACGGTTTATCATGTTAATTTGCCCCTTTTCATAATTTTGTTTTTTTTAAACGGGACTATTTAACCTTTGTGTTACATAGGCACAACTTAAGCATAAATGCTAAAAAAAGTTGCAATTCTAAACAGTACAAGTACAAAAGAGTCATAAAGTCAGTGCACTAAGTCTGTGACGTCAACAATATTAAGTAAATGTTTGCTATCATTAGCTTACATTTGTCACCACAAGCTACTGGTCAAACCGTACCAAGTAATGCTTAAACAGCAAAAAATTGCTGTGATTTTTAAATTCTATTCTAATTATTAACATTTTTATACATTCGTCCCATTCTCGTGAACGTGATATCTTAGGAAGGCATAGTACATAGTTAATGCATAGTGATGGCATTAACATACAAACCTGGACTCAAGAATGACCTGGTTAGGTTTTGGTGTTCAAAGGTAAAATGTCAAGGTCACTGTGTCTTCACAAAACCCATTTTAGGCCATAACTCTAGAATTGATATGACAATTTCATGCAAATGACTAATGGGATAAAATGATGAAATTATGATATTTTGGACAGGCATTGATGTAAACCTGACTGGTTGGCGGAGGCGTACAACCACAAGGTGGTAATTCTAGGTTTATTTTCAGAAGACTGTGGTCTGAGAAAAGTTACATAATCTTGCCTTAAAAATAATAGACAGAGATAACGTATGAAGAAAAACCTTCCTGCCATGGAGGAAACACCTCAAACATGGCGAGGCTTTTGCTTCTGACAGTTTGACACAAGTTCATGCTCAGAGGTTGTGCTGTGTTTGGTAAGAGAAAACATCATTCAGCTGTGATATCCTACAGTCTATTTGATTTAAAATCACCCCCAAAAGAGGGGCAAACATTAGCCCTGCTGTATTTTCTCGTCTACTGTTCAACAATACTAGTGAGGTTTTGAGTCCTTTGTTAAAAATGCGGCTGGCAAACAGCGACGATACCTACTCACCTTCTAGAAGTGAATACGTTATGGGAATCAAACAGTGCCAAGCTCGAGCAACCGCCGAGATGAGGCACGACAAACATCTCATTTGAAATTCATTCACTGCTTCTGAAAATCCTCACATGAATTTTTATGCAAATGCCCCTTTCTTCTCACTGTTTCCGTCCGTGTTTATCAGGCACATTAAAGCAAAGCATGTGCTGTGATGAGCAAGATAGAACCTCCACTGGAGAGGAGCGGTTGAGCAGAAAAAAGGGAATAGTGGGGGGAAATTTGCTAATGTGCGGAGAGTTATCCCATTTGCACATTAGGACCGAGGCCGTTATGTAAGCCCCGACTGTATCCAGGCAGAAAGAGAAAAAAGGACAGACTGAGAGAGAGAGAGAGGGGTCGAGGTGGTAATGATGATGATGATCTAAGTACTGTTTTGCGAACAAAAGAAGAGCAGAAAAGGATTCACTTCCTCAGTGTTTGTACGAGAATTTGGTCAACAACACCAGACACAAATAGCACACAAACGTCATCATGGTGTGATCGGAGGAATATTTACGCCCCCTCAAGAAGACTGCAAATATTTTAGAGCTGAAATTTGTCCTAATATGGAAGAAGTGTAACTCTTTGAACTTAGATGAACTCCACTCATATCTATTGGTGTTGGTGCAGAAGGCTAGTTGAAGCTAAAGACTAAAGCAGGACAATTAAAAAAGGATGGAAAAGAATAGGACCAAAGTATTAGATGTGAAAAGGAAAATTGAGTCAGAGGAAAGCAACGGGCGTCACAGAAAAGTTGCAGCTGGTGTTTGATATCAACTTATATCGCATTTGTCTTCATTTCTCGATATTGCAACGCATCTTTCGGCTGCATCGAGACAATCCCTCAAACGCGATTGTCACTCTGCTCCCGGACGCCTGGATGCCTTTGCTCGTGCCCTGGTGGGTGGAGGTGTGATGTATGGTGCCATCACTGCGTGGCACCGCTCCCGGCCCCTGCTGAATACCAGAGCATAATCAAGCGGATGAGAGTCAGCGTGGCGCTGGGAATCCCGGCGGCATTGACTCATTTTGAGTTCCGTGTGTAAACAGAAAAACAGATGGCCACACTGCCCAACTAGTTTCTCATCCGCCGACTCTCGTGATGGCACATAAGGGACAAAGAGGAGGAAGATGTCGGGTATCTTATGCCAGTTTTATTTTGCTTTGTTCCAACTTGAGTCGCACGCATAGAAACTGCTTTGGCATTTGAAGTTCATTGAATCAATAATTCAGGTTGAGCTCAGCGAGATGGAGAGATGGTCTTTGCTGGGCAGATGAATTAGTAAAAAACAATGTTCTCTAAATCAAATCACACAACACTCTTGCATTGATAATAAATGATTCGTCCAATAAAACAGGATGTTAGTTGAATAAATTGCTAAACGTAAAGATCTGAACTATGAAACTTCAGCAGCTCTTCTCATACACACTGTAGTGTCTCTGCATTTGGAAGCTGAGTGCATCTTGTAATGTTTCAGAGCAGTAGCGGCCTGTCAGGGGAGAACATTGGGGAGCTGTTAGAGCAGGCAGAGTGAGCGTGCCCCTACAGCAGAAACATGGATTATAGATCAACATATCTCATCCCAGCTCCCCTCATACAGAGCAGAGGCCGACCTGCAACTTGTTCAGTGTGACTAGGTTTAGTGTGAGGATGATGTTCTCTCTGTGGGGAACATAAGAAACGTCTTGAATCCTGGAATTTAAATGTTTAACTTACTGCAAATGTGCAATTTGTGGAATTATATAGACATTAACAGTCTCTAATAGGAAAACATGTTATTATTCCACTGTTGACACAGGGTGTTTTTCTTTTCTTTTCTTTGCAGAGACAAGCATCTGGAGCAATGACTGGAAACAGCAAACCATCTGCTGGCCAAGGTATTTAATCATGCTCAGTCTGAATCAAGGATGTAGAAATACGGAATATTACTAATGTTTTGTTTTCACCAATTTCTTGTATGGTGCATAGGCAGCTTCTAGATAACATATAGTTAAAGAACAGAGCTTTAGCTAGTTTTGCCCTTAAGAATGGAAAGTGTGATTTGTAATTATCATATCATATAATAAAATACAGAACCCCTCAACCCCCAAAAATGAATGCAACAAGCTATAGGATGAACAGGTAATTATAATATGACTATAGTATAGGTCAAATGAAAACTCTTATTCCACAGTTCATCCGATTGATTGTAATTGGATTTGAAGGACAAATATTTAAGAAATAGATAAATAAATTAGAATAGATCAATAAAAATAGTATTTAGACCCTAATCAACAATTTAATGTAAACATGACAGGAGTGTTGTCTGTCTGACTCGACTTTTATTAGTAGAATCACATTTAGAAATATAAGACCAATAATCACAAAAGCACATTCAATCACAGTTTAAAAAATGCATTCGTTTCATATCCGCCTTGTGACACTCAACAGCGCAACATGTTTTGTTTCCTGTTTGCGACCTCTACTTCTTCTATTGCAACCATGTGTTAAGCAAAGTCGATATGTACTCCTCCGAGGCCGCAGAGTCCGGATCTTCAGTCGGATGGGTGGAGGGGGTCTGGAGGAAGGGTTCCTCGGAGCCGGACGACGAGGCCTCACTGTCTGACTCGGGAGCCTCTTGAGTGTTTCTGGCAGGGGTCCTTCTCCTAGAGGGCTGGTCCGGGTGCTGTCGGTGAAAAGCAACAATAAGTCGAGGATCACAGATGTGACGAGCTGGAACCCATGACCTCTCCTCAGGACCGTATCCCTCCCAGTCCACCAGGTATTGGATACCCTGACCCCACCGGCGAGAGCGAAGCAGGCGATGGATGGTGTAGACAGGTCCTCCTTCGATGAGGCGAGGAGGTGGAGGAGGAGCCGCCGGCATCAACGGACTCTCTCGGACTGGTTTCACCCTGGAGACGTGGAACGTGGGATGGATGCGCATGGACCTCGGGAGCTGAGCCTCACTGCCGCTGGGTTGATGACCTTCTCGACCTCGAAGGGACCGATAATGAACTTGGGCCCCAGCTTCTTGGATTCTACCCGCTGGGGGTAGGTCCCGGGTCGACAGCCACACCTTATCCCCCACATGGTAGACGGGGCTGGAGTGCGGTGTCGGTTGGCAGCCTTCTTGAGTAGCGGTCGGCGGACCAGAAGCAGGGATGTTCGGGCTTTCGTCCAGGTCTGACGGCAGCGGCGGATGAAGGTCTGGACTGAGGGGCAGGAAACCTCCTTCTCCAGTGCGGGGAACAGAGGAGGTTGGAAGCCATAGGCGCACTGAAAAGGAGACAGGCCGGTGGCGGAGCTGGTCAGGGTGTTGTGCCCATACTCCACCCACATCAGCTGGCGGGACCAGGAGGCAGGATTCCGCGAGACCAGACATCGGAGGGCAGTCTCCATCTCCTGGTTCTTCCTCTCTGTTTGGCCGTTGGACTGTGGATGGAACCCAGAGGACAGGCTGACGGTGGCCCAAAACAGTGTACAGAACTCCCTCCAGAAGATGCCCCTTCGAGTGTGTTGAAGGCTGTCTTCCACTCATCTCCCTCTCGGATTCGGACCAGGTGATAGGCGTTGCGTCCGCTCCAGAGTCCAGGAAGGTGGAGATAGTCTCGGGCCCCCCGGGTAGAAGCAACTTGGCATGAAAAAGGGGCCTCTGGCAGAAGGAGGGTTGTGACACGGCTCGGCTCACCAGTACCTCCTTGGTTACTGGTGAGCCCTGGCTTTTACCGGGCAGTTGGGAACAAAAATGGCCGGCCTGACCACAGTACATACATAGGTTGTCCCTGCGGTGGCGGTCACGTTCCACAGTCGAGAGTCTGGTGCGACCCACCTGCATGGGCTCGGTCTCCCGATGAGGTGGAATGGTCGACGGTTGGTTCGGAGAGGTAGCGTGTGTGGAGTAGGAAAATGAGCCGTGGCTGAAACGTCCCTGGCGCTTCACCAGCCGCGACGGTCCAGTCTAGTGGTCATCTCGATCAGTCCGTCCAAAGAGGTGGGCAGCTAGAAGGAGATGAGTTCATCCTTGATGTAGTCTGCCAAGCCTAGCATGTACGCATCGCATTGAGTGGCCATATTCCATGAGCTTAGCCCTCCCTTGGTCCGAAAGTCAATGGAGTAATCCGTGACGGTTTGATTACCTTGTTGGAGCCCCAACAATCCACCGGTGGCGTCTGGTCCCAAGGAAACCCTGAAACGTAATTCCTCGGAGAACGCCTGGAAGGAAGAGAGGCGGCGTTCGGCGGTCCCACTCCGCCGTTCCCCACAGGCGGGCTCTCCCCATCAGGTGATTAATGGAATACGCCACTCTTGCTTCCTCGGTGGCGAATGTGTATGGCTGTAACGTGAACAAAATGGAGCAGTTCGTCAGAAAAGGGTTACAGCCCTCAGCATCCCCAGCATAACGTTCCGGCTCTCCGACTCGGACCTCCGAGACCGGCAGTGAACACGCTGGTAACAGCTCCGGGTGAGTCGGAGCAGATGACGGCGGTGTCGCCACGAGAACCTGGGTGAGGGCCCCCGTAAGTTGTTGAACCTGGTGCGTCAAGGCGGTCACAGCCTGTCCCTGGTTCACTAAGGTTTGGTGAACCGGCGGTGGTGGTGCGAGTCCCGTGTCTCTGGATCGCCTCCTCCATAGACGCGAACCAAGCCAGTGGCGAGGTGTCGTGTGCTGGATCCATGTTCTGGCCAGATCGTACTGTAACGGGTGGTGTGTGGACCCAAGCGCAGTACGACCAGGAGACAGGGTAATGTTCAGGAGCTTTATTCAAAGTGGAACAAACAGCAGGTAGACAGGCAGGAGATAACTCACGGGGGATATTCCACTCTAGAGAGCGCTGATCCGTCAGCGGAGCAGGCAGACAAAAACCAAGAGGAGCGAAGGCTAATCTCGTGGTCGAGGACAGAAGGCTGAGTCGGTTAACCGGGGCAGAGGCAAGGTAGGAATACCGTGTTGAGTCACGGAAGGCTCCAAACAAGCGGTGTCGGCAACAGTTAGTCAGGGGAATAACGCAGTCTGGCATTCCTGCTGCTGTCAGGAGCTTGCTCCAGCAGACCACATGACACATGCACTGTGGTTAATATAGTTTTTTTTTTTTTTTTTTTTTTTTTTTCTGTCTGTAAATATTATATTTCAGTTATTGTGTTTTTCTACTGTTTTTATTGCTTATTTATAATACTTGGGAATTTTTTATTTTTATCATTTTTATTTTTATCCTTTCTTTACTGTCTCTTGTGTGCACTTTTTAAAGCTGGAAGGTCTGGCGGGACTAATAAAATTATCTTATCTTATCGGATAAACGATCTGGCAGTGAGTGTGTGTGAGACTGGGGTATTTATACTGAGGTGAGTAGTGCAGCAGAGTGAGCAGGTGAGAGGGATGGTGCTGACGAGGTGGGTGTGGCAGACAGGTGCACTGCATGAGGCTGATTAGGTGAGTGAGGGAGAGTGTGGTAAGAGAGCGGGGGCTGGGCTGTGAGCTGAGAGAAATAGACAGAGTGCAGGAAGAGTGAACAGGCGTGACTGTGACATTATAATTATAAACGAATGTCGTGGCAATGATTCTGTTTTTTTTTCTTTGTTTCTGTGTACGTTTTTTGTGTGGACAGATGCAGGATTATCCTAGGACCAATACATTTCTTCAGTTAGCTCATATAGACATACATATTTTTTTCAGATAATTTCTCAGAGTAATGTATTTGAATATCTCTGTTGTACTTTTTATTTAAGAAACAACATACCACAGGGGTTATAGTGATAGAAAGGTTTCCTAAACCATGGTAGCATTCACAGGACAGACACCTAATTTGAAAACTGGGCCATGGTATTGTTTGCATAGTAATGTAATTTAAATCCCTTGAGTTATAAATGGTAAAACTGGGCTTGCAGTACTTGGCAGGATCCTTTGAAATTCATAAATGGTGTTAAGTGCAGAACTGGCAAAATTGGAGTATGAAAGAACAAAGGCCTGTTTCAATAGTGAATCATGATTTTTCATGAACTCATCTCAGGTGAGACAAATGTGAATCAACCTGACATTTCCTCTCTGGCTTGCAGAATTACCAGATGTTAACTTAGCTTTAAAAAACCCCAACTAATATTATGATGAATATACATTTAGCAGGTTGTGTCCTGTTACTTGGTCTCCTAGTTTCAACCATGCGAGAGGATACTTTTAAGTGCTTTCTGCAGTCTGCACCTCAACAAAATTAGGTTTCACAGCAGCATATGATACAATACACTAAGGAATCACCGAATGTAATCGCCTCCGCTCCTTGAAGTGATCCTTCTCCTAACACAATGGATGCAGCAGGTAAATAGCAGCCCATTCCCTGCTAAATGGCTCCATAGCCCCGTTCAGCACATAAAGCAGCCCTATGTACCTGGAGACCATGTGTCACCTCTCTCCTCTCTCTGGAGCTGCTGATAACACTGTTAGGACCCTGTGTTGAAATGGATTTCTGTCCCAACTTCTGGGATGATGAAGTGTACTGCAGCTCAGACTGAGTCCCTAGGGAAACATCTCAACAGTGATCGGGAGGGATTTCAGGCAGCTCAATTGAATTTGATAGAGGCGTGAATTGCATTCATTTGTCATTTGCCCATTTCCACACTTTTTCCCTCTTTTTATTGTTTCTGGTTTAGGAAGCTTACTGAACTCTAATTCGCTCTAATGAATGAACAGCTTTGGAAAGCTTCATATAAGTTTCTAACATCATTTATATCATATTTATTCAACACATTATCATAATATTTTACATCTGAGACCTAAATTATAAAAGAGATGGGAAAAGAAAGAGATGATGATCCCTTTCTCAGTAAAGATGTTGTACACATACATACATACATTTTGCACACATTTTGCATACAATCCCTCAGATTCTTATGTTTACCTGCTAATTCAGAGAATATAATATTTTATCTTTTTGAATTCATTACAAAGAGAAAGAGAATGGGAGGCTCAGAAACATTTCCCCCCAATCTTCATCATGAATATATCGGTTCACAAGTCTTTCAATGGAAAGAGGCTTTTTACTTAATGCCACCTGGATAGCTGTTATGACCTGTTGGGACTGACTGAAAGGGCATCATGTCTGTATGAAAATCAATAACTTACCCTCTTCCTGCAGACACAATTGCTGAGTTTGAGGTAATAAATATGTTCCTTTTCCATTGTTTGTTAATATATTAGAGTTGAACCCGTGGTTCAGTTTTCCTGGCTTGACTTCACTGGTCACACTGGTTCATTGGGGTTTAGTAGCTTGGTGTCCTTTAGACTGGGCCATCTTCAATCATAGTCGATATAATCTAAGGGTAATCCTAGGTTGCCTTAAATCCCACAGTGACCTTTCACAAACCTTGTATGGAAATAATTCCCTCAGTCATTGTGGCAATATGATTCATTGGTGATGCAGCACAACACATTACTGAAACTGTGATGTGCCCTCTGTTGGTGTAAAGGTCATCAATGCTGTGGAGCAGGTGTTATTTTAGAGAAGGAATATGAGTGTGTGTGTGTGTGTGTGTGTGTGTGTGTGTGTGTGTGTGTGTGTGTGTGTGTGTGTGTGTGTGTGTGTGTGTGTGTGTGTGTGTGTGTGTGAGACAGAGAGAGTTTTTGTGGCTTCTGCAATCATGAAATATGAATTTGTTTTCATCGCCACACGTGTCATCCAAGGGCCTCAAGGTCAACAAAAGGCCCCATCCAAACGTAAGTAGGCCATTTGGAAAAATCTCTATTCATGCCACAGCGCTCACGTCTCACAGCAGGTCAGCATGGTCACGCACGGAGAGCACTGTACTGCATGGCAACAACAGTTGCTAGAATATATAACTCACTGTGTCACATTGCATAAACCGGAACTTTTTCACTTGTTTTAATCTACTTTTTCTGACTTGGATTCAGTCTTCACTGTACACTTATTATTAAGGCACTTCAGCACCAAATATGTTTTTGTTGTTGTATATGATGATGTTTTTTTGTGATATAGAGACTTTAAGTCCACAGCGTTTCTTTTTCCTCTCATTTCAACAAGGCTTGTCTCACCGTCTTCGCACAGGATGGTTGTATACAGTATGAATATGTACAAGTTTGACTACAAGTCTGCTGCTATTCATAAATGGATGATTAGAGGAGTGTCCTGCCATAAAAGACCGATGGGTTCTCTATCAGATTGTGGAGAGCAGTTAGCCTTCTTCGTTGATATGTGGGCTTCTGAACTGTCCTTTTAATGAATGTCAGACATCTGTAATGACATTTACGTCTGATATGAATGAGGTCACTCAACATCTCAACAACAGAAAAAAAAACTGACCATTAATCCTATTTATGCTGCATATTTAATGAGTTTACCCTCTCTTTAAATAAACTCTTTGTCAGTAGTAGATTTTTTTTTAACATGACAAGTATCAAAATTAAAGAAGAAATAAAGACAAGACTAATTCTCAGCACAAAATACCCACTTGGGACTGTCTCAACCACTACTTTTGGACACAGTCCTGGATGGTTCCCATAGAAAAGGTCAAGAAACAGCTCTGTGCTGCTCTTTGGCAGGGGCGGGGATGTGTATTTGCCAAACCAAGCAGTTAGTCTTCATCAGTGGAGACTTTTTTTCTTGTAAATGCAAATAAAAGGTTGAATATGGAAGTATATTGATGACAAAACAAATTCTGTACGTTAGCACAGCTTTGAACTAAATGCTAATGTCAACATACTAACATGCTGATGTTAAGCAGGTAATGTTTATCATGTTCACCTTCTTAATTAAGTGCTAACATCTTCTAGTTAGAACTAAAAAGTACAGTACTGGGATAGCAATATTAGAGTAGAAATGCCTGCTTTGCACCATGAGGGACATCTGCAATCTGCTAAGAATATTGTCATCATAAATAGCATAAAAAGAGTTTGAGTCCAAAGACAGGCAAGTTGGGTTAATTGGAGACTCTAAATAGCCCGTAGGTGTGAATGTTAACGTGAATGACTGTCGACCCTCTAAAGTTATACTCAAACTCCAACCGTTAGCTATCCCTGCCTATCGTTTAGAGTCTAAACGAACCCTGAGATTCTTAAAGCTACTGACACACAACAATCCTGCCATCTTCTCACTATCCCACCCTCTGTTCTGTCCTTTCCACAGATGAGAAGAACAAGAACAACCTGCCCCAGGACTTCGACATCGACATGGACAACCCGGAGACGGAGAAGGCCGCTGTGGCCATCCAGTCGCAGTTCAGGAGATTCCAGAAGAAGAAGCAGGATGTGAAGTCGTAGAGCGGAGAGCCGTCAGCTGTGGGCCTGGTCTTGCATGTCAATCAAACTGCACCGTCATGAACTGAGAAGGAAGGGTGGGGGTGGGGTTCCTGAAGGAGGAGGGTGGGTGTTGGGGTGGTCTGGGGCTAAATAGTAACTTTGTGAAAGTGTGTATGTGTAATTACTTATAATGACTATTATATACAAAAATTATACATTATCAAATTCTGGGTGTGTGTATTTAAATCGTTCCTATAATTTAGCTGTTTCTGATTGTACTTCAATGACACAGTGTAGCTGCAGTAGAGCTTAAAGTTTAGTAGTTTTTCTTATGTCACAATCAGTGTTATATACCCATGTTAACAACAAGGTAATAGAAGTCTTCTCATAAAGTATCAAACACTGATTATCTATCAATCAGGGGGAATATAAAGCCACATGCATTGCTGTGATTGACACTTTAACTTAGGTCACGATTTCATCGACAGTCTTAGCAAGGAGTCTTAATCAAAAGATTTTCATCTCCACTGGAGGTCTGTTAGGTCTCCGGCTGGGTAAAATGATCCCATACAGCTGCCAGTGCTTTCAAGCCGTTTGACTGATGCTTTTAAAAATCACATCAATGTCTAATTTGTATCTGGATGTCGGAGATCTCCCCTCTATCACTTATTTTCATCTGATGACATGAACCTCTCTGAGCTGTGTGTCTTTGTTGAGAACGTAGATTTAGTGCTAGTGAATTGATTCCACTTGTGTTTTGTTTCCATTGTTGTTGTTCCAACGTGATTTAAACCACGTCATTGTTCAGTTGCCTCACACATGTGAAACTGTACAAGCACACACATACAAACACACTTATGCATGCAACCCTGCACAGATACACACACACACACACACACACACACACACACACACACACACACACACACACACACACACACACACACACACACACACACACACACACACACACATACAGAGAAATAAATAAAGACATTGTAAAGATGTGCAAGTTGATTTAATTTCAACAAAATTGTTTCGGTTAGCAGATGTGACCTGTTGCAGGGAGAATGGTGGGTCTCTGTAAATTAATATGAAAAGTGAAAATAAATAAATAAAATTGACTTGACATTGTCCATTATGCTATACACAGTATGTGCAGTAGATCATATCAATCTGGATTATTTTATTACCATTTAAACCCAAACAAAAGGTTGCATATTCATTTCTGATTATTTAACTGAACTGAACGTGACCTTATATATTGACAACTACTTTTCAAAAGAGAATTTTTCACTGCAGTTGACATTCCATTACAGAATACATTCAACAGGCCTGAATGAATCCCAGTGTCTAAGTCACCTCATCCTGATATTGCGGGTTGAAGATTTATAGTAGAAGGTGGCAAACACAGCAGCAGGCCCTGTGATAAAGGTTGGTTGGACCCTCTGACATATGATCCTCTATTAAGCATGGTCAGTGGTATCCAACATAGAAGGAGAGTGAAGTACTGATCAGAGAGAAAAGTTTCAACATTACTGCTGCATTCAACTTAACTTCCCAAATAGTTGTTAATTAGCTATGCATTAGGTCCTAGTATAAGTTATTAAAAACTTTACCTTATAGCCATTCCAGATTCACTGACTGATATTGATATGTACGCACAAAGTTCAACACGACACGGTTACTACGATTGGCCAACCATCCAGCAAAAGAGTAAAATATTCTCAACTACTGCAGCAGAAAACATTGTTAGTGTCTGGTATAACATTTGCCTTAACTTTACTGAATCTACTCAAGGAGAGCAGTCATACAAAAATATTTTTAAATAGTCAAACTTCTCAAACTGCTGAAGACAGATACACTTTCCTGAAAATGCCAATGTTGAAGAAAACGTTTGGCAAAACATAGTACTGTAAGATTCCAGTGTCAGAGGATGGAAAGACAATGTCTATTCCAGAAAAAGACGAGGCTAATATGTGGGTAAAAGCTTTGACAATAAACACTGTGGAATTGGACGATCTGCATCAAAAGAGGAAAGAGGAAGTTCTAAGGGAAAACTTTGATGTAATTAAGGAAAAAGATTATAAAGACTCAACTCTTGATGCCTAGTTGACTATGGATGAGTTAGAAATAAAGAGAACAAGAAATGCTGCACAAAGACATACATATTTCATGAAACTGAGAGGATTAATAGCATCGTACCAGAATGCAGAATGCTGTTGTCCGAGTAAGTAATGATATATAGAAATCATTTATAAAGAAAGACATTGAATAAACCAATGTCTCTATGTGGAGTGAAGGACTGCTATTTCAAATGAGTAAGATGGGCATAGGGGAAGGTTAAAGTGGGGTCAGAGCTATCTCCTTTGTTTAATACAGTTAACGGAATCCCTCAAGAAGGTGTAATTAGTCCAGTGTTATTTAACATCAAGGTTTAATTATATTTTTATGAATCTAGATATAATGATATGCTCATCACTATAAGCCGATGAGCTCTGTGCTGAGAAAGATTAGGGAGGCTATGCTAAAGGTAGAGTAACGATCATTTAATAAGGGATTTAAAGTAAAAGAGAAGGGTAGAAGGTCCATTCATAAGGGCAACCGATGGAATAAGTAAAGGAATTCAACTACTTGGAATTTGGCTTGACAAAAAGATGAACATGGAAAGTAAATGCTGAAAAACTAGAAACAAATGTAAAACAAATTTATTAATCTGATGAGAGCTATCTCTGGATATAGCAGATAAGCAGGTATTAATAGATATATAAAGGACACTGATGAGGTCAGCAACTGATTATGAGTGTTTTATTTATGGGGGCATCAGCTAAATCTCACAAAAATAAAATGAACAGAGGTCTAAACAAAGTCTTTTGACCTAGCATTGGTGCATGAAATCAACTCCAAATAGCGCTGTGGTTGTAGAATCAGGAGAAATCCCAGTAGAGCTCAGAAGGGACATGGCTACTTACTCAGGCTACGGTTGATTTTATTATCATGGAGCTGAAGACAGGACCAATATATAAGGAATTGTTTTAATAATTATTTAAAGATATTTACTGACGGCTCAAAAGACCAAAATGATCATGTAGGAGCAGAATTACAGAAACACTTTTGTTCTATGGCTGAGATGATGGCAGCGATCGTTGGACTGCAGTCGGTGGAAGAAGTGAGACCAGATAGAGTGGAGCTTTTTAATGACTCTGCAGTCGAAGTTTACCAACTATAGAAGTCAGTTAGGTAAAATATAGTGTTCGACATTTTTCTGTGTTTTATTTAGAGTACTAAAAGATCACTCACTATGAGGCATATAATGGACATTTGGTAAAGGGGAAGGTAAAGCATCAAAAAGAAAATATCTGAACTTTGGCTTAAAATGTATGATGAGTCAAGTAAATGCAGAACATAGTATAAAGTTCAAAAGACAGTTAGAAAACAGAGTGTTAAAGGAAGAAGAGAGGAGGTAGTTCTATCAGATTAAGGTTTAAATAAGACACTACTTTTAATGAGTAAATTAAATACACATGTGCGTGCACATTGTAAATTAGTAGAAAATACCGTACACATATGTGTTTGATGATAGGGTGAGTTTACAACAAAAGGGTGAGAGAGGCCTCATGTGAATGGGATTTGTAAGGGATACAAGGAACAAATAAAGATATAGTTTGGGAAACTCAGAGAGGGGTAAAATGTTTCTTTATTAACACAAGATAGTTTAATAAAATATAGTTTTCTTTTTGTTTTTTTAAATAGCATTTTACTTTTACAGACGAAGGTAAACTAGATCCTGTTCTACATAGACGGTACGGCAGGTGGCGGTATGCACTTAAAAAGTGGAAGAAGAATAAGTAGAAGAGAAGGAGGCACAGATTGAATGGAGTGAGTGGTGAAAGCTGTGTGAATATATTGTGCGTGTTCTCTGAGATCAGCACCGTCAAGGACAATTAGTACAGACTGGACCCAATGGGATCACCGACCTTCATGACATCAGGAGGCTTCAGCAGAGACAGGGGCTGATGACAACAACAAGTCCTTTAACGAAGGTAAATAAACTGCTCAAAATAAATGAAGGGAACACTTAAATCACACATGTGATCTCCATGAACGAATTTTTTCCTTTTCATATTATGTTAGACAATCGCCCAAAATATTCTGGTACAGTGTTAAAAACAAATGACGGATTGTTTTGTCTTCTAGTTCACAGAAAGTGCAAGAATATTCCATTTCAATTTTAAATCTCTCCTAGTGTCTTTTTTTCTGGATAAATTTGATGCACTTCTTTAATTCAATTCAAAAATTGTAGTTTGTCGGAAAAAGTAATAGAATGTCAAAAGAAATCCAAAGTCATATTTTAGAATGGTTACAGTCTAGTTTTTCCCAAAAAGTCAGAGTATAGTTGAAAATCATATTTTAGTATGTCAGAAAAAGCCCAAAAGTTACAGTTTAAAAGCAAAGAAAAAAAAAATCTTTGGATAGTATGGTACAAAAGAATCAGAACAAGTTGTATTATATTATATCAAAAAAATTCCAGAAATAAGTCGCAGTTAAGTATGTAAAATAATAAATATATCATTAAAAGTCATACTACAGTATGCCTTAAAAACAAAGATATGGAATGTCACTAAATAAAGGATTTTGTAGTAATTGGCACAGACACATGTGAATGTGATGCAAATTCTCATGTTGTCCTCTTTTATTTCTCCCCAGATGAGAGCTACATACATACACTATTTGTTCATTCAGCAGCCTGGACAGAAAAAAAAAGACCACACCAACATTTAAAAAACAAAGTGTATTAAAGAGACTGTTCTGCAACAACGTTCATGGAAGATGGATCAAAACCTTGTACAACATAAAACACAGGGAGGTATATTGAGTCATACATTGATAATCTGACCATGTAATCATAACGGGCATCAGTTGCTAAATATGTGCGTGGTAATGTTCTTGCTTTGCCTACAAAATAAGTGCACACACAAATAAAAAATAATAATAAAATTCCAGAACAATAATTTAAGCATATTTTCCTGAAGTAATGTTTCCTTACTCAGTGGGTTCTTCCAGCATCGATCTTGTCTCTGAGTCAGCTGAGCTGCTTCTGATGAGCCTCCTTGTGGTTCTCTATGCTCCTCCAGGATTTTCTGCAAAATGGAAACAAAAAAAGACATAACAGTTACAAATTAATTTAAATAGAATAATCATATAATTTGACTGTTGCGGTTTGCAGTTGTGTACACACAGTAGAGTTTTTCAAGTTCACCTCTCCTCACCTTGATGCCCTGGTCTCCACCCAGTCTGTGGATCTTTTCTCTGAGAACCAACAAAGAAGACAAATGAGCTACTTAAATGGTGTATTCTGAAGCTCTTGTCATAAAATAAAATGTTCATGTCTATTACAAACCATATCCTTTAATTACATGCATTTTCCAGAGATAACAGCTTAAGAGACCACTGAATTTAAAATATGTTGTAAGCTTTCCAATATTCAAACACATCATTCACAACACAGCTTGTAATAATATTAAATATCCTACATTAGAGGTTCAGCACAGAGAAGATGTTCTCTAATTCGGTCTGCATAACCATCCTCTTCTTCCCAGATGTCATCCATTGAGGCCCCATATCTATATGTGTGACAAATAAAGGCACCTGTAATCCATTGCAACACATCTGAAAGTAGAAGTAAAAACCATAGAACAATAATACTATTTGATAGAATTCATAGTCATATAATACTCAGCAGTGACACAAGAAAGTGTATTGCAGACTGATAGAAACTAGATCCTGTTCTATAAACTGTGGTCCAGTAGGTGGCGATGTTCACCTAAAAGTTGGCATTGCAATCCACCAAAAAATATAAAGAAGATGAAGCTCGAAAGTGCAGAATTGCATAATCCATCCATCCATCCAGTTTCCGTAACCTGCTTATCCAGTTAAGGGTCGCAGGGGTGCTGGAGCCGATCCCAGCTGTCATTGGGTGAAGGCAGGGTTCACCTGGACAGGTCGCCAGACTATCACAGGGCTGACATATAGAGACAGACAACCATTCACACTCACATCCACACCTACGGGCAATTTAGAGTCTTCAATGCACCTAAGCTGCATGTCTTTGGACTGTGGGAGGAAGCCGGAGAACCCGGAGAGAACCCACGCTGACACGGGGAGAACATGCAAACTCCACACAGAAGGTTGTCCAGCCCGGGAATTGAACCCGGGCCCCTCTTGCTGTGAGGCGACAGTGCTAACCACTACACCACCGTGCAGCCCAAAAATTGCATAATGCTCATGAATAAAATGAAAAAGATTTGGACTCTTCAGACAATGTCCACCTGCAACTGTCTATATGATGAAACTGAATTAATAAAGTCATCATAACTTTGGACCATGTTGCACACATTCAAACCAACCTTGGTGTATGAAGTAAAAAAAATGGATATTTGCATTGATATATTATCTTTCATTTGTTTTAATTTCCATGTTCTTTGTTGATAATTCATTCATAATTTTAATATGATTAAACTTGTATGAATGTGTGTTTTTAGGAAACACTAAATTAATTATTTCAGTGACATTGGGATCTGGAATTTTCCTACAATTACAGGAATAACAGCCAAACTTTGTGGCCAATTGTATCATGTATAAAAAAAAAGAGAATTTGAAAAAACAAAACAATTGTTGTAAACAATAATTTGCCTCAAGAAGAAAGACCTGCACACACCATTTGTTTCCGACTATGATTCCGTCCAGAAACGTTGGTGGAAGAACTCAATCAATCTGCCTATAAATCAATAATCAGTCACGATGTTGCCCCTTCAGTGGTGGAAGATCTTACTGGAGAGGAGTGGATGTGACTGTGTTTGTCTATTATTCTTGGCATTGGCACACATTTCTTACAACAATCTTTCATTTTCACCAGACATCATTCCGGTAAATTTGACTGCGGGTCTTTTTTTTTTATTTGCCCCAAACAGCCAAAGCCTGTCGGCATAAATTAGTGTCAATTTAGGACGGCTAATTTAGCTAACAAGTTAGCAATAATATATTTGTGTGTTTGTTTGTCTGTCTTTAATTCCCACATATGTGTTCTTTAGTTTGTTTATCTTACTTTATTCTTTGTATTATTTGAAGTGGTTTGGGCTGGGGGAGATGAATGAATGAAGTAAATCTATGGAGTTGTCAAAATAAGACTAGCCTAACCTAACACAACATACCAAAACAATTCAGATAAATACACTTGTGGAACAGGGATATGAATAAAAAAATAATTCATCAAATATTTGTTGTACATGTTTTTCAGTCATATTTGATATGATCAGTTGACTAACCTGATCGCTGTATAAATACATTCATAACCAGACTGAAGAGGAACAGATCATACTGTACTTCATCGTAAAGATTACTCAGTTACATCAGACTCATTTTAAAAGATATCACCGTCTTTCTGTCGATAATCCAATAAAGTACCTTGAAAGCAGACAATTGACTCCAACAAATGAAGCACAAACACTGCTGCTGTCAGCTTCAAACTGTTGTTTGCACTATTGTCTGCACTGCAGAATACATCCATGTTTATTTCTTTACACATTTTTACTCATTATTTTCCCAGTGCTGCCAGCGACAGCTTTATATTTCTCAGGGTTATCAGTGGGAAGAGTTTATCAGCAGTTATCAACCGCAAATTAAATCTGTTGCCTCGCTTAATTTGTTGTGGACTTCAGGGGTATTGATGCTGAGTAATGTATCCGCCTGCACCCCCCCTCCCTGTCCTCTGCTATAAGACCATGGCGGTAATGTAAGCAGGCCAGACATGTGATGCTCAGACAGAAGCTTCAGGGTGGCAGGTTGGAAAGTCATCAATTAAGTTTTAATAAGAGAATTCTATATAGTGCTCAAAATGATATAACTGCACACTTTCCACCTATGGTGAAATTTAGAGTTAATCTTCATAAAATATTTCTGTCATTTGTAGAAGCGGTCACATTTAAATGTACAGGCCTTATGAAAGGATAGATTTACCCTTAAGACACGGGTGGGTTTTAATGCTCAGCACAGTTTATAATAACTTAATCCTGGGATTGCCTTCATTTCTTAGAATGCTTTTGACAGCTACGTCATAAATGTTGGTGACCAAGTGCTTGAAGGGGTCATGGCTTTAACGTGGCTCTAGCTGCATTGCATTCTGGTCCTTTGAGGCTTAGTTGGTAGCTGATTTTCTCAGGTCGTCCAAACTTGCTCAGTCATTTGTTCGTTTTCCTCACCTGCTTCTTCTGGGTTAAGAAGCCTGGAGCTTATCCCAACATGCATTGGGGAGACCAAAAAATCACAACCAAACAACAAAATGGCTCAGAAATGCAAACTGCATAGTCATTAAGTGTTAAAAAAATGTTTTCTTCCCTTTACACTGCCTGAATCCTTTAAAGACTGCTGTAACGTCGTAGAGTGGCAGTTTTTCGATCGCACACAAGTCTTATGTTGGCAGCAAAGATTTGGGATTAAAATGAATGGAAGAGGATGGATTAGTGAGCATCGTACCTCTTTATAGAAGTTACAGAATCCCAGAGGATGATCTGACTAACCAACATAAGAATAATCTCATTGCTGACTACGTTTAGGACGTCTCCCTGCTGTTGTGATGAAACTAAGGGTGACGATTCAGCGTTTACATCTGAGATCTTGAACCAGGCAGCCAGAGAGCAGAGCCTTGCACTGCACTCCGCGTGCCCGCTTCGCCTCCACACCACCATCAGTCACTCATGTCAAACACTTTGGGGAACAGCCATTTTATTAATCAAATTTGAACTTTTGTGTTAGTTTCTCTTTATTCCAGTGCCACCATGGTGAACACTCATGTTAAAAATAAAAAGTGACATCTTTTTTTTTTTCTCGTTAAAATGTATAATCATAATGAAGACAGTTAATCATAGAAACTAATCATAGAAACTGACAAAATGACCTCACAGCATTTTGGATCAAACTCTTCTCCCTTCAGGCTAACTCAAAGAAACAGAAAGAACAGAAATGGGCCAGGGTAGACAGGAACAAAAAAAACCAAACAGCTTCTTACGTATATCCACATTTTTTTTTTTTGATATTTCCCATAGACATTATAGGTTTGGTTTGAAGGGGGGATTCTGCTGGATTGTCTCACGATTTTTTTTTCCCTGTAGAGGAGCGTCACTGCAATGCAGCAACAGTAAATCTACTGAGGAGAGTGAGAGCCCTGAAGACTCTACCTAGTGCACTGAGAGTAAGGGGATCTATCTGGACACACTTGAGTCGGGGTGTTGTGAAGTGCAAACCATTAGTTCTCTAAACCCTCCCTATTCTAGCTAACATCATTTACCACCCTGGCAAACAAGCAGTGGCAAACTACACCTGAATACATAGCTGGAGTGTGACCGGCCCTGTAAGTATACTCACAACATAGTTATTTTTCATCATTACAGTACAGTATAGAGCAATAGTTTTCATATACTTTTCATATCTTTTTTCATATTGCACCATCAGAGAATGGGACACAGAGAAAGATCAACAGAGACTCCATTTCCTAATTAAAACGAGATATGTGCAAACATGACTAAGGACTTTATTAACCAAATCAATTCTTCCCTGTAATATCCACAAATAAAAGTGATTTCTCTTTTTATATATATATTTATAGTAATAAGAATAATAAATCTTCACATTGGATCATTTCATAGTGTGACAAAATGCTCGACTGGGCTGTCCAGCCACGATCGTAATCCTCATTGTCTTTTTAATTGGTCAGTCCCCATGCATCCATAGGAAATAGATTTTTTTTTCTTCAAAAAAAGTAACAATTTGAGAGCAGCTGAAAAGTTTGGACTGGTGTCAATTGCTTTCATTCCAAGATTTCTCCCGAGTTTCATTCAATGTTTCAGAAGGATATTCCATAGGAAAAAAATGACTCCAAATCGTCATCTTCCACTCCAGAAAAACCAAAAGGATGTCCGGGTTTTTATGAAAACATTGTAGTAATGGTGATAATAGATCATTTGGTAATCAATAATTAATGATCATTAATAGCTGACAACTAACAATTAATAATCACTGATTAATTATAAAGAATTAACAATAATCAAGAATAAATAACGCTCCCTCGTTACTCAATTAGTTTGGCAAAACTCCGGCTAGAGTCGTTTCCGATGAGTGAATTTTTTCTCAAGTGAAACAAAAAGAAACCAAAAAAAAAAAAGAAATACAAACAAGAGATAAAAGAAAGCTCTAAAATAAATAAAAGGAGATTAGTAAAAGTGACCCCGCCCTTGGAGGTGGGGGCGTATATACAGAACTGCGTGGTGAAAGTCAGTTTACTGCACTTGAGTGTTAAGTCCAGTGTTAGAGTGAGTTCTAGTCCCGCCCTAGGTGCCCCTGCTGTTATACCAGCGTGTAGGACTTTGCGTAGGGGTTGCTGGTCTGTTTGAGATGTCCTCTCGAGTCCAGCAGGGACTCCTGGGAGGTGCTGAGCTTGGCGGCCTGGGCCAGCTCCGAGCCCTCTCTGTGGGGGAGTGTGGCTGCGGAGCCGGGCTGCCACTGGGCCACTGGGTCCCTGTTGGCCTGAGGGGCCTCTGTGGGCGTCGGGGGCGCCATTCGCGAGGGCCGCTTCAGCGAGCGACTCTTCTGGGGCTCCAGGCACGCCTGACCCATGGCCGCCCTCTCCCCGCTAGCTGTCCCCCTGGAGGACCCCGAGCAGGACATGCCTCGGTTTAACAGGAAGTCCATGCGCAGGTACGGAGGAAGGTGAACCAACTCGCCTCCTGCAGGACAACGCACACAGATCAGAGTTAGATATGGGAGAAAACATTCCTGTACTTCTATTAACTTCAATCTTAAATGTACAAAATCCAAATAGCATCAAATGCTGTTAAAAAATCAAGTAGCTGTAGCAACATTCTACTTGGAGCTGACTCCATGTGTTTGTTTTGGAAGACTTTGTTCATTATTTGTTCCTCAGAAGAGACCATCTTTTTACTCACCTTCATAGGTGATTAAAAAACAGCTTTGTCATCTTATCAAAGAAATAAATCAAGTGTTTATTCAGTATGACCACACAGACATTAAAGCTATCCTCGCTCTGAGAGTGTCCTTGCTCTGAGACCAACCTCATCTTATTTAACTGTAAGATGTTACCTTCAACTTTCATCCCCTGTCACTATTACAATGGTACTATTATAGGACTGTAGCTGGGATACAAAAAAGGTAATATTCTGTGAAGAAGAAGTTGGACCAGCTTCACTGTTGGATGCTGTATCTAAAATGATTGACTGGATGCAGCTTCTCATTAGCATCTTTATTTAGGTGTAAACACGTCAATCATGTTGGTAAAAAAATAAAAAGACTTTCTCATCCAGTTTTAACAAAGCAGCCACAGTTTCCAACATTAGATTTGCCAGATTTGAATTGAGCTCCCATTAATATTTTAGTCAGCGGTGGTAAATATGAATCTACTAATATTCTGGGATGTCCGATTTCATTTAACAGAGATCGAATTTTCAAATTTATGGTTCCCCAGTTTCTTTCTTTCTTTCTTTCTTTCTGTAACTGAGACAATCATCAACTTGAATACATTTCGTAACACTTCATCTTGATTCACTGTCGGTATCAGTTAAGGGTTGGATATCAATATTAGACAGGAGGTTGAGGTTTAGGGATTAGTGTTATAACAGTGTCATAATGACACTATATTAGTTTCATAGTTAGGCCATTTGCAATAAAAGGTTAGCATGCCGCCGGGGGTTCAGGCAGGGACGGATCTGTGGCCTCACCCGGTCTGTGGGCCTTGGGCACGGCCATGTTCATGACCCGGCTGACGTCCTGAGGCTTGGGCGGGGAAGCAGTGAAGCGGCAGATGCCCGATTCGGACGGCGTGCTGGAGGTCAGGCTGTCCGTGTAGTCGTTGGTGCCCGCCGTCATCTGCTCTGAGGAAGTGTCAGAGATGAAGCATTCGGTGATGGTGAACTTGGCGTGGCGCAGCTGCTCCTCCATCTTGGCGTGCTCGTAGGCTCTGGCGAGCTCCTCGTAGGTGGAGGACGCGCTTTCTGTCGACACCATGCTGCTCCGCGCTCGGTCTGGACATGGGGCCGGGGTTAGTGGAGGGATTAGTGTCGAGAGTTAGTGGCAGTATAGTTGAGTTGTCACTTTGTTAAAGTTGTGGGACAACTTATAGTGATTTTCTGTTAGAGATGATGAGTGGCATTATTCTGTTAAAGCTACGTTTAGACTGTCTCCTGTTATGTTGCCTACCTGTGTCCTGAGATGGGCTGACGCTGTAGCTGTCGCTTTCCTTGTCGACGGAGCCTGCCACTCTGGGGGTGGGCAGCCTCCAGTCGGTGCTGAGAGTGTGGGAGGAGACAGGGGGGTGTGGGCGGTTCAGGGTCCACTGGCTGGCGTAGCGGTTGCGGGCAGCTGGGCCGGCTTTGGCTGTGCGGCGGGCTGTAGGGTCTGAGAATGAGGAGGAGAACGCAGGGTGTTTATGCTGCTCATGGGGGAGACCAAACTCAACTGGTCGTGATATGGTTAATGGTAATAGTGACGAATTCCCCTCATTTGATATCAGCTGCCACGGACATTTGGAAAAACAGCAACTTTCTTGTCTGGACACACATGGAGCTGACCAAACAAAAGTCACACCTTACAAACATATAATCATGTGAGAAATACAGGAATAATAGAAACTGACAAATATATGAAAAAAGGATCTTAAGCACTAGAGACTTTCTTCATACCATACCTGCCAGAATGTAAACCACCACTACCATGTGTTCAATTTTTCTGTTAGAAACTATACATGCACTGTAGTTAGAGAAAGTTGAAGGCTGATGTGCAACTGCTCAGTCAGTTAACTTATGTGTCATTATTTATTATGTAAAAATAGAATTTCGGCATCAGGGCCCTGACCTCATCAATCCTCACAGTGAAGATAAAATCTACCATAATGACTCCAAAATATGCAACGATGTGCCAGCAAAGGCACATATATGTTGGATATATGGTGTAGTGTGAGACGAATTTCATTGGAATGTGGTGAGGACTCTAGCTGCTTAAATTCAGTTCCTGACAAAGCATTGGGCATACACCAGAGGTAAACAAAAGGCAAATCAAGAGAGGAAAAATAGAAAGGTAAAGAAAACACTGCTTGGAAACATATCTGGAAAAACGAAAGGGACAAACAAAACCCTATGTATTATATTTGATGTGTTATGAGGTTTAAAAAACAAAAAACGTCCGTACTGGACTTACTGGTTCCTGGTCTGGCGTCGGACACATCCACCAGTGGACCGGTGGCCTGGGACAGGGACTGGTAGTGGACCGTGTGGGTGACTGTGGACGACTTCTGTTTCTGGGTCTCCCCAAAGTCGTTATCAGTCAGTAACACAGTGGACCTGTCGTCTGTGTGATGGCGACAAAAAAAACAATGTCAGCACTAGGATAACCAGGTTTGTTTGCTGTATGAATTACTTTGGAGTTCCTTATATGTCAGCGGTGCACACTAGCGGTGAGCTTACCAACGGTTTCCATGGTGTCTCTCTCCTCGATCAGGAGCTGGGCTCTGGGGATGTCAATGTGCATGCGGAGCGTCTGTTGCTGTTTGTTAATTGGCTCTGCTGGACGTGTGTTTTTACTGGGGAGCACAAACAAATAAACAACTTAATTGCAGAAACTCCTGTTGTTATTTATTAAAGTCAGATAGTTGTTGACGATTCTTACCTCATGAGCATCTCAGCCAAACTTTTTGCATCTGGAAAACAAACAGAGAAAACATAATTTTATTTGTTTAAGTCTTTTTTTTTTTTTAAAGACTAAAATCTGTCCTGTTAGATGATCTCTCTCATCTCACCTCGGAGCCTCTTGAGCCTTTGCTCCCTCCTCCTCCTCCTCAGCACCAGCAGCCCGATGAAGATGACGACGATGCCCACCAGCACGCAGGAAATGGTCACCATCATCTTCAAGCCCTCGCCACCCCCGGAGTGGTCCTCGCTCACATTGGGAGCCTTCACCAACGGTGCGATGGTACCTGTGCGGAATTCATATGGTGTGAGTTACAACAAATACTGGTTCTCTGCCTACAAGGGCTTTTTGACATTATTCACATAAAAGAAAACAGTGTTGTTGTAGGAATTTGGAAAAAACAAACATTTGATTTGTATCATTTTATGATAACTGCTGAATGACAGCTACCATGTCGAGTTGATCGAGAGTTTATCCATTGCATCTCAACCTGCTGCATTCTGTTGATATCAGCACTTGACCTTTTGCAAAATGGGCTGAAATACCTGGTTCCCATTTTGCGCAGCTGTACTTAAAATGCACATTAACTCATCCTTTAAAGCTCAATGTTCAGCCTGACTGTTCTCTTCAACAGCTGTAGGATGTAAGTGAAGGTGGAAACTGCGTAAGTTGGTCTTCATAACTTGTTATGCAGAATACCACTCCATGGGTGCAATGAGCTGGAAGCCTTCTTTATTAGCGTCCTTCTACATCTTATATACAGGTCCAGTCAAAAGTTTGGACACACCTTCTCATTCAACTACTTTGAAGAATCTAAAATATAAAACATATTCTGGTTTGTTGAGCATTTGTTTGTTTACCACATAATACCATATGTGTTGCTTCATAGTTTGGATGTCTTCAATATTAATCTACAATGTAGAAAAAATAAAAGTAAAAATAAAGAAAAACCATTGTATGAGAAGGTGTGTCCAAACTTTTGACTGGTACTGTAACTCATGGTGGCATTCAGTAGGCTTGTGACGGAGGTATCATAAGCAGCTACACACAAACAGCCACTGCAGTCTGCATGAAATGTGTTTTATATTGTCCAATTTATCAAGGGGAGCCTCATTCACCTTGAGTTTTGCCGTTACCAGAAAAAGGGATGTATTCCTCTTTGCCTTAAACTACTACTGTTTCCCAGACTCACTGTGTTACATTCCCTAGAAGCATAGGTGTTTTGTCAGATTCTGTTGCTTGCTCTGCCATCAGACTGCCAGTGTTCCTATTATACTTCCTCTGGAGCAGCCGGTGAATCATACACTTCCATGCCTCTTCCAGCAGGCCGTGACAGATATTTCAGTGGCTCCATTCCCTGTGAATAAATGAGTCGGAAACGGTATCGGTGTGTTAACTCACTGCCATCATAGCTGAGCGTCGCAAACTTGACTCTCTTCTCGGCGTAGCCGGCGCTGTTGTAGACTTTCATCTGCAGCTCGTACCAGGTGGCCTCCTGCAGGTCGTACAGGATGTAGCTCTTGGTGAGGGAGGTGCGCTGCGCCGTGGTCCACGAGGGCGCCTCGACGGCCCGATACTCCAAGGTGAAGGAGGTGATGGGACATCCGCCGTTATTCCAGCCGTTCAGGTTGAGCTTGACCCGGGTGGCGTTGATGCTGGTGAACAGCTCCTGTTCTTTAGAGTACTGAGGTTCTGCAGAGAGCGGGGAAGGGAAGCATCAGTGTGTTAAGATAGTAAGAATGAACCCCGGAGAAAAAAAAACAGCTAGCAAGGCCGGATCTGCTAAGTGGTTAAAGGCACTTTTAATAACGCCAATTAATAAGAATAATGTTGGCTTGAATTAACACATAATGTGCCAATTATTAAATGAATCATGTGGTCTAAGAAAAATGTCAGAAAATGTCTTTTTTTGTCAGACAAAAAATGTTAAACCCGATCCATTATTGTAGAAAAAACTAAGAAAATGTTAACATCTAGAACCAAAACTGAAGATGAACACAGATGCAGATAGTGATAAATCAAAAATCAAAAAAGTTGCCTATTGATTCTGAGTTGCCTTTTAGTTCCAATCATTTCAGTTATATAAAATGTAATGTAAGATGTGATTTTAACAAGTTACATTGCATTTTGCAGTATCCTGGTTCATGTAATAATTAATTAAGTTATTTGGGAGAGAACTTACTCTATCATATTATAATTAATTCCAATAACAGGCTATTTTCTTATTATTTAGAAGGACTTTGTATTATGTTTTAAATAATTAGAAAACTATGCTGTATTTATCATATGACTACAAGCTTCATGAGAAAAAACTTCAAAATGGCACTAAATAAAGACTCTGGAAAGGGTTATAAGTAAATAGACAAAACTTTGACAGCTTTTGAAGTGTGCTTCCACAACATATTTGAATCCTCCACTTATAAAAATAATAATAAAATACTCGGATAGTGTAATGTCTAAAAATCTATAGAATCCTCTCTAAAATGATGTGCCTCTCAAAAGCAAACTTGTTTGTTTATACCTTTCCCATGGGTCTTTGCTTCAATGATCTCACTGATGCGTCCCGGCCCCACTGCATTTTGGGCTGTGAGCGTGAACTTGTACCAGGTACCACATTTGAGGTTCTCCAGCCGATAGGAGCGCTCACTGGGACTGATGGCGAAGTTGCCCCACTGCTCGCTGTTGTCCTCCGAGTACTGCAGGATGTAGCCTGGAAAAGAGCACGTGTGGGGAAATAAAAATTAAAGATACAATCTCCAAAATCTGCGATTCGTTGGCTGCACCTATGGCGATAAGGGGTAACTACAGTTGTGTTTTTGGGATCTCACTTCCCAGAGACCCAAACACTCCTGGGAATGTCCATTGTATTACCTCTGTTGGCGATAGACAGTGACTTAACATACATTTATTTTTAATTATTATCTTAGTGTTTTACATTAATGAACAGAAAAAAATACAACAGACCCAAAAACACTGAAAAAGGCAAGTAGGGTTGTGTCTGTCTGACCTCTTATGGAGCTGCCTCCGTTGTCTCCAGGGATCCAGGAGAGGGTTATTGAGGTGGTGGTTGTCTTGGTGACTGTGAGGCGAGGCTGGTCAGGTGGAACTGAAGCACAGAGAACACACAAAGCCCACAAAGAGGTGTGCAAAGGTGTTTAAAAGCATTAACACCAATCCACAGGATCTAAACATCTCCTGTGTGTAGGTGTTATAAGCTCAGATGGTCACTAGTTGTTAAGGGTTGGTACAGATAGGCAGATTTTTTTAACAAGTTGTATGTCTTACCTTGAACCTGCAGGTTAAGGACGATCTTGTCCGACCCAAAGCTGTTGCTGGCCACACAAGTGTAGTTCCCAGAATCCTCTGCTTTCACAGTGCGAATAACAAGGCTGCCGTTGCCATGGACGCTGCGCCGGCTGTCAATCACAACAGGTGCTGGGGTTCCATTGCTGAAACATGGATCCATTTAGAATCAGCGTACAATTTCCTGTGTCACACAGTAACTTTGAGACAAGTTCAACTACTGTTTCAGACCATGTGCACATGTTTTTTAACCTATAACGACACCTTCCACTGTACTCACATCTCCTTCAGCCACTTGATGGTTGGGGATGGATCACCAACTGCTTTACATGGCAGCACAATGTCCCTCATCCAGGGGGTCGTTACGGTCCTGTTGAAGGTCAGGATTCGAGATGGAGCTGCAGAAACACACACATGCTTCATCAGCCCACAGAGACATGCAGTAACAAACACATGTGGTGTTGTCCTTTCATTCACTCTAACCCTTTTGCTCACTGATTCAGGGATACAGGCACAGTCTAATGGTGTTTTATTTCTCGGTCTGAGCAGTGGAGCAGGGAAAGGGGGGACATCCATCACCTAGACCTCAGACAGGATGTGAATGTCCTGATAGGAGCTGTGGGTCCTGACTCCAGACACCACCGGGGTCTATCAGCATATGCAATCAACTTATCGGCTTCCACGAAGCATGGTAAGTGTTGAAACGGTCAAACACAGGGTTATTTACATGCAGCTGATGCTCCCCTCCCTGTCTTCTTATAAGGAGATACTAGGAATGAGGGGGAAGCAGAGTAATCCCCAACATCCTGATCCTGTTTGAATTTGAATTTACTTGCTACACCAAGCTTTAAAAAGCACATGACAGTAAAAGTTAACAATTGGACCTACTGCAATAACATGGTATACATTATAATACATGCTGCCAATTGGTGTGATTTTGCTCCACACTTGTGTTTCAACTTGAAGTCCGAAAATTATGCATCCCATCAGGCACATAGACGAGGACACCATTTGCCTTTGATGGGCTGACATAGACCATTAGGAGGTCTCTTCTCAGTTTTCTTATTTTACCAATAAATCAGGAAATCTGACTTTAGATCAAACGTGGAACACAGTTTCAGTTTTATTCAGCGCTGACTATCGAACTCGACCACCGATGGGCTCCACCTACCCTCAGCCATGGGTTTGACGGTGATGATTTCGCTGGCGTTTCCCCGGCCTGCTGCGGTGACGGCCACCACCCAGATGCTGTACTGACGGTTCCTGCTCAGGTTGGGGATGCGGTAGAAGAACACGTCTGGGGCCGCCTCGAACTCACTGCTCACCTGGGTGAGGGAAAACATTCAGGATGGTCATAACTCAAAAAATATTCTAGAAAGACATTAAATGATGACTTAATATTAAAGTGACTGACAAACAGGATGTGGCAAACGGCTTTAGACAGACAGGGATGGAAACTTTTTTAGTAATGGACCTTTGTTTCGCAAGGAATACTAAGGCCTAAGTAACTAAAGTTAGAGGTTAGGTCTTGTGATTCTATATATTTTTTCTTATTTTCAAAAAACCCAATAAAAAAATAAAAACCAACAATGAATATATCCTAATAACAAATATTGTGTGTGTATCCAATGCCAGACATATCTTTTTCCTCTGTGTGATAAAGCTCCACTGTCCACTCCACTCCAAACACTTTAAAACAAACCAGTAATCTATGTAGCTCTATGTTAGTGAATCCTGCATACAGCGACCAGAGCTTTCAGCCTGGTTACTCTCTGGCTGAAAGTTTCAGCTGCTTTGCACATGTACCCACACCCAGATGTGATGTCACGCTGTACTGACACCCCGTTGAATACATGTCTACATCACTGAAACAAGGTGAGAAGTCAAACCACTGGAGGTCAGCAAAGACAAGATTTTCAGTTGGTGTAACAACAATTGAAAACATAGTTACATATTAATATCAGGATTCATTTGGCATATTTAGCTGCTAAATGCTCCATTATGATCCCTTGCTAGTCACTAACACAGCCTGTGTGCTGTTTGGTGCTGGGCAGGTAGTGTACAGAGGGGCCAGAATACCAAAACAATGACTTGTGAGACACTATAAAGCTCAGTAGATCTGAGGGGAACAGCAAAGTCTGTGATCAATCTCTAGAGTGACAATAAATGATCCTTGAATCTCTGAATTATACAAAGCCTATCCATCCGTGATGGAAATATTGGTTATATCTAGTTTGAGCATTTGAACCAAATTGTGTTAAAAACTGTAGTGTCAACCTATTGGTGGAAAATACTCTACTTTAGGAACGAACAGCCTCAGAGCTGAGAGCCTAAGACAGGGCAGGGGCAGAATGACACAAGGTTGGTTTTGGTCTTTTCATGGGATTTGTTGACAGTAAGAAAAAATATAGAATAATGCCAGCCTTAAACTTCAATGGGCTGAATGATCTGTTCATTTTAAGTTCACCCGACTCAAGATGCTAGATGGCTCACTGCTGTTCGTACCGTGGGGTGTGGGTTGGAGCAGAACACGGTGTATTTCCTGATGATGCCGTTCACTTTGAGAGGAGGGAGCCAGGACACAAACACCACAGAGTTTGATGCAGCTGCTGCCTTCACACCAGCCGGAGGCCCAGGAACTAAAAGAAAAAGATGATCTGGTTGATATATTTCACACATTAAGCTAATATGGTTACTCAGAGAATGTTTATTATAAAGCAAGATAACAGATGGCCAAATGTCACATTCTACATGACTTCTTAATACGTGTAAGTCACACCTACAGCTCTTCTATTAGTGAGCATATTTACGAGCCTGTCGCTCGCAAAATTGACATTTCTCCATTTAATGTTGACATCAGACATAGTGAGATGCCTTGAGGCTCCACAGCAGGGAGTCAAACGTACACTTCAGCCCAAGTCTTAGTACAAGCTCACCTCAACAAGTGCATTGTGACCGCTACTTGTGATTGTATTTGGAGAGGTGACTTAATCTCCCTACCGTCCTCCTTGGTGCGGGTATAAATCTGTTCACTGCGAACGCCGTCTCCAGCTCTGGTGAAGGCCAACACCTGGATGCTGTAGTTGGTGTACTTCTCAAGTCCATCCAGCTCCAGAGAGGGCTTAGAGGTTGTCACATTCCTGATCTCTCCGAGCTCTGGTGGACAGAAAACAGGACAGGAGAGAGTGAGCGTTGTAAAAATTTAGTGAGGAGACCTTAGGGCAAAAGTGCAGGATTCTTACTGTTAATAAACCTAGCGATATGACAAGCTGCCGCTGGTCAAGGCATGTGACTCATATATATTATACAGCAGATCACATACATAAAGGTAGATGTCAGGCCCTGAAGTGTCATAGCACAGCCTTGGACATGATGCCATATTCAATCACAGAGTTTAAACAACCCTGCGTCCAAGGTCTGCTGCCGTAGCCAGCCTTGACTGCTCCCCTAAGCTGTTAGGGTTTGAATTATTGAGTCAATCCCTGTCCATATCACTTCTTAACAATGTCTCCACTCCCTCCTTTCTCTCTTTTCACTTCTTGCCAGAGGTCTTAAACGTCTGGAATACCTATCGCACAGCACAAGGCATTTGTGCATGATTATGTGTTTGCCTGGTGTGTTGATATCCAGTTATACTGTCCAGACACAAAAATGAAAAAAAAAACACTTTCAAATCTGAAACCGTTAGTTAGTATTATACTGAGTCGAAAATAAACAAATGCAGTATTTACTAGTCTTTTTTTAAACTCACATATTTTAATGAATGCAAGTGTAGCAGTCTATCCACAGGAAACTATTCAGAGTAACCTCAACATAAACCATAAACTGTAACTGTCTAAAAAAGAAACATCAACAACTGTGACATTGAGCTGATTAAAACAACACTGGTGAGCTCATACAACCTGCAGCAGTTTGTTAGAAAGGGCTTGTGTCTCCCTCTGCTGGTCAATGACATTACATTCTGTCATTCTGAGGAACAGCTCTTGTCTGAAACTGAGTGGTATCCATTGGATAGCGAAAAGTTTGATTGTAAAAGATAGATGTTAGATACAAGTGTGGAGTGTTGGCCGTAATTATATATGTCATATTTACATACAATATAATCCAAAGCGTTTATACATAACAACACTGGAATCAAACTCTGAGCGTTCACCCACGGAGACTGTTACCATGCAAACTAGCCCTTGCTGTCAAGTCTGGAGCGTTCATGCTCTATAGGCAGGCCAACGTGATGTGACAGTGCAGAGGTCAAAGGTAATCGTGCTGTCACAACCAATCTCACTGACACAAACCCGGCATGTGACAATGGCATGGCATGTTGTCTGACTTCAACCCAACCATGCAGACTTTTGGCCAGTGGTGGAGGTTGCCCAGATACAACAGATACATCCTGGTAACTATTAGCTAAAGTTTACTTATGAAAATCGACTGCAGTCCTTATTACTTTATTCTTTGTACAAACACAGCATACACAGTTTTTAGCTCATAACCTTTTCATTCAGCAGAGATTACTGGATAAATAAATAGTGACTCACATCAAGACAGGAGCTGAGCCAGTCAGCAAACAAACAAATCTGATGTATTTATGTTTCAGTTTGACACAATGGATACACCAAGGCTGCTCTCTTTGTGTGGGAATATGCAAAGGTTTTTTCTACATTTATCAGTAATGCAATAATGATTAAAGAGTAATTTAAAGCATTTTGGAAGAGAGATATATTATCTTTCATATTTTCTATTTTTCCTATGTAGTAATATCATTGATTGGCGTAGTTTTCATGATGTATTTTAAATCAATATGTTCTTGTATAATAGATTTTTTTCTTCTATTTTTCCCTTTTCCATGTGTGATGTGTCTCCTGTACAGGAGTATCAGACATTGTTATGGAGCTCTAAATTAACTTTTTGTGTACGCTCAAATGGATGGCGGCCGATATACAATGAACGTTTTCAAATAGAAAAAGCCTTTGTTTATGGTCTAAATATCTTTTCAATAATTACAGATTTGTCATTCTCACCCATTAAGGAGGCTACTATGCCACCCTCCCTGCAGATGCCTTGGTTAAACTAATCAATCTTCCTCATGTTCTACGATCATGTGCCAGCAAGTGAGCCACTCTAAAAGTGCAGACCAGATTTTACTGTGCGTGTGTTGTACAGCAATGATTTGAGACGATATGAAGCTGTGGCATTACCTCTTTTAACATTTAATATGTTGCTTGTTTGTTGTTGCTTGGTTGAACGCTTCCAATTCCTTATTTAAAATGCAATAAAGCAGCTCATAATTTCTCCTTAATATGTTAATGACAACATATATATACGCAAATTCCAGAGGACAGTGTTTTTAATAAGTGAACAGATAAAATGTGTACCTCCATCGGGCAGGTTGGCCCAGTAGATGACCCTGAAACCCAGCAGGTTGCCGTTGAGAGCGTCTTTGGGAGGGGTCAGCCAGGACAGAGAGATGACCTCCGGAGACGTGGCAGTGGCCTGGACGTTCTCTGGAGGACGACTGGGCACTGAGAGGGAAGAACCAGGAGAGAGACCAATAAAAACAGTGGCCTCTCAGTGGAAACCTTAGGACCAACTGCATGTGGCAGCACCCCCTGATCTCCACTAGGCTGTGATAGATCCTCACTAATCTCTCCCAAATCAAACCATGCTGTCAGCCTCAGTTTGAGAACAGTAAATTCATAGCTGTGTTGTGCTGCCATCATGAACATAAATACAAATATATTGAACACCTCTAAATCTCAATTGCTTGTGTTCACTTTTAGCTTATATATGTTGTATCTGACTTTCTTAACTTTAATGTTTTACTTGTTTTACTCAGAATATTCTGCACATCCTATCCTCACTGAGATTGATATGGTGTTCCTGTCTTACCGTCTTCCAGCGTGGTGGCAGCCACCTCTGTGGAGGAGGGTCCTGTCCCCGCACTGTTGCTGGCTTGCACCACAACTCCATACTGGGTGAACTTCTTCAGGTTGTCCAGCACCAGGCTCTCTGCATTGTCCCCTGTGGTCTCCACGCTGATCACGCTGAACTGGTAGTTTCCACCAGAGCTGTACTCCCTGTAGCCCACCTGGTAGCCTTTGATGGCTCCGTTCTGGAGGTGCCTCTTAGGCGCCTGATTGGGGAATGACACTGGTTATTTTAGAACTTGAACATCCCTCAATTTACTTGAGTGCAAAAAGTATTAAAATAAATGAAAACATTTGAGTCAGATACTGATGACTAAAATAGCAGGTCAGTCTTTGATGATGAATAAAGGAAGCATATTCAATTTATGGATGCATTTTTTAAAGTTCTGGTACCAGGAAGCCACGCATAATGCACAAATATGGCATTGTGTTAGTTTGGCAATGCTCCCCACAGTCACTTAGATATATATACCCCCAAAGCTGTTACAAAATCCTCCTCTTAGCTCTCTTGTCAACAAAACCAGATTCCCAAAATAATATCTCATGCAGAAGAGACACCCTAAGGTATTATAATCTTCCTGTCTGGACAGCCTGGAACCACTCTCATGTCAAAGAGTACGTAAAGGT
The DNA here is from genome assembly GCF_027596085.1 of Anoplopoma fimbria. Taxonomy (NCBI): domain Eukaryota; kingdom Metazoa; phylum Chordata; class Actinopteri; order Perciformes; family Anoplopomatidae; genus Anoplopoma; species Anoplopoma fimbria. The sequence continues at coordinate 22,909,401 of NC_072472.1, read as the reverse complement.
CTCAATAGCCCCTTTAAGTAATTAAAGAGATGAGTCTGCATTTTCATTTCAACTTTAGTCATTTTCTACCACAGATACTAAAGAGGGAATGCTTTAAATGACACCAATTTGTAAATGACTCTTTCACATTATTTATGTTGTCTGTCTTCCTCTGAGTGCCTTGTCTACCCGAGACCTCAAGGTCTAGGTTAAGGGCCCTCTTTTGTTTTACACTTATGCCCCTGACAGCATTCGGCAATAAAATGCCTCTTTGGTAATCGGATGACATATGTAGAACTCTATATACAACATTTTTTTTATTAATAATACAAAATGCTCACTGCATGAAGGAAATGTGCACTTTTTTTTTTCTATTTAGACACAATCTGGTGCCATGTGGGAAACGTATATGTCTCCCTTGGATCTACAGACGATTTGAATAAGACCATAGGCCGAAATGTCTGTACAGATGATGGTAATAATAACCTGACTTGTAGAAAACGGGTCACCTCACCTAAACCACCAGACATGAGGATAAAGACTGATTTGGCAACAAATACCCCCGATCCTTCCTTTCTGGACACAGTTACGTACTCACCATATGGAAACATACACACATTCTTTAAACCCACGTGGTTGGATTAACTTACCCGCCAAGAGACTCGGATGCTCTGAGATGAGAGGGCTTCCAGCTGAACCTCCTGAGGTGGTCCATCAGGAGCTGAGATCAGATCGCCAACATGTACACATTATAAAACTGTACACACTCAACAATCCCAATTATTTCCAAAAGGCAAACAACGTTGTTCTGAAATAAGCAAATGTCCTGAAATTAGTTATTTTTACAAATGTGACGGTTGTATTTTTAGGTGGCTGCTGAGGGTGAGGAGAAGTGCTCGGTGGGGGTGGGGGACAGAGGTGGAGCTGATTTGCAGATGGGGTCCAGCCTCAGTCTATTGACTGTAGTGTGACATTTACTACTGAGGCCGCTAATTGAAAATTTCTGCTTTAAATGCGGGGTCGGCATGTGTTCAATAATGCAACAGAGCCACCGGGGCTGATGTCACATGGCTGTTAATGAATTGACTCAGCTGGCCCTTTACCTCCTCCTCGTCTTTCACTCTCCGCCCTTCACTCACATGCTTTTGATGCTCTGAATTGTCATGTCATAGTACCAAGTCAGATTTATTCTCGTTATTGTAACTGCACGTTATTTATGTACTTCAAAATAAAAGTGAAAAGCAGAATACAACACAGTCAGTTAATTTCTCACCTGCTTCGTCAGTGGTGATGGTGAGCTCATTGCTGGCCTCGCTCTTGCCGATTAGGTTCTTGGCGAACATGCGGATGTTGTAGGTGGAGGAGGGGTGCAGGTCGATGATGGTGGCTTGGTTGAGCTGAGGTGAGACATCTTTGGTCTTTTGAGCGGTATCCCAGGAGGCTGTAGAGGGGAGAAGGCAAGGTTTATTGGGGTCGCTGAAGTCAGGGGAGATGTCAAAGCTAAGTGCATTAGGCCAGGCCATATCAAATCACATCACAAAGACAAAGTGAATGCAGGGATAATCAACCAAAGCACAGGATTCTCTACAGATTTGAACCAAACCCATGGTATGATCCTACCATCTCATTTTTAGTATAAATGTATTTTCTAGTACCTGATTTGTTCTTGCTCTCAATATCGAAGCCTGTGATTGGGCTGTTGCCATCAAAACCCATAGTCCAACGCAGTGCAATGGTTCTGTCCTTAACTTCTCTGATCTCCACCTCCGGGGGGTCCGGGGGCTCTACAGGGCACAAATGGAGACAGACATTTTGTTATTTCAGTATCAATGAACTTAGAAATGGCAGGTATAGGCGGGTAAAATGGCAAAATTGCATTATCTGCAATTGTCGTGAAGGCTAAGAATTTTTTGTGTTTTCTGTTTTTCTCTTGGAGCAGCTGAGGAAGGTAAAGTCATACCTTGCACTGTGAGCTGAATGATTCCTCTGTCTTCACCAAAGGAGTTGATGGCATGGCAGGAGAAGAAGCCGGAGTCCTCCCTCACTGTGGGCATGATCTGATGAATGCAGTTAAAAATGAAACATACTATGCAGTTGGTGTCCACTGGTCACTGGCATTTAAGACTGTTATATAATATTTCAATTATGTAACAAATTACAAGGAAAACTAGTAAAATGAGCAATACACACATTCTGAAAATTCTAATAAAGTAAAAAATAAATCTAAATAAAAAATTCAAAGGCATGAATAAGTAAATTGAGAAAAAGATCTTTGAGCATGCTGTGGCTTCATAAATATTCAAAAAATATCAACAATACAATATAAAGCCTTAAATTGAATTTTACACTTCCAAGTGTCACAGCGTCCTACCTGCAGGGTGGAGATGACTTCATCGCCCACTTCCTTGACAGAAACCACGTAGCGGCTGGTCTCGGGGTTGATGATGCGTTCCTCCTTCTCCCAGCGTACCATGATGGGTTTCTCACCGTGGGCCGTGCAGCTCATCTTCTTCTCTTCACCCTGCGTGGCCAGCGTGGTGTTGGGGTAGGACGTGATCATGGCAGGGACTGAGAAGAAGAGAAGAAGATATCTTGTTAAGATTTATTATCTGGATGAATCACATTGGTACATGTGTGCAAAGGCCCATTTCTCTAGTTCAAATATATATTTTGATTAAACCAGATCCCCAAAGTGGTCCATATTAAATAAATAAGACTTTACAAAATAAATAATCATATAAATACATAGTCAAATATAAATCAATAAATTGTGAAATAATTATAGAGATTATTAAAACTCAACATTATTTTCTAAAATTAAACATTTTTAGTTAAAAATTGCAATGTCATTCTTCTTTCATCATGTCACAGCCCCCTCATCTTTCTGCCAATCACAAGCCTCTTTCAGTGAGTTCAACAATCTAGCTGGCTGATTCAGAGTTACCTCACTGACATTAAATGGTTTAACTAAAGATGTTCTTCAGGGGAAGACAAACAACTTTGTTAAGAGCATACACACTCTTTTGGTTGTTGCAGCCAACAGGAGTTAGCTAGTCAGCTGGCAGGTGCTGAAGTTGCAGAGAATAAGCAGAGAGAATGTGATTGGCTGATAGTCGAGAAGGTTGTATGTGACTGGTGAGAACTTAACTGTCAGGTAAAGTGATGTTGTGAAATAAAAGTGACATTGGGACAAAAAAGGTAACTAATTAAATTAAAAGTAAACATTTTTACATGTTTTATAGCAGCTGTGTGGAAAACCAAACATACAGTATTCCCAGCATTGTAAATGTACTGTAACTAAACGTACAGCTTCCCTTTAAAGCTGCTTAGAAGACTAGCCGGCCTCGGCGTGTATCTTGTATCTGAGGGCCCTAAATGGCACAGTGATGCTCTGTGAACACTCTGAAGACACCACACTAAACGCACACTAACGACATACATGCCTCATTACACCCACAGCAGAGTGTATAACAACCCTCTGCTCCCAGATGATCACACACACTCACACCCACGTACACACAAGCTTGTGCAAGCACACAAACGTGTGTGTATGTGCTCTTGCATGTACACACAAACACAAGCGTGACTTCAGTGATGTGATGGGAAGTGTCAGCCAAGAGGTTGCAAACATTTAAGCCTCATCTCTTATTCACTCGGCAGCCATTTGGGGCTCGGCTAGGATAAAGAACGCTGATTTATTTTGCATGACAAGTATGAATTCTTTGTGAGACACGTTTGGTAAAGTGAGGGGGGAAAGAAAAAAGCTCTGGCTTTATTTAAATGTTATCGTTTTAGTGCACAGCTGCTTTGGTTTTTGCAGTGTGAGTGGCTCAGAGGTGGCATGGGGAGATGTTGTTGACACTCCTCGCTGAGTGGGACACTGTGCTAGGTGACAAAAAAAAAGACGGTGAGAAGATCAAGACGGCTACGCCTGTGTGTAGAGGATGTCTGTACAGTATCCAGGCTCTGGATGGGGAAATACCGTAAAGCTACAATACATTTGTGTTCATTTTCACAGTTTCCAATTATTTTTTTAAATCACAATCCAACAAATACTTTAAATGGTTATGAACCCATTGATAGAACGAGTTATTAACTTTAAAAAAATACTGCCCTTATTAAAATGTTTTCAAAGTTTTAAATGGAACATATTTATAAATAGGTAGTGTGATATTTAATGTTCTCTGCTCAAAATAATAAAGAAAAGGTTCCCTTTGTGCTGTTTTTTATATATTATGTTATATTTGTAGGGGCTGGCTTTTGATCTCACATCCAATCACAGCAGTGGGTCTTCCTAGCTGCTAGTCACGCCCCAATACAGCTCTTTAGTTGGGAGAGGCAATACAGAAAGAAAAAAAAAATATTGATTGAAACATGACACAACATTCTAAAGAGCTATCCATCCTTCGTTCAACCAATGAAGTAATGTTAATTTAATGTTGATCCGAATCATTGATCATCACCACTGTTCATTTATTTTTCTGAATCAGTTATTTGTTATTTCAGATTTGTATATCATTTGATGTGCATCTCTGACTTCTGGAAGTCACATTTATTTTAATATCTGAGCTGGACAGCAGCTTTGCAGTTAATGTGACGCAAACGTTGAACTAAATCGATTTTACAACACGCTGTCTTGATATGAGATTAATGTGTAAGATGGCAGAGACACATATGCAGACAATGCGAGTGTGTTTAAATGCTCATCCGCTCGTTTCTACGTGCATGTGTGTACAAACGTGTGTATGTGTGCGTGTTTGTGTGTGCAAGCAGCCCAGCTGAGCCAGCCCTGAGGCGCACTTTATGGCCCTGTAATTGTTGTGTTGATGTATTTCTTTAATATCCAGTGGAATTATGGGAAGGGGACTGTGGGGAGGAGTGACGAGAGAAGGAGAAAGAAAAGAAATAGAGAGACAGAGAGGAGGTGAAGGAGGACAGAGGGAGTCCCCTGTCTCATTAGGCATCATCTCCCCTGACATCTAATTCAGCCTTGAACACAACACATGGGGCAAAGCACACAGCAAACACACAGGGTTGGGCCGTCGGACAGAAAAGGGTTCATCATAAATCTCATCACTGTGAGCCACTCTGAATCATCTTGCCTTCATCTTACCATTGCAATCTTTGTTTATATGTCTTGCACTGTATTATTAATAACTTGCTGTATGCACATGTCTGGAAAATACTACTCTATTAGACATATTGACACGCTCAAATGAAGCATAAATAGCGAGCACTGTGATAGACGAAAATAGTGCTCACTGTCACAGACAGGGAAAGCACTGCTCCTCTTTAGAAAGCTATATATCTGATGTGTTGAGGGGAGGATGATGGCGGAGGACAGTTTGCAGCCCCAAACATGTTTATGTTTTGTCCTAAAATCATTCGTGAAAAATCTGGTGCTGTAGCTGTAGCTTGGATTGGCAAAGAGAAACAAAACATTCGCAGTACAGCGTTTGGGAAACCTGAGAATAATAAACATTGTGAGCGGTGAGAGTTTACTGCACGGCACAATGTGTCTTTCATGTGGAGGTGAGGAGAGCCCTGTTCCTCCACAGCAACCCAGAGGGCAGTGATGATACGCCTAAGCCTGCAGGGGATTGTGGGGGATAGGCTGGCTGCTGATAGGCTACTCCCGTGAGACAAAAGCACCCCTCCTCTCTCCCTTCTCCCAGGCTCCCTTTCACCTGGCCAGGTTACCATGCCAACCAACATCGGACAGTCTCTCCTCTCCTCTCTCCACCTCGCCTCCCTCCTCTCCCTCCTCCCCCCCCCTCTCTCTCTCTCCCCGGTCTCCACTCTTTGAAAAAAGGGCCATTTCTAGTAGCCAGGAATAGAACATGGACCTGCCATTGATTTTCACAGGAGTATGATGATGATTACACAATCACGCCCTGAATGTCGCAATGCAGGGCCAAAAAAAAAAAAAAGATACAAAAAGAAAATGTTTCTTGTGTCTCTAACTGGTGGTGTTAGTGATGTGGAAAACAGAATAAGTCAAATGCAGGAGTCAGGAGAATAATAATAACAGGTATTTGTAGCAGAACGGCTACACTACTTCAGTGTGGGACTATTCATCTGTGATCAAAGAAAGAGAGCAGTGAGACCATCTCACAGGTTCAATGAGATGGGATGAAAAGGGATTACGTTTTTTTTTTTTAGAGGCATCATTTGAGGCAGCTTAATTGTTATTAACAACCAAAAGGAAAGGATTGAAACATCAAGCTCCATTTTGGAAGCTTCACTCGGACTACAAATGAGGTTATTAGGTGTCAGATGTTTGTAATGCACTAAACTGTATGAGTTGGGTTTTTTAAATCTCTTCAGGGGCACTATTTTCTTGAACATCAGTATCTGTGTGTCAAAGTTGAACCCTGCAAATGATTGTTTTTCTAACATTCTTTAAGTGCTGAAAATGTTTAATTAAAAAATAAAAACCCTCTGTTGTGCCATCTTCTCTCCTGATGAGCTGGCATCATGACAGTATCACCCACGTTGAGAGCGCTGGGATGCAAGCCTACATTTCATCCCACACTGTGTCACTGACTGCCTGGCTGGCCAGTGTTAGCCACAGGGCACCCTGGCTCGATGGGGCCACGAGGGGCCAGACGAGAGAGGACGAACTGAGATGCGTATATAGCTCCCTGCCCTGGAGGCACAATGTAAGTGGGCTTGGGAGGAGACAGTGCGGATTGGATGTGGGGTGGGGGGGGTGGTAGCAGCTCTGTGGTGGTAGCACAAAGATGACTGGTTCACTGGCCGCCTGCAATGTACTGAAATAATTCTCTTAGCTGCACAATTGGCTTCGACGTGGAGCATGAACCAATGTATGCTCGCAGACTGGGCGGGCCTCTGTGCGGAGGTGGGGGGGGAGGGGGCTTGGATGCAGATGAGTAAATAGGATGAAAGAAACAGAGATCACAGGAAGAGGGGACTTCCTTATGCTCGCCTGAAGGACGTGGCGCTCGGGGAGACCGCTCAGTGACCACAAGGACGTTTAACCCTTCTCTTCAGTGAAGCCTCATTAGACGCTCTGCCCTCATCACCTGTGTCTGCCAACATTATGATGTCTAATAGGCTTGATTGGTCTTAATTGGCCCTGATAAACATTGAGTGGCTGTTGACTGACTCTGATAGCATCCGCTGTGGATGGTAATGAATTGACTGAAGGGCGTCCGTTTTGGCGGCGGGGCTGCTTGACTGGAAATTACACAAAAAAGAATATGTTCAAGTCTCCACCTGCAACCAGTGTCTGACAAAAAAAACGTATTAATACTCCTATGAAGAAGCGTAGGAAAGATAAAATAAACATAAGTGCATCTGTGCACACAGTCAGATGTGCGCAACTTCATCCTGCTGCAGTGAGTGCAAGCAATTTCTCCTAGCAGTGTTCACAGGGGATGATGCATGGTGTGTTATGACGAGGCATTAGCCTATGCACGGGCTCTCATAACAATGAAAGTGCCAAGCTAGGACATCACAATAGCAGCAATTCATTTCCCGGGGAGTTCGCTACAATAGCCTGGCGGAGCGGGATCTATCTAAACCACTGCATTAGCCGTGCGGCCCATTACTCTTTTGAAATGGGCCGCACTGTATCTGTGCCTTTACATTATGTGTTTTGCATCGACGCGTGCGGTGCTTTGTCCTTCTCTGTGTGTGCGCGTGGGCTCGCCTGCTTACCTGTGTCACACACATGACCTGATAGCCTTTTCACCATGCACGGTCTATACTACACATCTCAGAGTTCCTGATTGGATCTATTGATTTTTTTTTCTTCCACTGTTTGTTTACTGATACATCAAGCTACACTTGGACAGCCAATAATACACAGCGAAGATCATACTATCCATCACGTGAGGACTCCAGCGTGCGTCAGCTTGTGTGCCTCCCTAATTGGCTCCTAAGCCTCTTAAGTAGCTGCCGCTGCTCAAGTGGTGTAGGCTGGCCTGGATAAACAACGGAAAAAAACAGCACAGAGTGTACAGAACATCACAGCGTCCGACATTACCGAGCATTACGGCCTCGGACGTTCTAGCGGACCGCACAGGCTCAGCGCTGTGCCTATTAAGTACATAGAGAGGCTTTAAGGGTTCCTGAGCTTGTTGTCTGCGCACAGAGACACACACACACACACACACACACACAAACACACACGCACACAGGGGAGGTAGGATGAGGTGTGGCTCCCCTGGCGCCCTGGGAGAATCGGGTTACCACGGAGAGGAAAGAGACACAAATCAGGACAGCCCAACTATCACAACAACAGCCTGACACTTCAGGAGCAGAGCGTGCAGCTAAGGGACTGCTGACACGCACAAACACAAAGCCCAGAAGACATAAAAAGACAAAGATCAATAATGCGTGCATAAAAAAGAAAAAATCTGGCAGTGCATTTGTTTTTCCAGGATCATATGTCACACAGGGATCTTGTTAATGTAGAAGTCTACCACACCAGTGAAACCAAAACTAACTAGTTATCAAAATGAAAATGCAGACACATTTGCCTCCACTGAGCGACCAAAGGTGGAGAGTTTTTCAGACTGTGGAAACTTTGCCTGTGCCAAATACTGTATCGCCTGATGAAGGTTATGTGTGTCTTGTTTGTGTCTGACCAACAGATAATCAGATTACAATGACATCAAACAGAGGAAAGCAGTAAATCCTCACACTGAAAAATAAACAAATAAATAAAATGTCACCACAAGATTTTTAGTTTGCCCGCTGCAGCCTGCTCTGTAAGCTGATTTATGCTAATTATTTGGAGCTGGGTACAAAGATATTTTTGCCATAAAGAGCATCTCCACCTGTTTTATGGTATTATCGACGATAAAATACTACAGCAGACTGTTCTCCTGCAATAGACTAAAGAGCAGGTGTTCTCAACCATCTGTAACTTCTGATTGTTAAAAAGAAATCAGAGAACCACCTTCCCATATAAATGAGAAAAAAAAACATGAAGACAAAAGGAAAAAAGGAGAAAATGACCACATCAAATACTCTGCTTAGCCTCTGAATCCGTTTTTAATAAAGTCAGGGTCGTATTTCCTCACCACATGCTTTGGATCTTTTACTGGCACAGGGTTTTCTCCCCAAGTCTGTCTCTACCTAAACATGTCGTGATTGCCGTGATTGCCGTGGTTACATACAAACGTAACAGCTCATTGAAACAATGCTTTGTTACTCTTTATAAATTATCCCCCCTAATTTTATTTGTATTTAATCAAACCATTTGGCAGTAACTCTGTGGTCGACTAGATAGCGCTCTCAGGCCCTCCAGTGAGAATAGCTGGTCTATACGATGCAGCGCTCTGACAAACTCCAGCACCAATTCTGATTGTTCTGTAGACCATATATCATGTTATCATGTTCTTTTCGAATTTTGTAAAAAAAATTGCAGTACATAGGATTCAATCTACATTCAGCTATATTGTGTTTTTAATGTAAGTGAAAGGAAGAATTTAAATTTCTCCAGTTAAAGGTAAGGACTTACAACAACTTCAGACCATGGAGAACAAATCACCAGCAGCATCCTACAGTGGGAACCTTCAAAAGATATTTAATGGTAAATCCCACTTGATTGGCTAAAGAGACTGTACTGAGAGTCTTTGTGCATGCATGTTTGTCTGTGAGGGAGCCTGATAGTCAGACAGGAGGGGTCATGAAGGAGATGTAGCCTATTTGGGCTGCGGCTGGCAGACACTGAGACACTCAGCAGGGGAGCAGAACTCTGCTCTGGCTTGATAAGAGCCACGGGGGCATAAGCCTCATCTAGCAGCGACTGATCAAAATGAGCCGCCCAGCCACGGCAGACCGGCTCCAGATCACACTCACACATGCAGATCCACAATCACGTGCACCAGCTCAGACTGAGAAATACTTGCGACACGGTCGGTCGTCACAGAAGAAGTATGTAGGCTGTCAAATCTAGGCTTTTAGCGTCTCTCTCTTTGGGAACATATGGCGAATTAAATCATGTATTAGACTATCATGGTTTATTAAGTGCTCTTTCAACCTGAGGAAGGCAGTATTTATATTGAAAAAAAGTGTTATATCATTACAAAAACACACATAGTAAGCAAACAGGGAAATGTCTGAGAATTGCATACAATTTAAGCTACTCTTCAAAAGAAAGTATGTGATTTCTGTATGTAAAGATTGTGTTTGTACAGTACATAGCCCAATAATATCACCTTAAAAGTCATCTGTAATTGGTTAAAACTTATGTGAGCGTGATGGGTGTTAGCTCCAATCCTTTAATATTGTGGGTGGTAATAAGAACATGGCAAATATAACATTTCTGAGCTAGAAGAGGAGGACATTAATATAGATACTGTAAGCGTTTTTTAAAGAACTAAAGAAAAGAGGAAAGACGTCGGAAACGAGACGTACATGGATAACCCATTCCTCCTCTAACCCCCTTTTCCCTCCATCCCTCAGCCCGCTTTTCCACATGGCAGCTCCTGCCTCCATGCAGAATTCAAGGCTTAATGGAGGGGAGCTAAGTCCTTGGCCACACAGCAGATAAATGCTGTACTTTCTCTGAGAGATGCGCCGACGCTGGCTATGTGCGTTGCTTTCGTGGGATTCATTCAGGCAGAAAGCACAGCGCGGCCACTGTGACGGCATCTTGCTGGTGGCATTACTGTCGCGGACAAAGTGGACTCCAGTTTAACTCACTTAACCTTTGTGCTTTAGTGTTAACTTTTTACTTTTAATGTCAAGGCCAGCACTGAGCGTGAACAGCCAGAGCATGGAAAAGGAGAGTCCACTAGAAAATAAATCAGCTGTGACTAATACTTATATGTGGAAATCTGACTATAAGAATACACTACATACAAAGATAGTCTAATGTAGACATCACCGCCTGCAGCATTCTTAGATGCAAGTTTTACATTTACATTCTTAGGTTTTGGGTGGTGTTTTCCCATGAGACTCACTTTTGACATTGAGATACATGGACTTGCTGACATCAGCTCCAACGTCGTTGCTGACTCTACACAGGTAGAAGCCACTGTCTTCTTCCAGCACATGCTTGATGAACAGAGAGCCGTTGACCAGCACCTCGATCCGAAAGCCTGAGTTGAGGGCGATGGATTTGAACTGAGGGACCCCGGCGCCTGTCAGATGGGACAGAGGGAGTGTTGATCAGGATTAGCCAAAATACAGGAAAACATACGGTGCTTGTTAGTATTTTACCCCATCATTACAAACATGTCTAAAGATTTAGAGCAAGCCCAGACACATTCACTAAAATTATATATTTTTTTAATTCTATCCCTACAACAATATGTCTGGTATAACATTTTCCTATCACCCTCGCAAACCTATTAAATTAGCATGGGGAAAAATACATTGTGAGGGGTTATTAAAGAACACCAATTGAATGACGCCATATCATGTTGGCATGCCTCTGAAATAAAAATACTATTTATTAGAATTGTACTGAATTCAAAGCTTCTATTGAGGGGTTTTGAATTACGCTTGTCTGTCATCATATTTTATGACATCTTGTCTACATCAAGGCCTGTGGCTCTGTGATGCTGTAATTAAGACACAGTGCTGCTTAGAACTAAATGCTATTGTCAGCAAGCTGACATGCACAAAGCGTAATGCTTACATGCTGATGTTTAGCAGGTATAATTTTGTCAACATCTTTGTTTAGCATTTTTAGCATTCAGTTGAGGATAATGGGATTTTCAATAGTTCAGCAAGTATTTGGTCATAAACCAAAGTATTGAACAAATGATGACGTGGAGATACTTCATTCAAAACCAAAAATGTGAACCTGATGGTGGCGCTGGAGGGAAAGTCAAGAGGATCACCAAAGTCTTTACGTTTTAGGTAAGCTTTGTCTTAACAGTAACAGCAAATGAGCCTTGGTCCTAAATCATAATAAGTTAGCAATGTCAATGCAGATCCCTCAAGAATCACTGTAATTGTGTCCATCCAGGATGAGATCACGTTAGTTTAGTAATAATCATAATACATAATTTCTCTCCCGGAGAAAGGAAAATCTCTTGCTTCTCATCACACAGTGCTTGTGTTGAGGTGGGTGTAATTATGCGTTCAACCTCAAGGCTGTGGACATTATATTTGTTGTGTTGGCATTCAACATCATCTACCACAGAGAATAAGCTTGCCGTAGGACAGAAAAAGTCTTAACATACAATTCAGCGTGATGGTCAAAAGAGAACACAGGCTAGTTATCCTGCTGAAAGTCTTTGAAAACATGTGAAATGTCCAACAAATTCATTCAAACCTGAAAGAGACAGCTGTGCGTTACCTCATGTAATATATATGTTTGTATGTGTGGCGTAAAGGCGCATGTATATTAATGTGTGTGTCGTGCTGTACTTTTACCTTTAGAGTACTCCCACTGGATGGTAGGAACAGGATAGCCTTCAGCTGAGCAGTTGAGTATCACTGCCTTTCCATAGATGCCGTCCTGGTCCTTTGGTTGCACCACAAATTTTGGAGGAACTGCAAGTCAAGTAGACATTACATTACACTTATTCATCTCAACATTCATTATGTATGTCTACTGATCACTGACAGCTCACTTTAAAAAAAAAATGCCTTGAGGTCTTTAACTAACCAATCCTCAGTCTTAAGAGTGTTTTTCATTGTATTCAGGAAGAAAGATCTAGGACCAATATAAACCTTACTCCGTTATGCCCCGAAAACTTTAAGTAGCAAGGATCTCTGCTTGGATCTCCTAACCAACTCTCTTCTCTTACCCGCCTCCCCCCTCCTCACCTCGGACGATGAGCTGGCTCTGGTGCTCCACGGCGGCGGCCTGGTTGCGCGCGATGCAAGTGTAGTTGCCGTTGTGCATCAGTGTGAGGTTGGAGACACGCAGGGAGCTGGTAAAGTCTATGTTGTCGATGGTGACACCCAGACTGGCCGGGATTGGCCGACCGTCCTTCTGCCAGGTGATGAAGACGGGTTGGTCGCCGGACATGACCACACAGGGGATGAAGACTCGCTGGCCGATGGAAAACCGAGGGAACTCAAATGGGTGGATGGTAGGTGGAACTGGGGGTGAGACATTCAAATTCAGATGCCTGTCAGTTACACACCTACTATTTAGTTTTAGCAAATGTTGACCAAAATGTATTTTATGTTGTGTTTTTTCACAAAGTGTTGAGTTTTTAGTTTTGCATTATTTTGTAAAACGTGGCCAATGTGGAAATCATCTGTGATTTCTTTCTTGTATGTTATAATGCCATTGTTAAATGCTTTGTGACTTGTGTCATATGTAAATATAAAAATACTATATATACATATACATATATATATATATATACACACATATATATACATACACACATATATATTTAGTTATATATATATAAACACGCATGGCTGAACTTACCTAATAGGCACCCTCATAGCAACTCATTAGTCATAATTCTCTCTTTATCACCTAGTTCCCATTATGAAAACACCATGCTGTGATTTTGCAGGAACGATAGAAATACTTTATTACCTCTACTCACGTGGAGCGGCTGAATTCTTACTCAAACAACATGCATGTAATTCTCTCTCTCACTGTCTTTCGCTCTCTAGGGACAACGTAGCCATCGTGAGAACCAGATGCTTTGGGAAATTAATGATTTGAAATAACATTGGAATAAGCTGCACTTCAGCGCTTATTTAATTCACTACAAAATAGGCATAATAGGCTCCTGGGGATTCCCTCTCGGCAGCGCTAGAATGCTAAGCAGCCGAGAGGCAAATTAGCCGAGGCGGAATGGCGACATAGCTACGATGTGTGATTTCCCCCCTTGCACACTTGTTAGCACGTTGGGGGAGGTGAGAGGGTGGTGCCCATCCCGACATTTCAAATAATGCAGCGTCATTGAGGAAAGAAAGCCATCTGAGGTTATCATCCTCCAGGCTATGCTCAGGGCTGCTGCATATTCAGATGAGCCCCAGATAAGCTGGTTGGGATGATTGAGATGGTGCTGTGCTATCAGTGATGGGAGTGTTTTTTCATTACAGGTTGTGGTATACAAATATCCCTCTGGGTATCTGTGTTTACTGCCACAAGGAAATGGTTAGATACTAAGGTGATGCTTTAATGTATCTTTTACATGCGATGAGCAGCATGTAACCCAGATGGGGAGACACAGGGTCAGTGTGCGGAATGATAAAGAGATTCTGTCTTAGTATACAAGAGATTAATGATGGAGTAACCATAAATGTACTGGCATATCACTCTGTGTGTATGTAGAAAAAAAGAAATGGCCTAGGCTGCTTATTTGACAATTCAGGTTGGTAATAATCCTGATGGAGTACCCATGATTACACACAGCTATGGCGCCTACATGTTGTGCTTTTTTTCTAAAAATAAACTCCCTGGCTTAATATCCAGTGTTGAGTCAGGAGCTGTAACTGAAGACAGATCGGACTGAGGTTCATACCTTTCACAGTAATGTAGACGCTCTGGTGTGTGGAGAGCTGCGGCTGCACCAGCACGTTGCACGTGTATTCGCCTTCATCCACGTCCTTCTGCACGTCAAACAGCTTCAGGGTGCCGTTGTTCTCGAAGGCCCGCTGCCGGTGGTTGTATGGCAGCAAATTGGAGTCCTTGTACCACTTGATGGAGTAGTACGGGTAGCCGATGACGCGGCAGTGGATGTACATGTCCCGCCCAGCGATGGCAGTGAGGTTTTTCATTGGTCTGATGCTGGCAGGCCCTTGAAGGACACATTGGAGAGACAACTCTCTTAAAATGATTTTGAGGCGGGGGGATTTTGATCAGTCGCTGCTAGATGAGGCTTATGCCCCCGTGGCTCTTATCAAGCCAGAGCAGAGTTCTGCTCCCCTGCTGAGTGTCTCAGTGTCTGCCAGCCGCAGCCCAAATAGGCTACATCTCCTTCATGACCCCTCCTGTCTAAAAAAGACAGCTGTGCTGTTTAGTTTTTGTTTTCAGGACACCACAAACGTGCCGTTTACATGCCTTGATCCATTCTGTCAGTAAAAAAATCAAAACATTGCCTGGATCGATTTAGGAGATCCAGACTGCCTGACTAAGAATTCTTTGTGGTAAGTCAAAGTGCCATTGGACCCATTCTGCTCAGCACTGCTTTCCTCCATATTAAATGTGCTTTTTGCCTTGTGAGAACCAGGAACTTGTGTACCCTTCTATTTGAGCCTGTAGTGAATATTACCTTGCACTGCCACCTCTTCGGTACCGGCTGTGATTGCCTCTGACAAGCATTAGAGTGGAATGTTCCCTCTCTCTCCACTCATGAAGCTATTATCAAAACCATTACTCATGTTGCCAGCTTTCGCACACACTTGTGAAAAACCAACAGAATAACCAATAGGCTTCCATAGCTCAGTGTCTATCAGGGAAATGGACTATTAGGCTTCTCTTTAAAGCACTATAGAAGACAGTTTAACTAGGCTCTGTAGTGTACTTTGAGCACAAGCATATCCTGGGTTGCTACTCTCTTTAGCACGATTAAGGAGCCAACGATGTGAGAAACAGTCATTACACTTTCTCTGCAATGGCACCTGTGGAGATTTATCTTCATTGCTTGGCTGCATTCGGCATCCACGGACCCTCGCTTAAGGGCTGGAAGATCGCCCTATTTAGCCTTACAACATGCAAGAGTGAACACAATCAAATTAAACCAATCAGTGCACAGAAAGTGCCATCCCCTCTCTGCAATAGAGAAATACTAATAGCCTTGAAGCAAGTACAGAAGGCTTGAGCGCTCCTGTATTACCGCTACATGACAACAAGCAACCCAGCCAACCATGTCCCTGTAGAGAGCAGATAGCACCACAGTCATACACTGGAGCTAACACTAAATCAGCCTAATGGCGTCCCAATATAAAGCTATCAGCAGGTGTTGGGTAGGATGCAGGGCTTTAGAAAAGTTAATGCTGACAGAAGTGACTG
Organism: Anoplopoma fimbria; assembly: GCF_027596085.1. Taxonomy (NCBI): domain Eukaryota; kingdom Metazoa; phylum Chordata; class Actinopteri; order Perciformes; family Anoplopomatidae; genus Anoplopoma; species Anoplopoma fimbria. The sequence goes on along the minus strand of NC_072472.1, from coordinate 22,893,503 downwards.
ATGATAAGAGGAGCCAGTGCAGGAGGCTGTACAAGTATCTGTCTATTCTGAGCAAAGAGGCTACAATATCAGGTTTTTAAATCGAACAAACTAGCAGCACATCCAATGACTAAAAATAAAAAGTAATAGACAAATTTAGCCTTCTTTAAACATCTGCACATTCCAGACACTTTAATTTTTATCACAAATTTAAAAAAAGGAACAAAAACAGAATAAATCAAGACTTGTTAATGTGTATATGTGATGGTGTGTTGGAAGAGTTGATCTGACAAGCACCTCTTACGTTTATTCGCGCCTGGTAGGAAACTGTCCCGGCCGAGTTGTTGCAGATGCAGCGATACACCCCTCCGTCGGGCACCTGGGTCTGGCTGATGTTAAGGTGGCTGACCGCGTGGCCCTCGGCGTTGGTGTAGTGGGAGATGCGGTGCCGGCTGTCCCGCACCACGGGGTCGTCGTCCAGGGTCCACGTTACCCGGGGCTCCGGCGTGCCCTTCACAGTGCAGGACAGCGACACAAACTCATTGATGTTGTAGACCTTCTCGCTGAATGAAGCCAGAATCTTGGGGGTGCCATCTGGGGAGTGGAAGGTGATACACATGGAAATGTAAAATGTATAGGGTGTATTTAATAGACAGGGCTGTACGGAATATTTCAAAGCTTCATTCATAATGTTCAAATTCTAAATAAAATGTGAATGCTGCAGAATATTTGTTACATGTCTATTCATTCTGTTTAAATCCAGTATTTCTGCACAGATTCAGATAAAGATCAGGCTACACTAAGATTATTAATGTACTATTTGTAGAATTAGATTCCAATGGTGGCTGAGTAAGAGCGTTTCCAGCAATAACCGTTGTAATGTAAAAAAGTCAAAATTTTCTAATAAAAATATTGATAGTTTCCAAAATTCAAAACATGTTCTTAAATTACAAAATATTCTGCTTCAATCAGTATTCCCTTAAAATCGAAATTTTCACTGCGGTCAAAAAACTGTTTGCTTTCCTTCTTGCTGCACCACCGTGCAGCCTACGGTAGACATTCAAAGCTGAATTAGGAAACCTCAATAGATGCTTCAAATGTTTAAAGGAAAGATATTCGGTACAGCCCTAACAATACATATCCTTTTATAAATCAGAATCTATTCAGAATTTTTTTTCATTGCAATACATTCATGTCCGCTGCATAAAAGCCAAATCAGAGTGTAAAGCAGATTATTTGAGCTCCTTTCTCTGGCTCCACAGCTTTATTGATTATCAATATTCTTCTTACATTGGTGTGGTCATGGGAGGCAGGCACTGCAGCAACCCGGCTTGTGTAACAGTATGCAAGCCTCTTTGAGAAAATCTAATAAAGCTGAGCTGTACTGCAGCACTCAGTAGCACACACACTGTCTGGATTTAAACATGAACACACAGTTTGGATTCACATGTGCATACACAAATACATGTACACACAACACAAAGACATTAAACATATAAAGTACTGTATGATTACTGCTCCCACCCACACATCTCCAGTAAGATCACTGTGAATTCTGACCTTCCAGTATGACTTGGACAAAGTCCTGGGCGGACATCTTGCCGTGTCTGGCAAAACACTGATAGGCTCCTCCATCGCTCTTGGCCATCCCAGCCATGACCAGGTTCTCCCTGTTTTGGCCTGTCATGCGGACGCTGTTACTGGGGTAGATGAGCTCTCCGTTGCGGTACCAGGACAACTGGTACTCCTCAGAGCCGGTTACACTGCACGACAGTGACACCTGGCTTCCCACACTGCCCTTCACCTTCCGCGGGCTCACCACAACATTCAGGGCCTCTGTAGGTAAGGAATTTTTTGGTGTTATTTGTTTTCTGTAGATTAAACAAGGTATGATCATTTTGCCAGGGAGAGATTAAAAATGCTACGAGTAAAACCACAAAGATCTGAAGCAGCATCTTGAGCTTTCTAGCTTGTCAGTGTTTTGAGGCATTTGAGGCCCATGGTACTGACCTTTTACCAGCAGCCTTCCAACCACCTCAGCATTGCCGTAGCCATTCCACACCTCACACACATAAGTCCCTGTGTCACTGGACTGCGCTCTCTCTATCAGCAGGCCTGTCACACTCTGCCTGTAGCGGGTGTCGGGCTCCAGTGGCCGGTTGTCCTTTAGCCAGCGATATTTGGGTGTGGGGTGACCGGAGGCCTTGCAGGGCAATTCCACTCGATGAGATGCCATCACCTCGCGCCGCTCAAAGCTGTCCAGGATGTGGGGGGCTGAGTTGGTGGGGTCTGCATCGGGAAAATAGGGTGTAGTAGAGGTTTGAGTTATCACTTCTTAACAATTTCCATACCTTGGTTCTGATGCTTATCAAGTAATATGGGGAGTTAAAACTGAGATGGTTGTCAGAGTGCAACAATACATTTTACTTGTCCCCTTGGGTAGGTTGGGTCTGAAATCTCCTTGCCCAGAGTACATTTTTTCTTGCCCCTATACAAATTATTTTGTTCCCCCTGGGTAATCTTTATTGATAAACCCCGTTAGTGTGTTTTTATTTACGCACACATTTGTGTCATATTGTGAGTTTCAGAATTTACAAATAGCTAGAAGTAGGTTTAAAGCGTTATTCTGGTTTTGATCGAAATCTTTCATTTCACACGGTGGGATGTAGCAACCTCCTTTCTTTAAAAGGGGTCTCCAGCAATTAAGCACTGAACTTAACATTGGGGGATTAACAGCAGACAGATTACACATGCATGGTCAAAATTGAAGATCATAATGTTGACTTTTAGTCCTGATTAAAAGCCCCCAAAACACTGGATCCTACAATTTCCATTATGCAACTGAATAGCTCATTTGTTTTGACCCTTCCTGGTCTTTCGGTAGTCTAAAACCCAATCTGAGATGACTCCGATTTCATCACATTTTCACATGTTGAATAGAACCCTTCCTGTCGAGTCAACCGAGCTGTCCCTTTAAATGGTTCGGGCTAAGGGAGGGCATTTTGCTGTCCTGAAGCCCTCCCCACAAACTGTGTTGGCACAGTTCTGATGACCTTTATCACATGTCTACTCCTCTTTAATTCATGTGCTTTTCCTGTCACTCTCCATTCTATTCACTTTATCTAGATCTTTTTCTTTACAAGCACAGATTTATTTCCTTATGGTCCTCTGTCACTTTGCACTATCTTTGAAACCAACCAGTATAAACAGTTGACCTTAAAGCTAAATGAAACCAGAAAAAGTGTGTTTCATGTATTTGGACAGATATTGCTTACCACATTTGTTAACTTCTCTTGAATATTTACAGCAAAGAAGCTAGAGGACATAGCTACATGTCAGGACATGATGTTGTTGACTCCGTTGCTGATTTACAGCTTTAACGTTTGCATGGACTGCTGTTCTTCTTACCTGAGACAATGAGGCGGGCACTATTGCTCTGTCGGGTCTCTCCTGTGTACCGGTGGCGTGTCATACACCTGTAGTTGTACAGCCCATCCTCCATTTGTACATCCAGGATATACAGGGCTCCCGAGGATGTGATGAGAAACCGTGACACTGCAAATAAACAAATAAACAGAAACATATCAAGGCGCCGCACATTATGAATGCATGGTGCAATTTGAAACAGCTGCAGTTCAGGTCTTAAAGTAACAATAAAACCGATGTAACATTTTAAAATGACAGCTTTTCTGAACGTCGGGAAGCCAATCAGCACCAAATATGTCACTTTTATGTGACCTGTATATTGCCTCTGGTCAATCAGTCTAGTGTTGAGCATTTTGGAAAAGCTATCAGTCGCTTGCAGTTTCTCTACAAAACAGATGTTTTCGAGAGAGTCTACGGCCTGCAGAATGAACCTTCTCAACAGAGTGCAGGATCCATCATTTGTTCTCATTTAATTGGTCCCCACTGATTACCTGCTAATCTTAATTGTCTGGTGCAACAAGAGTTTCATGAAAAAGAATAGGAAAGTGCAGTGTGCATGTTTACTTCTGTATAAGAGAATTACCACTACACCAATAAAAACATATTTCTTGCCACTGATGAAGGCAGACCACTCCGGACCAAACAGTAACAGAAACGTCACCTTATTCTGACCTGTAACGTAACTCCCACAACCAATAAATGCACTCCGGAGTATGCCCGCTTGGAGAAAATGCACCATGTCTCCACGTTTTTGCCAAAAGTGGCTTCTGAAACGCTGTGCGTTTGACACATGAAAGGAACAAACAAAAGGATCAGTTGCCTCCGGATTTCATCACAGGAGACACTTTTTACAACAAATAATATTCTACAGTCACACTGTGTGTATTCATCCTTATGCAGTGGATTCACTACTTTACACACACCAAAAGAAGACGTAGATATATAAAATCCAATTTTGAAGTCTCTTAGCAAATATTTGCAATTCAAGTGAGGTACGTAGTTCTGTGTGGTTGTAGTCACCAAACATCTGCTGCAGCCCATTTAGCTCAGCGCGGCTCTGAGGCGCTGTGACAAGGCTGTGTGTTGTGTAGCAGTGTTACACAGCTCGTTATCATGTAGCTCATCGCTCTCTCTCTCTCTCTCTCTCTATCTTTCTCTCGGGGGAAACTCTCTGTCTGTCTCTCTCTCTTTCTCCGTTTCTCTTTTTTTCTCTGCAGCAAAAAGTGCAGGGAGCCAGGGATCACAGAGCGCTTTGATAAGGCCCGGCTGCGCAGGTCGCATGTGCTAATATCATGCTAATGTTATGCTAATTTGTGTGAACACATGGAGGTAGAGAGAGGTAGTCGGTGTTTATGAGGAGTGATGTGCGCTGTGGCCGGTGGCTGCCGGGGGTATTTTCGTGTCACAGATGATGGAGAAGCCAATCTGGTACGGGGATCAAATGGGGCCCGCCATACGGTGGGGGGATTCTGGTGGAAATATCATAATGCACACTTTATGGGTTGTTGAATTACTCTCATTTAGTCCTGTCATGACAGTTTAACACAGATTAAGGTTGCACAGCTCATGCTAGAATCGGAATTACCACCTCACGGTTGTAAGTTTGGATCCATCTCTGCTCCAAAAGTCATCAATTTTAACCTATTGGCCATTTGTCTGAAATTGTCATAATTAGCATATGAATATTTGGGTTATGGTCAAAAAAGTGTTAGGAGAGGTCACAGTGACCTTTGACCACCAAATTGTATTCAGTTTATCTTTGAGTTTAGGTGGACGTTTTATGTTTCCCTCCAGGACTTCCTGAGATGTCTCGTTCAAGAGACGGGATGGACAGACAAATACCCCAAAACATAATGCCTCCGGCCGGAACGTGGTGACAAGAGGTGAACAAGTGAAATCTATGATCTTAAAGGCGTTATCTGCAACATTTCAACAATAAACATATTATCATTGCTGCAAACGATGATCAAAATTACATTTGGTGACTATTGCCTATCTATAGTTGTGGTAAAATATGCAAAAAAACTAAAAGCTAGCTTTGAGCTTCTTACAGTTACAAACAGCGGATGAAGGGAACGACAGAAAATGACTTCCAACATGTTTACAGATCACAGTAATGGTGCAATAAGAAAGGAGCACGGGGGGAGAAAAAAGAGAGGAAGAGGGAGGAATACACAGAGGAGGGGGGTGAGGATGCTATTGTGAGCAAGTGATGACCTAGTTAGAAACGAGAGTCCATGGATTTGATATCCTGAAGGTTTTTTTTTTTTCTCAGCTTGAGGTCGAGGTACTCTAGTGTGTGACCCACCATCATGTAACCACAGAACAGCAAGAATATTATCACTTCTTTTATTTTTGTTGGTTGCATATGCAGTTCATTTTGAGGGAAAGAAACAATTCAGAGAAAGCAGATATCAGAGGGAAAAGCAAAGCGGGCTGTCTCTTTCGCTTCTCCCCCCATTGTCTTCCCCTTTCTTACCCCTTCTTCTTCCCCCTCTGAAAGTTGTCTGGCATCAGACGTCGACAAGGCAGGCTTATGAAGGAGAGGAGCTTTCATTATAACAGACTGGCTGTCACTGTGACAAAAGACCAGGGCTGGGAGAGGGCAGTACGCCTGTGTTTTAAATGCACGTTAAACTAGACACACACACACACACACACACACACACACACACACACACACACACACACACACACACACACACACACACACACACACACACACACACACACACACACACACACACACACACACACACACACACGTTCACATGTGATTACATGCATACAGTATGTGTGTGCTTGTCTCTTGTCTACCAGAGAATCAAACTGGATCTGGATTATTAGTGAATTTCTCATTGAGTAGAATGGGGTTCAGTCAGAGGATGACAGGTAGGCCTATGTTTGACTTTTTTTACAATGAACATAGCAATTTTCACTATTAAAACCGTGCAACCGTTCTTGCTAAGAGTCAAACGAGAAGTCTGTACGCTTCTTTTAGAGCTAGAACCGGGAGACAGTTAGCTTAGTTTAGCATTAATACTGGGGGCGGGGGGGAACAACTAGCCTAGTCCAAAGGTAAAATAATCTGAGTACAAGCACCTCTACAGCTCAAACCACAATGTGGATTATTTACTTTTGGTGAGGCTCGCTGTTTCCTCTGATTTCCAGTCTTTATGCTAAGCTAATCTATCTGTCTCCTGGTGTCAGTTTCATATTAAATGTAAAAACACGAGAGTGATATTGATTTTATCATCTAACCCAGCGAGAAAGAAAATGTGCATGTTTTTGCAAAATTGCAACGGGGTCAACCATCAATCTTTTTCTTCAGAGTTACTACTCAGCTCCAAAGAATAGAGTTTGACACCTTACACTTTTGGTGTGCCCGAGTAAAGTATCATCTTGGTACTGTTTTCATTCTTCCTTTACTGGGAAAATACATCATTCTCCAGCATTTGAACCTTGATGATGACTACTTCCTGAGCCCAAGAAAACTTGGTACTGTCTGCTGTCCACTGTATCGGGAGACAAATCCTGAAATTTAGCTAAGACACTGCTAAAAATCTGAAATGTTAAGTGTTTCTGTTTCAAAAAGAGTTCTGATATCAGTGGATTTCGCACCTTACAGTTTGAAATCACAGCTGTGCATCTTTTTAGCAACAGGTGAATTGACATGTGAGTAAAACGTGTTTCTGCATTAAGACCATTGCAATGAGAACAGAAGGTAGTAGTGGTTAGTGTTAATTTAATATCTTTAAAAAATATCCACAGCTCTTGTAATTGATTCCATTCTTGATTCTGGATGAGATTTTTTCTTCCCAGAGCCAGCTCGAGCTCTCTCCCAAACAAACAGAATTGATTGCTTCACATAGACACACCGGCCTACAGGACTGTATTGTATTTGCATGTCCTTGTACAGTAAGCTGAGGGCATTTTCTGCGTATGCTCGTACCACTGCAGTTATCCTGAATCCCACTGGCTTGTGTGTCTGTATATTAAAGTCTTTGTGTGCGTGAACATGTGTGTTTCTATGCGTGCGTTTGTGCGAGTGAGTGTGAATGTGTTTATGCAGCACACTGCTGCATGGAGGACCGGTCAATAATAACGATCCAAGGCTTTTCCCTGCTCTACTCTGCTCCACCTACTGCATACTAACACCGCCTGAGACACAGCCTCCGCTGTTCTTGCAGTGCGTTGGTGTGTATGTGTGTTAACATGCTGGACACACGAGCAGACATTTGTGTCCACACCTGGATGAAGTAAGCCCCTTTCCCACTGAAAAAGCCCCCACTGAAACCCACAAACATCTGGCTTTTGTCTTCAGTAAGAAAGGTTACAATGAGCATTTATATCAGAGACAAATGACTCTGCAGTAGTCAGTGATGGAAACATGAAACCCGGTTGGACATGATCATTTATGACCCTTTTCTGGTTTGATGCTATGTGACGTGCGTTGAAGTAAATATAATAAAAATCAACAGGGATTTGGTCAATTATTATAATCTATTAAGGCACAAAACATACATTTGATATGCTCCCCTTAAAGATACCAGACTCCAGGCAGAAAACAGTGATTTCACCTCGCTGATCATCGAAACACACTTCATTCAAACTGGACATAAACAAAAAAAAACGTATCAAAACCGTCTTTGTCTGTTAGTCTTTCCACTGTTCCAACAATCATCAGCTCTGTTTGGAGAGTTTGAAAGAGAGACTGACTCAGCAACAGGTATAAATAAAGAAATAGATGCTGAAACATGTTCACTGAATACTAACCTAACTTACCCTGCGTCCGTGTCTTAAAACGTGACTAACAAGGAAAAAAACAACAGAAAGGCCAATACAACAGTCTTTCGCCTATTTTTAGTGGGTTTTCCGGTGTTTAAAAAGTGCATATGGGCGCTTATTTTGGTGGGATAAGGGTTTGAGTGTATATTTCTGAAACTATGGCCTCACTTCCTTCCAGGTGGCCTCACTGGACTGTGGGTCGTCTCCTCTTCCCTTCCTCGGGGCCCGCCCAGCTGGTTTGGCATCGACTGTGCCCACAAACACAAGTCCCTTTCTACGGGTCCACCGCACTCAATAGCTTCAATTAATCCCCACATAAGCCACACTGAGCCTGCTAGTGGACTCTTTGTTCATTCAAATGGGGATGTGCTCTGCAGTTTTTTCACTGAAACCTCTGAGACATAATAGAAACAGTATGAAAAGGCTGAATCATGTCTGTATAACAACGCTATTGTTACACTTTGTGCAGATGACAGTTTGCACTGGTATGAAAGGGCTGGTGCTGGACACGCAGGGTTATCCTGTGACAAGGACTTAAGAGAGAAGGATTTCCTACAAGGTCGAACACCGCGGTGACATTGAGCACTTTGACCTGCGCTCGCTGGGCGACCATCTGCCTCAAAACGGCTGAGAAAGTTACCTGGGTTTGCCTGAGTCATTTCAATATTCTAATAATTGAGACGTGAGTGATGGAAAAGATGAGATGGGAGGAAGGAGAGATAATATAGAGAAAGCAGGCAGCAGAGGGAGAGAAAAAAATAAGGATCAAGAGATAAAGAGCACCTCTGGGATACAACCACTCTCTGTCATCTTAAATGACTTACAAATTAGCTTACAGCTATGCGCTCCCAGTGAAGGGAGAGAAAAAAAAAGACACAACTTTCATATGCTAATTCAGATCATGGCTGGGCAGAGTAATTATCAAAAAAAAGTGTCAGCCCTGTCTGTCTGACAGATCTCAACAGGAACCCACTACCTTTGTCTCTGTTTCTTACGCTGTCTGTTGTCTTCTTCAAATCAAATATGCTATAGGAAAAGAAAGTAGCACGATATAGAGATATTGTTACGATGAATAACGAGAGCGTACTCAAACTAAACACTGACCTAAGTATACCCGTGTAAATCTTTGCTGCTCTGCATGCAGCACCATCCTCTAAGTATATTATTTTGACATTATGCTGTTAAATACATGGGAAAGTTGGGACAGTCCAGATGAGACAAATTATTTTCCCATGCAACCTTGAACACCTCAACCTGAGGAGTCGTCTGACCTATCAACGCATACAGCCTGGACGCCACTTACAGGAAACCCACGGAGTCAGCTAAACAATGCTGATAAAAAAAAAGGAAAGAAATTTGCTTCCTCATCACTCTGCTGGCAGTGTCCCCACTGTGCGACTGTCTTGGAGTGTATTAGTGAGTGGAGTGTGGTCCCCACGGAGACAGCCGGGGCCTACGGTGTCACCGTAACCTTGGGCCGCTCAAAGTCAAACAGCTTGACAATAATAAATAAATTAAGATAATGCATGCTGTTTGTACAGTGCAATTGCACTTGACAAAGAAACACATATCTGCATCTAGAATTAATAAAAAAAAAAAATTAATTTGACAAATATATCTCCTTATCAGTTTAATAGAGAGAGGAGCGTCTGCATTTTTAACGGTATTGAGAGTTGTTATCTCTTAATGTGATCACAAGGGGGAACAAATATATAAAAATAACAAACTGGCTGGGTTATCAGTCATTCTTTGTTCATTTTTGTTGTTTATGTAACCACATGAATTCTTGAAAAGCGCCGTCAAATTGAATTCAGCGGCAGTGAGTAATAATAAGTGTATGATGAGCCCGGGAGGAACCTGTGTTGTAATTAGGCCCGCTCACAGTTATTGGCAGAGTGACTCCGCTCGGATCGGGCTGGGATAAGCATCTCCATGGAGAGGGGGGTTCCCACCAATTTAGAGCCCCTCTAATAAAAACCATTTGTCATTCTTACAGGAGGCACACTGACAGCTGCTGAGGGGTTGGCATGGCAACGCAAGGGGGCCACCATTCGCTTACCAAGCAATATTCCCAGTACAGTAAATGGTGGAGAGGTAGAAACACAGTCCAGTGAAAATGTTCAATTCTTTGTAACATGCAATAAATATATGTATAGAGGTTTTTGATCCTCATAACTAAATGCTTGTTTGGAAAAATGCATTCTATAGGAATTCCACCAATTGTCCTAATAATTCTTCATAAATATTTGCAATTTACTTCACTAAAATTCATGGTCATCCAGATTATTATTATTTTTTATACTTATGTTGTTATTTACCTCTAGTGCACGTCTATTCTTTCTGGAAGAGGGATTCCTCTTCTAGTATTGTCCTGATTGCTCTATTTCCTGGAGTTTTTCCTTGTCCATAAATGCCATAAATCCCCCCTTCCAAAAAAAGAGTCTGCAGTACATTTGGCCCCCATAAGAACACAAACTCAGGAACACAGAAAGACACACACACAAACCAAGCGCCTGCCCTAATTTCTCATCACACCTGGACTACAAACTGGGAGCAGCCTATCTGGGTCCCCTGGAACCCTATCTTCTCGCTACAGAGTTGAGTCAGAGAAGAAGGCTGAGAATTTTTTTTCATTGCCGCTCCTAATCAGCGGCGGCATCCCTCTGCTCATTAACTAGACACACGCTAGCCCGAGGCTAACGGCCTCATATGTCAACCACAGATAAAGATGTCATCTTCTGCTTGACTGAATAAACCGCTATTAAAACTAGATGCAAATGGACGCTGAACGATATTCAAATCGGGAGGCAACAGGGAAGCTTAAACCCTGAGGCGCCTCGGCCTCGGCGTTGCCCCACATTCCTCTGTCGTGTTAAAGGGAAGAGAGATTTTAGATACTGTCTGTCTCCGGAGAGATGTTCTACGAGACATCCCAGATCACTGTGAAACGATACCAGAAGGAGATGAATAACAAATCAGTAACAATTCATGGCAGATGTTTTTTTATACAATTGTAGAATGGAACATTGGTACATATTCACTGTCTTAGGCTATATAACACAAACTGTATCCTCATCTATGTTCTCTACTGACGACAGAAGTTGCACACTCTGAAAACGTGGAGAAATTACTTAGGTCACACCTAGAACCCGCACCGTTTTTTGGTGAAAGTGCTTTTAAAGATTTTGGAACCTTATCTTGGAGTGAGCTACAGAGATATTTTAAACTAGATTTTTTTATAGACGTGCAAGATTTTTAAACAGGATGAGAGATAATTTGAGAACTGAATGTATGTGACCTGACATTTTGTCACTCTTTTTCAAGCTATGACACTCTAGGTTTCCCCTCTAGCGTCAGTTTTGGGCATGTCAGGGATGGCGTGTCCATTGCACTTGTTACACGCATAGTGTTTTTTCAAAATGAACTTCCGTCATCACGGGAAGTTAGGTTTAGGTGTGATTTAAGTGTTTTGCGTTAACTTGACTGACTAACAACTGACATGACCTATTGTCAACATTAAATATTACGTTTTTTTCCGGGACATGACCAACGGGCTCCTGGACCAAAGTCCTGTGTTTGTTTGATAGTTTGGATGACAACTGTGGACGGTGTAAGGGTTACCATTTAAAGGGCACAATCTTGAAACTGTAGCAGAGTCCTTTTCAGGTCAATTTTGCTTGAGACTAAATTTTGTACACACCAGGGACAACTGCATGTCAATCCAATATGAGATTCACAGTAGACAGTTTTAAAAAACAGGGATCAAAATCAGCTCAGCAGAACCAGAGATATCATCCTTTTTATTCCATGTTTCCTTTTCAATACCTGCTTCCTACATTACCCACAACGCAACTCGGCTGCTGGTTCAGATCCAGGTGTGTTATCCTTGTCGCCGCTAATCACTGACTAGCAGTAAGTAAGCTCACTGCTAGTCCACACTCCTACAACCAAATATCCAAACTTGTAGTTTTGTGATCCAAACTGAGCCTCGAGTGACATCATTTGAGTCCACTTATCAAATTTCACAAAGCTCAATCTTGGGACACACCAGGCTTTATGCAGTTTATTTCCCACTATGCAGATGTACTCCCCTACACCTGTAAAGTTGGATGCGTAAAATCGAGTTTTGCTTAAAAGTCAGTGTCAGCAGCTTCATGTGCGACAGCTCCTAACTGGAGCTCTATCTCATCAAACAGAGTCAAACAATGGACGGTGGAAGAATGGGGTTTATTTGTACAGGACTTATTTGACATACTATGACAGGATGTCTCTATTCTCCGACAGACGGCTTGGAGGCAGCTGTGTGAGCACTTTTTTTTCCCCTACCAGACAAATGTTTGTCTGCTGAAGTCAAAACTGAGGAGGGAAATCTCTACCGCAATAGCTTTCAATCCTGCGCCTGTGTGATTCTATCAGGAGTGTGTGTGTGTGTGTGTGTGTGTGTGTGTGTGTGTGTGTGTGTGTGTGTGTGTGTGTGTGTGTGTGTGTGTGTGTGTGTGTGTGTGTGTGTGTGTGTGTGGCTGCATGTGCGGTGTAATTAGCCAGTACTGGAGTCAAGCTATTAAACCCCCGATGGTTGCGTGTTTACAATGCTATCATTGGCCTCTCTCTGGCCAACACTAAATGAAGCAGTGTTGAGCCTCAGCTGTATAATCATGAATATTCATCTCTCTGTCTGTGAGAACCTCTGTGTGTGTGTGTGTGTGTGTGTGTGTGTGTGTGTGTGTGTGTGTGTGTGTGTGTGTGTGTGTGTGTGTGTGTGTTTGTGTGTGTGTGTGTGTGTGTGTGTGTGTGTGTGTGTGTGTGTGTGTGTTTGTGTGTGTGTGTGCGCTGCACTGGCAGGCATTAAGGAAGCTATTACTATCTACTCAATCACAATCCGTCACTTTGTCTGGATGATAAGTCAAGCTGACAACAATTCTACTTATCGCTAAAACCCGATACAAAGGGGCCTTTGATTTGGGAGCAAAAATCAGAGCAGAGTCTGTATCCAGTCCTGCAGCTTTTAACTTCAAAAGAGCACTGTGGCAGGTCAGGGTTCTCCAAGTGGGTCCCTCACAGTCGGTTCTCATTGTTTTTTTTGTTTTTTTTACACACAAACCAACATCATGCCTCCCCCTTTCACTTATGCTTGATGAAAGCTAAGCTTTGAGTGCAAAAAATAAAAGGAAAAGCTTGAATACTCTTTGTGCCACCTGGGGATAGTGAAGCGTCATTTCTGAGCGTGTGTCGACGCTGGATGCGTCATTTTCAACGCAAAGGTTTTTCATGCAAATGTGTTCATCTCACTGTGTTTGTTAATAACGTTCCCTGAGAGAGAACGTGCAAACCCTTCGAGCCCCTCGCTAGACTGTGATAACCAGAGTGTAAAAGGAGTTTCCTCCCATAGTGCCATTCCCATAGGAACTTAATGGCACCGCATTCCCCTTATTATGGAAAGGGACTTAAACACAGTGCTCATTGGTGTTTCATGGTAATTTGTGCTGGCAAGTGGAGCGGGCGATGGCGCTCTGTGAGTAAAGCAGAGGGGGCAAGAGGAGGATTAGATAATCAAACAGTGTGCCACTTTAAATAATCTCTGGCTCCTCTGGGGGGAGGTGAGACTTAAAGCCGGAGCCCTTCTGATTTAATTGTCTGATTTCCCCGTCATTACGGTTGAGGGCCTCGGTAATTCAGGCTTATTAAATATTCAGGAGCCACACTGAGGAAGGGGAGGGAACGGAGGGAGAAGGATGAAGCCGGAGAGGTAGCAAGAGAAAGAGAGTGGGCGGAAGTTGTGACGAGACGAGGCCTGTGTGTGCCGCTTGACGAAGATTCAGACAGAGATGTACTTTGATCCCCAATGTGAAGAAAGACCCCTGTTTTATTTATTCATGGAGTCTGAACAGGGGATGTTTTTTGCACATAATGACTGGATGTCTTCACATCGTTGGAGTAGTTTTGGGCAGATTTTGGGGCAATATAAAGGCACTACTGAACCGTAAGAGGGCGTCATTTTAACTGTTTGCGCGTTTCCTGTAAAGGCTACTTTAATAAAGATTGAATTAGCGAGAAATACCACCTTGTTGATCTGACAACTCTCAGGCCGGAAGGGCTGTTAGCTAGCTGCAACAATAGGAGTGTGTCTGTGAGATGAGCGGTAAACTTGAAGCAATTGGTATTAACAGTTTGAACGTATCAATATCACAGAATTTAAAATAATGTCTCTGTTGAATATAATCGCGTGTTGCCAATCCATGTTGATTTTAACACCAACACACTTTAATATTGTGATTAAAATGCCCTGTCCTTGTTTTCAGAAGAACCAAAGTGGAAGAAACAGTCTAGGTTAATTTGTCATCAGCACGTTGTCTAGCTGTAATGTTTATTAAACGTCATCACCCTCCCGTCCACTTGTTCAAATGTGGATATTCATTTTATCAGGTAAATCCTGGAAGCAGCAGCTTCACAAGCAGCACAGAGGCACACAGCTCATTATGAAGTGTACAAGTGGTATGGTGAATACAGTTAATGTTTGGGTATTGTTGTGGATCTGTCAGTATGTACTATTTTATGAGCTTCAGGAATCTCTTGAGTTGTGCATCACTGCACTGAAAGAGGCCACAGAGCTACATAATCTCAGCTGAGGTTATAAAAGGACTCACAGTTGGGTAAAACAGAGTAGAATGACGCATGTTAGTACATTTTAAATAATAATTCAAGTATAACATTTACTATAAAAAAAATAAAGCGTAAATATAGCTGTAAATCTCGTTTTGGGAGAGTTATACAAGCAAAAACAATTGCTGTTTTGTACAATCAAAACTTACATCATGTAAGCACTATTGAAAAATAATACAGTAAATCAACCTTTATTTATGTGTACAGTTTCTAAATACTTTTTGTCATCTTTTTATGATCATTGAGCTCAATAAGCAACAAAGTAAAACCTAAAAAGCAACAAACAAAAATGTGTTGTTGAAAACTATTTAAGTTAAATTGCAGAACAAATTGAAGAAGAAACTTATGTTTAAAATAAAATGTTTTTGTGTCAAATCTAAAGGTTGAAACAGACTCCACTATAGACATGAGGAGTGGAGCTCTCCGTGGTGCTGGACTATGCTGCAGAGCAACAGACCAACTAAAACAAGAAGCTGGAACTACCTTAAAAACAAATTCATCACTGAGAATCAGGACTGTGCATAAGCCCGGTGGACAGGAAATCTCATTTAAAGACAATTTCATTCACAAATTGAGAAAAAATAAATCTTCCTCTGCTCTTTATTAAACTGACAGCGCTGATCTATTAAGGGATCATACTGTTATTTTACGTACTAATGGAACTAAAAAATCCAGACAGGTTAAACCACTCTGACAAGCTGTGGGTATGAAAGTCGACAAATGAAAAAGACTGTAAAACCACATTATAGTGATTATGTAGGAAGTGAAGGGACTAGTGAGTCACCCTGTCTGATCGTGGCCCGGAGCTGCAGCCTCCATCCACAACATTACACAAACTACATCTTGACATGACATTTACTCCAGTGTTCAGTCCGTTAAACACTTTTTTGTCATGAAATTAGAATCACAATCTGCCAATCGAGCGAAATCATTTGACCAACCTCATATGCAAATCATCTTGTTTAAAGCGTTTAGTTTGAATCAAGTGACATTATCTTGGTCCTAACATACTAGTGAATTATTCAAACCATCATCTAATTTATTAAAACACATACAGCTATGTCTATTTATAAAAATGTTCATGATTGAGCTGGTTGAGGTGGAGCTAATTCAAATTATATGATAAAGTGCTGGGTAGTTTGGGAGACCGCCCCCAAAGCTAATGTCACTTATTTGGCCTGATTAGACATTTTCTCTAGCCTGTGGTGGCGTACACAGACTGGGCTTGATTGACATCTCCCTTTCACTGTCCTCTTATTTTGGTACCGGAGGAAGTAGTATAGGTATTAGTACAAGGAGCTTAAAATCCCTTATGTAAATCCCAACATACTGTAGCTTTGCAAAACCCCGACCTGCAGTTCCCTTCAGCCACAATAAAAAAAAACTGGGTACAAATACCTCTGGATTGGAGTTAATTACAACACTTGAGTAAATGTACTTCATAAACAATTCACCAGTGGTAAATCATGACAAATGCAAACCCTGTGACTGACTCACACACAGACATAATAAAATACTATTTATGTTTGCTTCAACATGTTTCTGGTTAAAGAAGACGAAAACCTGTAGTTGCAAAAAAGTCAATATTTATGAGGATCCTCTGGAACATCAATTACATATACATGTCGGAGTAATGGTTGCAGATGTGAAATGTTAAACAATTCTTGGCAGACACCGCATTACGAGTCTACTCGGAAATTTGCAAATAAACATGTGTTCTCCATGAGCACGAGGGAGAGATTGAGGGAAGGCTTTCGTCAGTCCTGGGAGTACACACTCCTCCCTCAACAGGACCGGCCCTTTGACCAACTTCTGTGGCAACATTTAGATTACAAGGTCCAACATTTATTTATTCAGTCCAGCTGGATGTTTATGGCCCAGGTACACAGATTTTGAGGAACCCACACTCTCTCATTCAGACACAAAGATCTGGTGAACGTCATTATTCAAAATTTTTAAGGGGGATTTTAAGGTTTTAACAAATAAAAGCAGAGGACAGAATTTTGTTTTTCAATTTGGCATTAGTCATGTCAAATTAAAATGAAAAAATGTACAAGTACTGTAATTAGTAAAAAAGTCATAATCAGGGCTTGAAAGTAAGGCCAAATTTCAAGAAATTGCCATATGTTCAACACCCTTTTGATAAATAAATAAATAGGGACAGCAAATAGCATATCGGACGTAATGAATACATTTCAAATATTTGTTGAAGTCACATTTAAAGATTACTGCTACAGTCAGTGAGTTGGTGCGTTTACGCGCATGCATCTGTTTTAGAGACAAAATCAACAAAAGCAAATTAGGTTGTTTGTCAAGTGATAAAACACAAAGTCCAAAATAATTTAGTTTGTTTCCTGTAACAAAGCTTTTATTCTTTTATGTGACATTTTCATTATTTAGTTGACGTTTAACTGCATAGTATCTTTATTACTAATAACTAACGACTATAAATGGCAATTTTATTGTCAGTTTCGGTAGCAAAAAGTTGATGTCTGGTTTACCAGCTTAGCAACCACTTTAAAAAGTAACGGTTGAGTAAATTAGGCCAAAGGGCTTCAGGCATCCAGAGTGATATTGTTCAAGAACATAACCAATATGATGACTACATTATGTTAACTGCATATAAAGAGGATGGGCAAGCTGATCGCCTATCAGCTGACGAACATCAGCAATATTAGAGGTCTTTGACAACGTAGCTCCACACACAGAGAGAATGAAGACACGCCCCTCGTTTACAGGACGACTCCACCACCATGTTATTAAACTCTCACAGCGGACTCCACCTTTTCTGTTTTGGCTCAAAATATCAATAAAAAAATATCTCTCCTTCCTTTCATATCATGGCTCTTCAATTTCATCTCCCTCCCCTCCCCGTCTCTGTCCCCTCTGTCTCCTTGCTTTTCATCTCTTGTCTTTCTTCCCTTGGTGTTTCCCTTCCCTCCTCCTCCCCCCTCGCTCCCTTCCCGCAGAGCATTAGCTTGCAGTGGTCAGGCCGCTTGACAGCTGCTCCACCTGAAGAATATCAATCAATGTTGCTGTGGAGACAGAATCAGGCTCCCCCTCCTCTACTTTCCACCCCTCTTTTTGGCTTCCGTCGTCTTACTCTTGTGTAGCTGATTGTGGACCGAGCACGATCCGGCATTTGTTTGTTTCTCCACAGTTGCGACTGAATCGTGGGGTGTGAATATCTAGATACCATTTAAGATCTTGAGTTGATCTATCACAGCAGAATACGTTGGCACCTCTTGCTGCTAATTTATTTGAGGTGTGACTAATTGAGCTGCGGATGCAAAACCCCATGACGTCTCAGACTATCACTCCCGATGAGCCGGGCAGACAGGCGTGGGATGGAAGTGTCTATCACTGCTAACACATGACAGGAGAGTGAGCACTGTACAAATCATGCTGCTCAATATAGGACCACAATCAAAGCGCTACTAATCACCATTAAGGACTCCTCTGTTCATCCATGCAGGAAAAAACTCTGTTGATGAAAAACTTTTTGATTTTTTTTTTTTCAATAAATCCTACTATTTTGAAAATAGGTTGTGATTACATCACCTAGCAACAATTCCTCCTGGATCGCCAAACTGTCAGGAGACCAATCACACTCTTCCCTCTAATTGCTCCAATCTACTTCCCATACACCCCCCCCCAACTCTGAGCCTGTCCCCAAACATGGCCCCAACCCTGCTGCTACACATAACACTAAGCAGTGAAATGACTCCCCACAGACCCATCATCAGTGGCACCAGTGCCAGGCCCGCCAGCGGAGGGTTAAGTAAATATTGGGCAAAGCAGCTGCTCTCGGAGTGCTGTCGTCTGCCTGTGCTCCCGCATGGTCCCAGCCTGGTATAAATCACACGCAGCAATTAGTGCCACGCTGTCCCCCTGCCCTCGTTAAACAAGCCTGCCCGCTGACGGAGCCAATGCACGCCAGACGCCTGCCTGCATGGGCGGAGGAAGGAGGGAAGGAGGGAAGGACGGGTGGATGGACGCTCGTGAGAAGGGTCAATGTTTGAGAGAATTTGACTTTTAGGACCAGCATTTTAAACATAAACCAGTGGGACCGCTGCACGCTGTTCCCTCTGGTGCTACGTTGCTATCAGTCTGACAAAAATAAGAGTCTACAGCCAGGCTAGCAGCTCTGACAGCTGTGCTTAGAGCTACATGCTATGAAAGTGAGCTAACGTGCTGATGGTAAGAAGGTACCATGTTAACCATGTTCACCATATTACGCGTGTTAGAATCATTTTGCCATTTATTAAGTACTTAGTACAGCTGGAGCTGAGGGGAGTGTCATTAGATCAGGTATTTGGTCATAAACCCAAAGTAATAAACAAAGTCAAACGCTCTGTGCCAACCAATCTTCTAGATGGAGAAATATTCAACGAATCCTCTTACAATGGTTTGTATGACAGTTTGTATGACAAGACAATGGTCTTATGAAAAGTCACTCCTCGTTATTTCAAGTGATTTTCCACGAAAGCCAGTCACACGTGTCGATTTCTGCTTGTGACATGCATTCAGTCTTTTCAAAATAAACCTCCATCTTCACAGGAAACAACTCAGTTAGGTTTAGGCAAAAAAAACTACTTCTTTAGGTTTAGAAAATGATCGTCGTTCTGGTTACAATAACTATGGACAGGTGTCACTACATTACTCAAGTAATGTGACAAATAAATCAACGTGGACTTCTCTTTTCACACGGGGAACAAACAGCGGTGTACTGGCTGAAATAATCACTGGTTGTTGGTCCCATTCACCTCCACTCACGCATGCACTGTTTTTTGGCGGTCTCTATACTTCCTCTTCCACGATTATATGGATAACATACGAAATAATTTAGCACGATATCTAAGAATTACGGCCCATTATATTCCGTAGGTATAGCTATAAATGCTGGGTGAAGCCAGCCTGAAATACTTCAATGCTTTGCTGGTGGTGCTAGATGGAATATCAGGAGGATAACTTAAGTCACTGGGATTCATCCTCTGAAGAATATATGAATGTCCAATAGCTGTTTAGATCTTTCAGTCTTAACCAAGGTGGCTGATTGTCAGACCAACAGACTGGCCTTCCTTAGAGTCACTGCGGCTAAAAGTATAATATGTATCACCACCGTCTGAGATTTTAAACCTAATGTAACACGTCTAAAGTACTACAATTTTAAATAAGTGGCATAATGACAAATCCCGATCACTTGAAACAAATCAATGGTTGCTAGTGAGCTACAGAAGGCAAATCCACTACTACCTGGACCATTAGAGAAGATAAAACAAAGAAAAGGACCTTGGTTAGGAACTTATTCTGTAGCAACATTTGGATGGATTGGCAGATATGTCCTATTAGTGTGTCTATTGGAGTCTGTATTTTGAGTCCTGTTCAAGGCTTCAGACATCAGTGTTTTTATATTCTCAATGAAGAAACAGGAGAAGATGAAGGATAACTGAATCCAACAGCAGGTGATTCTTCCATGGCTACTTTTATTTAAGACCCATTAAGGTGTGCAGCCTTCATCCAGGAGGAAGTGTCTGGCAAAAAATCAACTGTGCAATCAAAAGCATTGGTGTGTGGGCAAAGTGGCTGCATTTTGTTTAGAAAAAAACCTTTCTAATCATCGAGATCAATAAGAAACATGAACAACTCAGGAACTGCTTCTGAGACAACAGGGACACGCACTGAGAAAGATTCAAAGAGAGACTAAGACACGCATGGGCAGGTGCAGCAGCTGCGACACTAAACGCATCATGATTTTCAATGATACTGTTTATTTTTAAACTTAAATGTAACCGCAGCATTGTCATATCTGAGAACATTTTAATTTATGCAACAACGACTTGTAACAGTTTGAGAACACAATAAGAGATGATGTCCTGCTCAGGTTTGTCAGATGATAACATGTCATTCTTGGGAGCAGATATTTAGTTCATTTGGAAGACTTGTTGAAAAGAACAGGATGTGGGGACTAAATGGATCAGTTAGGTAGGGCAAAGTGTGATCCTAAACAGGCAACATGACTTAATTCAAGGTACAAAAAGCCACATCATTAGGGTGTATATTTCCTCTGAGCAGTTTTTTTTACCTGTATTTATATTACCATTTAATAAACATAACATAACATAAGATAATTCCTAATTTGCATATTTAATCTTAACATTTCGGAAAACTTGTTATACAAAGGAATTGTCTTAATGTAAGTCATCAACTTGGGAAGTGTCATGGTGATATCTATTAGTTGATATTTGTGTTACCCTATCCACCTAAGGGGTGTCTGGCCTTAAGAGCAAGTGCTCCCTGCTAGTCGTATTTAGCGTATATGAATAAAACAGCATGAGCCAATGATGGTCTAATTTATGATGCATGCTCTGAAAAGTGATAATCAGTGATCACTGAGCTGATTTTTTTTAGAATTCATCAACTGTGATCTAAAATAGCCAATTAAACCTTCAATGTAATTTAGCCGACAACAGCTCGTGAAAGGACTAAAACAGCGTCTGGTGAGAGGAGAAATAGCCATCAGCACCCCTATTACCATATTGCTCTAAATTACCACAATCACCGGGGGAACATTTAACATGCCACCACCCAGTGGAGGGAAAAAAAGAAATAGTCCCACAAATAATGTCAGAACGAATGTAGCTGATTTACATTCTGCTCTCTTTGTGATTGTGCTACCAGTTGCTGTTGTGTCCAGGGTAATTAGGAGGTAATGAGAGTGTAATTGGGCATTGGGCAGAGACAGAGAGATGCTCATAGACAAATTGACAGACAGATGTGCTGAATGACTTGTCTAAAAAGGGATGACGCTGTATGGGCAGACTCTCCAACACCACCACCACCTGAGTGCCACTCACAGACGACAAGGCAGAGGAGAGGGGGGATGAAGGAGGCGGGGGGTGGGCCTTAAATGGAGGAGGGGGATGGGGAAATATGGCTGGAGCAGGTGGAGGACGCTGGTTAGCGGGCGTGCTACTGTTGTAGCAAAAAAAAAGGGGTTGTCATTCTAGCACCGTTTGGTTTGTACACATGTTGGTTTAGGAGGTATACTTATTCATAATTCTCTTTTTCATTTCAGATCTTTTATTCCCTATGGTTTGTTTTTTTACCCCCTTTCTTTTTTTTTTCTGTTACGTTGCCTTGTCTGCTCTGCGGTGCGTGCATAGATAAGGATTGTAGAAAGGAAGACAATAGTGCAACAACAATCATCCCTGAAATATGTCTCCCCCCCAAATTTCCCTTCTCTCTGTCTCTGACAGACTGAGACAGATTCTCCTGTTTAGGTGCATTGTGAGAGGGAGAAAGACGGGGGAGAGAGAAAGAGAGGTGAGCTGGTTACTGTGGCAACCAGGAGAGTGACTCTTGCAATGGCATATGCATGGGGGGTGGGGGGGGGATGGAGAGGTGGAGTGAGAGAGGAGAGTGCTGGTGGAGGGAAGTAGTGGGGGTGGGGGGCTTGGGGAAGGAGGAGGTGGAGTGCAGGAGGCAGATCAGAGGGAGGTGTCAATGGGTTACTGCGCACACAGAGAGATTCACCCTCTTTTTTTCTAACCGTGGCAGAAGAAAAGGGAGGCAGAAACAAAAGGAGCTGTCTTTTGAATGGTCGCTGCGCTGGATTGGACTGTCAGCGCTTCCTCCTAACAACCTCACTTAGCTGGCTGCTCCCACTTCCAGACACTTCCTTACTCTCTCTCTCTCTCTCTCTCTCTCTCTCTGTCTGTGCTTCCCTTTTCAAAACACTATACACGCTTTAGTTTATCGCAGGTGATTCTCAGATTCTTAATTTGTCTGTAGAAATGTTAATTGTTTGGAATTAACTGCTGGATTTGAGCTTTAAAATGAATATTAAAAAAATCACACTTGTTTATATCTTGACTTGATGTCAATTATTTCAATTAAGACTGCAGCTAACATTTATTTTCATATCCGATTCATTTGATGATTACTTTGTCCAATATTTTTTTTATTAAATATATATATTACATATATATATATTAAATATATATATTATATATATTAAATATATATATATATATATATATATATATATATATTAATAATATATAAAATTATATGTATATAAAAAGACATCAGAAAACCGGGGAGTTGTTAATGTCTGACCAATTGCCCAAAATCCAAAGATATTCGGTTAGCTTTCATGGAAAAGCAGGTAATTATCCCATTTGAGATGAACCATGAAAAGTTGGATATTCTTCCTTGATGAATAACTTAGAGCAAGCAAATGTAGCTTTTGAAAGAACAATCCAAATCAAGTGAATGCACCATTGCTCACTTCAACCCATCAACCAATTCTGCTGCCTTACTTGGTATAACTACTGTCTATTTGTGCTGCTGTCTAACTATGCTAGTAGTTACTATTATTCTAGATATGTCACTTGTGTCCACAGTGGCTGCTGTTCAACAAAAGTTACAAAGTCTCCCTTTGAAGAAGGAGAATTTGAAGTTAGTTAAACTACTAAAAATGTGTTGTTGAGATTGAAATGAAGGTCGAATTTGAAGATGAGTGCGGTCTCAGCAAGGGTGCCAGGAGCAGGGGGTTGGAAAGTGGGAAAAGGAACCTTTCTGTGAGCCCCTAAAACGCAGCCATTTTTGCACCATTTGGATAAATATTTTGTGTTGCTATGGCAGCGACTTTTGTCTACTACTATGCGTGAAAGAGCTGTGTCATAAGTCATAGGCTAACCTTTTCTATGTGCAAGAGACAGAGCTTAATAAATGTCAATTAGACTTGCTCAATGGTTTGAGGGAAGAAGAGTCTGATGGTGGAGAGATTTCAGGACTGAGTGATGCGTCCGGAGAGTGGGTACATTTTAACCCGTTGGCATTTTTATGTATACAGCAATCCCTGGCATGTCAAGTGTTAAACTATTAATGTCAAAAAAAGTAGCCAATTCATTTTTCATCAATCTAGGAGACAATTAATCGACTCATTGTTGTGCCTCTTATTTCAGCCCAAATCTCGCTACATCTGCATGCAGAGCAATTTGATCATAACAGATTTTGCCCCATCTGTCATGTAAACTTTCCATTTCTGCTTAGATAAGGACAATTAACCTTTTTTTAATGCTTCCAGAGGCTTTATGACTTTGCAGACCCGTTGTGAAGACAAGAGGAGGATGATAGTGAGTACCCTCTGACCTTATGACAGGACCCCACAGAGAAACAGACTGCCAGAGACAAACAGAGCCATGGGGTGGGTGTAATGAATATGCTGCCCCCTATGGTGGGGATGACCTTATAAACAACAACAAACTGTCACTATGGCCAGGCCTGCTGGGAGCTGCCCTCTGTGCAAGGGCAAACGGCCTGGAATTCACTGGACAGGACTGCCAGGGCTCCGAGAGGAGACAGTTATTAGATGTTGTAACAAAGCACAAGCTTCTGGGCATGCATGTTTTTTTTTATTGTGCACTCGTTTTAACAATCGGCCAAACGTTTAAATTCCTCCTTCAAACAGCTGATGAGACCACCGAGCGCTGCGTTAGATGCCGCACAAGTCATTTCTCCCTTTCTTTGACACAGTACTTTACAAACCGAGTATGGCACATCATAAGTTATTTGTCGTGTTACCCAGGTAAGATCATCAAATATCTCGTCGATGACGCCGCGGCAAATATGCTCCCACTGTGTCGCGTGGCGCTAAGTGACTGCTTTCATTGCACGAGACAAGCGAGACGTCTGCGATCGCTGTGATCTCAGTCTGCCGTTCCCCGAATCAAACGGCGCAGGAGAGACGTCCTCGTGTTTCAAGGAGGGACTTTCATGTCGCCATGAAGGAGACGGGGGGAGAGGGAGTGCGGTGGAGGGTTAGAAGTCAGAGCGAGGCATATGGCATCTTGAATTTGGGCGACGAGAACTGACAGGTTAACTGAACATTTTGCGGGGGGGTTGGCGAATGGTAGGGGTGCACAGGGAGAAAAAGGGGAAGAGGAGGGATGGGGGAAAAGAGGTGTGGGTTCTGGTAAGTGTGTGTGTTTGTGTGTGTTTTGGGTGGGAGGGGAAGTGGGTGAGGTTGCTAAACACTTCCATCTGTTCGTATCCCGAGGCGCTACTGGGGGGCAGTTAGCTACTGTCTTATGCAGATGAGATGTTGCTGGGCCGCCTCTTTCGGCTAACAGCAGATAAATAATGATATAAATATATTTGAATAATAGGAATGGCAGGATCGGGGGGGAAACAAGGAGCAGCAGGGTCAAGCTGCTTCCTATGGAGCGCTTTTTTTTACCATCCGATGATCACAGCTCTCCGAGGATGTGCAGGCGCCGTTACTACGTCCTCATTAGGGTCGGCCTTCCTCGCCGTCCCATGAGAGAGATCTGCTTAACAGGGGTCCTCCACGCACACCGACATGCATAATAGGAGCTATGAAGATATGGTGGAATTCTAAGCAATACTGATGTTGCATGTGTACTCTGGTACTGCGGTTGTTTAAATGGATATTGCTCAATATAGGCAATTTACAAGATGTTATATACCGTACATAAAACCTGTTTTGTTTCTGACCAGTGACCAGGGTTAACTTAATCCATTATAATAAACCTGTAACCAATTACATTTATTATTCTAAACACTGGCTAACTGGTAGGTCTTTCTCAAGGGGGAAATATATTGTGTGATATATTTAATGTTTCTTTAAGAGTAACTTGGCTTGGCTTTTGGCTTCTTTAGGATAAACAGAAGTAGATTGTCAGTGTATATATATATTTTAAGAAAAAAAGGTCAGAAATGAAATAAAGGTGCCATTTAGAAAATGGAGTTTGCTTTGTAGACCCTCTACTTATTAGACAAGTAAAAGTAATATGTTTTTGTGAACATACAACTTGCATTTTGTTTGTTGATTTTATTGGCTCTCCATTAGCGTCTGCCATAATAGTTGCTAATCTTCCCGAGGTCCACGCTGTCCACAGTCCCTTAAACACTGATTCCAACCTACGCTATAGGCTTTTCAGGTTGTAAGGGGTTTTAAGGGGTAATTGAGAGAGATTCTTGAATCCCCCACGCCCGCTGTTCTTAGATACAATCACGTCATGTGTGTGCTCCCACTAAATGATCCGGTATTCAAATGAGGATAAGGGGCTTTTGTTGGAATGAGGGGGACAGGAGGGAGAGAGAGAGAGAGAGAGAGAGAGAGAAAAAAGAAGTGGAGGAAGGAAAGCAAAGCCCAGACTGATTTGAATCTGGTAAACTGTCAGAGAGAGGGATTACCCCACCAAATCCCTGGCGAAAATAGAGGCCCGAGTTATTTACTAGCCTTACAACCAGCTGCAAACCATCTGTACTTAATTGTAAGACACAAACTTTATGAAGATCAACTGGGGATTTGGCTACAAAGCCTCTTACGCCGCTGAATTGGTGTCCTTGCCTCGAGGGGGGGAGTATGGGAGGGTGCTCGAGACACGTCACATGTACTTTGGAGGACGTGGACTCCGCTGCTCTCTCAAGTATCTGTCAGGGGGCCTGTCCTGCTAAATACATCATAAACCCTGTGCATTGTTAAAGTAAAGGGGGGGTGTGCGAGGGCAGGGAATTAAGACGTGCTTTACAAAGTAAACATGTGACACCTCTACTTGCTCAGACGAGACCCTGGACAGAACAGACACATATATACACTGGCCATGGCCGCCACCAAAACATTGAATTTGCTTAATCCTGAATTGTTTTTAGCAGAGGCCAGTCATGAGATCCCAATTAGGCACGGAATTGACCTGGTAACATGCCCTCAGCCATGGAAATCAGCATGTGGAAGACAATACCTAAGATACAGGCCCGGTGCAGAAACCCTGCATGCGGTGGCATTGTTTAATGTAGGTCGCTGTGCATTATGTTGTTCCTGGCAGCCATCTGAAGACAGGAGATAAGAAGTCCTGTCCAAGCCACAGAATGGCAGGTAGCCAGCTTAATCCTATTTAACCAGAGATCTGGGCTGAATCTGGGGTGGGGCGTGTTGGTTGGGGTCACGCGAGGAGTGAGTCGGGGTCAGGCTGTGGCTTTGTGGGAGGTGTGGTCCCCGGACATTGAGCATCTTAAAGACAATGTACACACCACACCTCTCTGCCTGTACTCATCTATAATCACTGACAGAAAATGTGCATCAAGTGCTTTGGGAACAAAAATGTGAGTGTGTGTTTCTTTTGTTGTTGTCTTTATTTTGTTGCTGAACGTCAACAGCTAAATAAAGGAGCGATAGATATTCCTCCATGAGCACATCACTTCTAAGAATCTCACAGAAGCGTCACCCAGGAACAAATATTGTGGGATCTAAGCTGCTGGCTGCTTTAACTCATTTATTTTCTTCCGCTGCGCTAATTCCTCCCATCTCCATATGTTGTAGGGGGGAGAGGGAGAAGGAGGGAGGGGAGGAGGCTTTCTAAAGGGTGCGTGTGTGAGTGCGTGTATGGACATAGGGGGTGGCGGGTGTCAGGGATTAGGCCATCATGTCTGGACATACGCTGTGTGTAATCCCGCTGGAAGGGCTGCTCATTGTGCATCTCTGTCCGAGGGCCCGTGGACACCCGTCACTATCTCAACGACCCCTTTACAATAGAATACAAAGTAGATGTAAATGTAAAGTTGACTAAAATAAAATGTTATAATAGACATAAACTCTGAAAATCTGTCTCACATGGCATAAATTCTGCTTGTTTTTGTTTTCATTTTGTGTTAGTTGGAAATTTGCTAATGCTGCCATGCGCAGGCTAACAAGACTGTGATCATTTCTCTGAAACTCCATTCAGAGCTTCATGACAAAGCATCTGCATCTATGAAGCTATAAACTATAAATTACAGACAGATAGTAAATTACAAAATAAACTGTTGAGATAGAAACGGTCAACATTAAACACATAGCGGCCCAATGAGTTCAGAGAAGCACCTGTAGTTTTGTCCTCGGCTCGGTCACATCATGACTCGTAATAAACCTTCACCCCCCCTTCCACCCCTCTTCATTAGAAGGTATAATCCCCCGATGGCCCATCTGCCAGACGCCAAAGCCACAAAACACAGAGCAAACAAGGCTGGGAGAAGCCGGCCATTATGGGTCCTCTCTGAATGGGCTGAACGATCGCGTACACACTCTGCGTGTTTGCTCAGGCCCTGCACATGCACGCCACGGCGCTGCTGCTATTTTCACACAGAGGAGGAACTATTTGAGCTTTGGGAGAATGATTGCGATTGATAAGCAGTGCACCTGCCACTGAGGAGGATAGGTCTGTGTGTCTCTCCCCTCTTGCTGAAAATACAGACTTTTTACCGTAACATGAAAGAAACCGCTGCTGAACTAATAGGACACACTGGATGCTATGTTTGAATTTATTTAATTATTTGCTCATTTTAGGAGGCAGAATTAGTTCACAACTGTTTCAATGTATCTGATGCTTTCCCTGAACAAACAGCTTATGTACAAGACTGATATAAGCCAAGCATTCAGCTGCACTTTTTCCTTTCACTATACAGAAGGCTTTGTAAAGGGCCTCCACCACATTAATAATACGGTCTTCTAAATGTTCTCCTTCCAAGAAAAAAAAAAAGCCCTGTTAGGAATAAAAAAAAAAATAAAAAAAATAATGTGTGCTATGCTTTCATCGGCTCGTCTTTTTCAGTGTTTACCGAGGAGAGCTGGCACCGTTCTAGCAACACAGACTGACGGACACAAAATGGCTGCCTTGGACTGAAAGAGGCAGTGAGCCAGAGCAGCAGCAGCAGCAGCGGCAGACACAGCAAACCTTTTACTGGTCTCCCTCTTTCCTCACTCTTGTTGAGGGGAGATTGACGAATTGCCAGCACACCACCACCACTTGATTGCTCCCCTCCCTCTCCCTCCAATAGTCCCACAGCATCACGTCGACATATTTGTGTGTGTGTGTGTGTGTGTGTGTGTGTGTGTGTGTGGGGGGGGGGGTGCAGCAGTGTGACCCCCTTGCCGCCCAACCAGGATTACACTGTGGAAATGTAATCCTGGTTTTGGGGGGAGTGGGGGCTAAAGGGATCAAGGCACTAGAGGACACAATGTAATCAGGGACAACGTCTACACCCCAAGAATCAGACGGCAAGATAAGTCCAAGCAGAGGTTTAGCCGCGACGTTAATTAGAACATATGTTGGGACACATTAATTGAGGCACGACACACTTACTGATTGTACAGCACACACTTTTCAAATTTGTATGGTGTTAGACATTTTTATTTTTTTACTTTATTAAAAAAAGAGTTATAAAGGATTTGAAATATATATATAAAATATATATATATCATTGCTTGAAAGTATGAATGTGTGAAAGGCCATTTCACCTCCCAGGATATTTGATAGTGAGACATACTATATGCTTATAACACATTTGTGCTTCTCAGTGTAGGAGGATGTGCCAAAATTAGTAAACGCGGCTGATGAGCTGAAGAAAACTGTCTGTGTCTCTTCCCCCATGTGTGTCTAAATGGATGCACAAGGTCACGTGATCCGGTCTCCATTTTGGAGTGCTGTGCATGTGTGCAGGTACGGCAGCCTTTCAAGACACGCCTGGGACACACAGAGATAAAAACACACACACACACACACAGCCGTTGACTTCAGGTATAAGTTTAGACCTCGCTAACAGGGAGAGCACAGAGGTGACGGCTTAGAAAAATCAAGCTAAAGTGAAAAATAAATAAATAAATAGAAGAAGAAGCTGGCTAACATACAGTGAGCTTAATAGCTGCTGAGAGAGAGGAGGCTTATCTTCCCACCACAGCTAATATGAGCTTCTCAATTAGATGAAAGGCTCTCTCCCTTTCTCTAATTTTTTTGTTCAATTTCTCCAGGCAATTTATTTAGGGTGGGGGTAAAAAAAAAAAAAGAAGAAAAAAAAAAGAAGAGAGGAGCGGAATCCGAGCAAACCGTATTGGCCAAACGCACAACGAGTCATTGCAAGCTCCAGCCAATCAGGATGAGTTCACAGCATCAACTCAGGCCCTCAGCAACAACATGACTATTTACTGTATGCAAGAGAAAAATCTATTTGAGGTTCATCACTGCTCGTCCAACGAGCCACACGCACAAAAAGGTTGTATTCAATTGTCTTTATATATGAAAATAATATTTTATATTATTTATTAGATTGCATTTTAGATTTGCACTCTTATTGTCAGTAAATTAGAGGCAAAGCTATGTAAAAACTAAACCTGTAATATTATATTTGACGGCTGCAGGAAGAGCAGAGGCACCAAACAAGCAAATGAAACATGTTTATTTAGCTTTCGGAAGGCTCCCTCTGTATTCTGCATTATGAATTAACTCGGATTATGCAAAGGACCTTTTATTCGCTCCCTTATCAGTTTAATTTCTTTGTCCTCAGAAGTATTTTTATACAGAGTCCCTGCGTATTGTACCTCTCTCTATAGACGCCGAGCGGAACTAAAGGATTATGCAAGCATTTCCGAAAAATTTGGTTTCCTCACTTTAGACAAAATAATGTAAAGAGTGGGTTGGCAAGACCAATAGAACATTTTTCTTTTAATGTTTTTAATACGTGGAGTTTGCATGTAGAATGAAATTCTTTGAAAAAATATATCTTGAACGAAATATTGCATAATTATTTTAAAAATCTTAAGTCTTGGTTATTTTCACAATAATTTGCTCTAAAATGTAACTGTACAAGGTTTTAATTTCATTTATTTTTTAAATAAAGATTGAATAATTCAGTACATTCCTAAAATATATTTTTGTTGGTTTAATAAATCAGATGAAGCGTACATTTTACAAAAACTGAAAATATGCAGCTTTGCAATTTCTTTTTGGCCTTTAATATGCAAAAAAATGCTTTGGAAATTTTTGGATTAAACATTTATATACTGTCACAAATATTTAAATATCAAATATTAAAACTTTTATTTAGATAGTTCATTCAAAAATCTGATTTGCCCAACAGATTATAATTTATCTTCATGTTAATTTAAAAATGACCACAAAACATGCAAGATCAATCTGTTTAGATGATAAATGAATACAATAATCGTAAAGAAATGTTAGATTATGTTGAAAAGAAGGACATCTTCCTATGAATCACCTTAAATAAACACTTGAACGGTCTGTCTGGTATCAAGGCCGCCCAGATCTGCTGGTCAAAACTGATTCTTAATCATTCTTTCTCACCATCTGCTCCTCCACTCTTTATTTTCAGAGTCAAGGTTACACATCACAGCTTGAGAAATACTGCTGCAGGAGTGTAGCGATACATGACAGGGCACCTGGGCAAAGATGAAGCAACGCATGCAACATGCAGCGCTTGGGGGACGTCGCTGCTCTGAGACGTCCATCTATCAAGGTGATTTCTCCACGGCACCTCGTCTTGGTTTATACTTTTACATAGGTCACCTTTATACTGGCAGCTCAGAATTAATTCACTTAATTATTTGTAGTTTTGATTAGCATCGCGGAGCAGGGGGAGGAATCTTCACCGCTATTATCTTCTGACTGGAACCTCAGTCTTTAGGGCTGGCATGTCATGAGTCTGCATTAAAAATCCAGTCGTGATGTTTTTCCCCCTCTTTCTTTCGCTCAATTCCTCGGCGTCAAATGCGGCACAGACGGGGATGAAAAAGGGAAAGAGAGAGAGAGAGAGAGAGAGAGGAACATAGAGAGGGAGGGAGGCTGTGAATAGGCAGAGTGAGTGGCATGCATGGACAGCCCCTCTGTCTCTCAAAGACACTGCAGCAGCTGCATGCACGCGATAAGAGCAACCATTCAGTCGTCGTCCCCCCTCCAGCTTTTCCTCCTCCTACACATCAACACACACACACACACCAATACCATCTCTGTCTCTCTACAACACACACACGTTTATATGCATGCGGCCCTTCTGCAGGTTCCTGCTAAGATGCTGAGATTTCAAGCAGCCTTTTGTCGCCACAGTCAAAGGTCTTCCCCGCAAACGGTTATATGTTTTTTTTTCTGTGACGTCGAAATACAGCAGGGTAGAACATGGATGAGACGGAGAGGTGAGCAGTGGGGGAAATCACCTTGCTCTTTTGTATATTTATTTAATCGCTGACAGAGAGCAATCACGTAGCGCTCAGCGGGCACCATCATCTGATGCTCAACTAGCCGTCCATCACTGAGTCTGATTTGTTTGTTTAATATCTGGCCTTCTCAGGTGATCTCACATCAGAGAGAGAGGATTGGTTAAATGCCTGAAGAATCACAGTCCCATAATGACAGGGGGTTTTAAATGCTTCCATGCTCCAAAACAGCAAGTTGCATTATGTCACCTTATGTTCCAAAGACATTTATGCCTGAATGCATCATCCATCTCATGATGCTCCCCCCACCCGGTCAGAAAGTGATCCAACATCCCTCACTGCGAACACATACGCAACCTGGCCCAGCTCGGCACCCTCAACAGTTAAATATCCAGCTTTCAGGTTTGTGCTTAACAAACAGCTGCAGCCTTATCAAACATGCAATGATAAATCTTTATTTTTTTTTCTCAAATATATGACATGTGAACATATCTAACGGCCAGTGACATCCGTGCCAATCACTCTGATCCACTGATACCATCCAGCCCATGAATCCATACAGTCCATGGAATGTCTAAGTGCCAATTAATTGGCGGCTCCGTCCGCGATTAGACCCGTGCTGCGCTTATAGCTAATCTGTATCTTGGCAGGGGGCCACGTATGACCTGGCTTCCATCCAGGTCTGGGAGCCTACGGAGGGAAGCAGCCGTGAGCCGTAGCCCCGGCACAGCGCGGAGCGGCCCGGAGAAGATGTGCCAAACTGCGGCGGCACAAAGGAGACCTCACTGTTTATCAAAGATTAAGCAGTGTTTAGTATCTCTCCCCTGGCCCTCCTCCTCCTCCTCCTCCTCCTCCTCCTCCTCCTCCTCTCCTCCTGCCTGCTCTCAAATATACGCATGCGTCCACACAAACACACACACACACACACACACACCACCTCCAGCTCACACCCTAATTGTTTCCCAGCCCCGAGAGTTTAATAAAGAACAAATTGCGGTTATTGGTGAGCAAACAGCACAGTACGGACGAGGGAGTGTGATCATTGCGGCTCCGGTGCGGTACAGAGACGGAAAGGGCATCAGCCAATTTAACTAATATCTCTGTCAGTCTTCAGGCTGGAGCAGCAGGCTGCGTGGAGGGAGAGTTAGTGAGTGCACAGGGAGAGAATTATCTAATGCTGATGCTTTACAGTGCTGCTGGTCACTTGGTGACTTTTGTAACACTGGATAAGCATGTTATCATCTTTGAAGCAAAGTCACTTTAACTTATGTTTTGCTACCAGAAAGCCTCTCATATTGTATTTGTGGAGAGGTGGACGGTTATAGTTATTACAGAATTTACCACCTCAAATCCACACATGTAAATAATCTTATTTGATCTGATTTTATGGTACTCTTTCAAACTAGCTTTATGAAGACTATATTTAAATCCATAAACCATAATTGTAGGTTGGCTTAAAAAGACAGTGGTGGTGATCCTTACAAAATGTTAAAATATTAATATTTATAACTAATAAATACTCACAGTCTGTGCACTGATCGTTGCATAGCACATTTTTTAAAGAAAATATATATTGTTTTCATTGGGCTCAGTGTTTTTTTCTTATCACCCCATAGATTATAACGCTGCCTGCAACCTGCCCAGCCCAAGTGTATCTACCCGTCATGTTCCCATAATGCTTTGTGGCAGCTGCAGCCAGATTCATGCACACAGGTATTGATTTTCTTCCCAGTTTTTTTTTCCCTTCAGTAGAACCCTTTATTTATCTCGCTAAGCCCCTGCCACTGGGTGTGAGGAGAGAACCAGCTCGCAGCTTGTGATAGGACGAACCGAATTCAACGCGAGAGTAACGTGGATTTATTTTCATTTATCTGTCATTTATCTGCCACAGCCGCTCGGCTGCAGAGCATAATCCTAGCTCTGTGTGGGATGCATGTGTAGGTATGCATGCGCGCGTGTGTATTTGTGCTGTTCGTCCGTCCACACAAACACTCTGTTCTCCACAGGCCACCTGACCCATTTTTCTGTGTGAATAACAATACTCCAGCCAATCATGGGCGGACGGTATGGCGAGTGCTGGAAAAAAAGGCTCAGCATCCAGCCTGTCACACGTCAGAGTCCCAACCCTGCCTGTCGACAGAGCGAGGCAGGGATGGAGAGAGAGAGCAAGGCAGAGAGAGAGAGAGTCAGTAATCCTCTCTCTTCTCTCCCCCTCCTTGCCTCCCCTCCCTCTCCCCTATATCTCCACCACAGAGGAACCAGTAAAACCATTACCCACCCACCCCAGCCCCAAGCTCAAGGTTGTGCAGTGCCAATGGCTGAGCCTTCCTATGTAGCATGCTAAGAAAAGGGCAAAACGACAGCCAGCAAGCTACAAGGCTGCTCCCAATAAAAGACATTTATTACACCATGCTACCTCTGGCTACAACACACAGTGTATATATATATATATATATATATATATATATATATATATATATATATATATAAAGCGAATGATTACCTCCCATTCTCCACTCTAGACAAATGTTTACAGTAAGGCAACAGTGATACTGAAAAGGTCACTATCCTTCTAAATCCCACTTAAGCTGTGATGCAGGAAGGAAAATAATTTCAATGTAACATACCTTATTTTTTATTTTATTTATGCTGCATGTTAATGAAGCATTTATGTTAACTGATAACATGTTTAACTTTCCCTTAAGCCATCTCAGAGTTGACTGAATGTATCTATATTGAGAAATAAACATAGTCCCTGCGTCTACCCATTGGTTTGTGGACTGCCATTTTGAAGCCTCAAGTACGGCATTTTGGCCATCGCCATCTTGTTTTTTGCAACCAGAAGTGACACAATAAAAAGTATACCCTGCTTTATGGTCTGTTAGACTCTAAATGGAGCATCATTTACTAAATGAACATCATGCTGTATTGAAGAAGACTTGAAACTCGAGATTGAGACCATAAACTCATGTTTACAATGTTTACTGAGGGAATAAATCAAGAGAGAAGTAGAGTCATTTTCTCATAGACTTCTATACAACCAGAGGAGTCGCCCCCTGGTGGACATTATAAAGAATGCAAGTTTAAGGCACTACTGCGTTGGAAGCACTCTGAAGAACTGGAGGTTTCTGCCTGATCCATACTGGAAGGTTGAAAACACACAGATCAGCTCAGTTTTGCTTTCATTCATGGCCATCAACTGTGTGACCTCAAACCCACAGACATTAATGGCTACATACCATACTTTTGATAGTAACTCTTGATATTTACTTCAATTATGCACAGCCAATTAAGCCGACATAGTGTGGCTGGCTCTTCTCCCTCCGGGCGATGGCTGCGGGGAATCGAGGCTGGCTGCAGAAATAACTCCCAACACACATCCCCAAATGTCAACAAACATGAAAGAAACTGTGAAATGCACAAGATGGCTCAGCAAATGGTCGGACTGAAAGCGTTGGAGCAATCTGCAATATCCTTGAACAAACTGTCCGTACGTGCAACCCAACCCAGCAGTTCTGGTGATGGCTAATATATTAAGTGGGTAACCTGTAATCATTGGCGGTCATTTAGTGTTCTTACCCAAGAAATAGCAGGGCGTTCAAGGCATGGTGAAAAATGTAAGTAGTGTATGAGATAGTGAAAAAATAATAAATAGAAAAGACGGCTAAGAGGTGAGGGAGGACCGAGCAGAGCAAAGAGAATCTGTGTGATGGCCGACGGCCCTTGTGCTTAGCTCGTGTGGAGAATGAAAAGAAGCCCCAGTGTGGGTGTGTTTGTCTGCGTATATGTGTGTGTGTGTGTGTGTGTGTGTGTGTGTGTGTGTGTGTGTGTGTGTGTGTGTGTGTGTGTGTGTGTGTGTGTGAGTCTCTGCAGTAGGGCTGGAGGGTCGGCTCCCACTAAGGCCTGCTGGTGCTGAATGCAGAGCAGCCAGCATCAGGCCAAGGCAAACGACTACAAGGCCTCCTCAGTGACTGCAGCACAGGCTGCACCTGGGGGAATGGGCCTGCACAGCAACAGAGCCACAGCCAGCCACAGTCCATCACTACCCATCCCAGAGAGCAACCCAGCAGGAAGTAAGCACACTTCCACCACACATGGTCCGTTACTAAAGTACAAGGTTTTCTAATAAAAATGATAATCACTCAAAATGTGATCACAGTGGGCCTCCACATCTGGGGCCTTGTTATCTTTTTAAATAGCAGACAATGCTACAAGATGTATAGTATTTAAAAAGCAAGTCAGCCATTTCTAGTTTAGGACATGGGTCATCGGCCAGACAGGTCCCCTCACAAACACCTTCATACACACACACACACACGTCCTGAATGAAGTCCTGTGCTTCATTCCACCATTACCAACACCAGCCATTTCAAAACAGCTCTGGCGTATTATACACATTATGTATATGTCACAGTTCCTCAGCACCATCTCAATATAGCATTACCAGTGTTAGGTATCAACATAATTATGTGCTATTTCTTACACATCCTCTAACCTCTAACCTACATGATCAAGATGTACAAAATGTAGAAAAAACATAGATTCCCACAAAACACATTAACTCTCATACCAAATTCATTCCTGCCCGGTTTCAAGGGGAGCTTTTTTCTCTCTGATTATGGTAGGAGCTTTAAACACGTGTGAATTGAAACAACGAACAGCAGTTTAATGGAGGTAGGTAGGTAGGTGTTGGTTGGACCCAACCATCAACCCAAGCGACTTCTCTAAACTGACTTCCGTGGATTATCATTAGAAACATACTTGTGATGCATCAAAAACAAACATAATCTGGGAATTCTTTTTGTTAATTTGACAATGCAGTTTGGTTGTAAGGGAACGCATTTCTTGGGAGACCAAGCTGTTTCTTAATGACCTCTTAATGACTTCTATTAAGGTTCTTGAACATCTTTTTTCATATTTAATGATGTCAATCCCCCTAAAAAATACATTAACATTTTTGGACAAATGGGATTTATTGAGTTTTTCTGTTTAATTTAAATCAACTATCTTTGATGAATGTAATTTGTCAGTGACTGCCTCCCTTTGTGTGTGGTAAACTGGAGAGCAAACTGTTTTTTGCCAACAGTGAAAATGATATCTTTGAAAGACTAAACGCCAACAAATATCTGTTGAAGCATGACATTTTGTTAGATGGACATTTTGTTAATTTTGGAAATCATTTAAACTGTTTTTTCAACAAAATATGACTTTAAAACTCTCTTGAGTTATTGGATATGTTTGTATCACACAAGTAAAATCAGTCCTACACACCGCAAATAGTATAATAATAATATAAGGGTAGTATGATCTTTATCTGCAACTGTGCAGGGATCCCAGATCTAAACAGAATGAATAGAAATGCATTCAAAAACAGCATTTGAATATTGATTTAGGATTCGATTGTCAACATTGTGAATGAAGCTTTGAAGCGTCAAACTATTCGGTACAGCCCTACCAACAATGGTAGAAATAGTAAGATGATGAAGTCAAATATGTTGCATTAAAGTGATAACACATTTATGTAACGCCAGATACAGTAGATATTGTATTGTCATTTAAGTAAATCAATGACAATGGGTATTCAGTGTGTGCAGTATAAGTGGCATCGTACATAGATTGGGGTCAACATTGTTATTTGCTATTTTTAACCCTCCTGACAATGGGCGTTCTTTAAGAGCCTTATTATACAATGACAGATTTCTCTGTATTGTGTCCATAAACCATAGTAAACCAGTACAGACATCACAATCAGACTTTGTCCTGATTGGCTCCCCTCTCTAAACAATAACTGAAATCCTCTTAGTCAGGACAGTTTGAGGCTTTTGAATGGATGGATTCCACCAACGTCTTGATAGTCACATAGATAAATGAATGTCAGTCATCACCCACAACTTCTTTCATACGGTAGTTAGCCACAGCTCAGATAAACTGGTCACTACTTAAACCCAAACATTTTTAGCTCAGTACCTTTACTTTAATTGTTCCAAACACAATTTTGAAGTGATTCTTAAGTCCAAGAATTGCTTTAGCTGTAGGGGCATCGCTACTGAAACAGAAAGTTTAGCCTAATCCTTGTTTCCACACATTTGGTTAAGTTAATGTGCAGAACAGAATACAAAGCAATAACCATCTTTGTTAACAAGTGATTTAGTTTAGTACTGTCAAAAAGTTTCTTGATGCAAATGCAAGGGAAAGTACGTTACAAAAATGAAACTGTGTTGCCTCATGAGAAGAAATGATTCTTTTCCCGAAATAAAATAAGAGTCAAGAGTCAAGAGCATGAACT
This sequence comes from Anoplopoma fimbria, assembly GCF_027596085.1. NCBI lineage: Eukaryota > Metazoa > Chordata > Actinopteri > Perciformes > Anoplopomatidae > Anoplopoma > Anoplopoma fimbria. The sequence goes on along the minus strand of NC_072472.1, from coordinate 22,855,353 downwards.
GAACATTTTCTAGATGGGTCCTGTTCAAACCCCAGACCACTATAATAACACTGTATCAGACAGCTATACTAATATTGGACTTCCTGACTGAATGCATTTTTCATCATAATTTTCCATTCTTTTCTAATGGACACCAGGGTTCTTTAAGTGGTGCTTTGTTAGTCTACCCTGCAAACCGCTCAGAAAGGTCTAGGTC